>NC_081555.1:20974642-21574642 GCF_963082655.1 Stomoxys calcitrans | reverse complement strand
GACATTTTTTACTTCTCAAATCTACCAAACAAAAAATCATTAATAATCGTTTTTATACAATTGTCAAACTAGATTTGGCATTCATGAAAAAATAAATATTTGATTGTTTTTAAAGATATAAATCTTAAAAAGTTAATGAGTCATGTATTGAAGAAGAAGTGAATACAAAAATCACTTTCAAAACCACACGAGAAAAAAAAATAAAATAAAATTCCCCAAAAAACCCCAAGTTGTGTGCTGCTGTCTTATGCTATTGGGCAGTTTCTTTTAAAATCTTACGATGCTCATCGCCTGAGTTTGACTGAGTCACTTGTTGAAGATAATTTGTTATAAGAGTGTCTCAATAGAGAGCAACAATAACAAGCCGCCTACGCCTAACTAACTTGGTCAATTAACTTTCATAAAGACGTGCGTCCGTCCGTGTGTCTGTTCCTCACTAACGGATCGGCAGAAGTACCGCACACGCGTCAGAAAACCTTGCTGTCCCAAAAAGATATCCATGACCACCGCCAGCATGTATGCCAGCACTCCAGCCATGATATGTTTGGCCCAAGGCATTGTCAGCTCAGAGTTGCTATTGACGCAGCAGCAACAACAGCAAGACCAACAAATGAAGTCAGATTTTCCGGCGACTAATACTAATAATGAACAGCCCGAAGTGCCGTTTCGTCAAAAGCATCAGCAGCATCAACATCATCATCAGCTGCCCTCGAAACAGATACAAAGGAAATTTAGTGATTCCACAGTGCCACCAAGATCATCAGTGATCTACAATCGTTCGAATTCAACGAATACTTATGCCTTGGACTCGAGCGGTAATCAGGGCAACAGCAGCAGACATAGAAAGATACTAATAAAAGCAAGGTAAATAAAAATATATATGTGAAAAATAAACAAAAAGAATATAAAAAATTTAAATTTATTATAAAATGTTTGGCGTGAGACAAAATTTCTTAGAAATTTTTTCGCGAAAGAAAATTTTTTAGCAACTTTTGTCCTGCAAGACAAAATTTCTTTGAAAATTTTGTGTGAGAGGAAAATTTCTCAGAAATTTTTTAAAAAAAAATATGTCGTGAGATAATTTTTTTTTAGGAAATGTTTGCCGCTAGACAATTTTTTTTTAAGAATATGTTATGAGATAATTTTGTTAGAAAATATATCGTGAGACAAAAAATTCTTCTAAAATTTGTCGTGAGACATATTTTTTTAAAAATTATGTCGTGAGACAAAATTTCTTAGCAAATATGTCATGCGACACAAATTTTTTTAGAAAACCTGTCGTGTGCGACAAAATTTTTCGTAGGTGACAAAATTTATTAGAAAACTTTGTAAAAATTATGATGTGGGACAAAAATTGTTAAAAATATTGTGGTCGTGAGACACATAATTTTTCATGAGACACAACATTTGATAGAAAAATTGATGTGTGAGGCAAAATTCTTTAGAAAAGAACCCAATAAAACAAAAATTTCTTAAAACATTTATTGTGTGCGACAAAATTTTTTGTATGAAACAATATTTCTTAGAAAATTTATGTCTTAAGACAACATCTCTTAAATAAAATCTTTTAAAAATTATGTCATGAGAGAAAAATTTTTAAAAGGTTCTGTCGTTTGGCAACATTTCTTAAAAATTAAGTTGGGAAACAAAATTTTGTAAGAAATTATATCATGAGACATAATTTCTTTGTAAATTTTTGTCGCGAGACAACATTTTTTTAACACATTTGCGGTTAGACAAAACTTCTTAAAAAATTTTTGTCATGAGACAATTTTTTAATAATTTCTTATAATTTCTGTTGTGAAATCAAATTCATGTAATTTATATCGCAAAATTTCTTCGAAGATTTTAAAGTGAGACAAAATATCTTAGAAATTATGTCGTGAAACAAAATTTCTAAGAATTTATTTCATGAGACAAAATTTCTTAGAAAATTGTTGACGTAAGACAATACTTTTGTCGTGGTACCCTTTTTATCCCTGACGCGATAAAAAATGTTTTGTCGTAAGACAACATTTCTTAGAAATTTGTTGTCGTAAGACAGCATTTGTAGTGATACAAAATTTCTTAGAAAAATTTTGTAGCAATAAAATTTTTTTTTAGAAAATTTTTGTAATAATAAATTTTTTTTTAGAAAATTTTTGTAGTAATAAATTTTTTTTTAGAAAATTTATAGTATGAGACAAAATTTCTTAGAAAATTTATTTCGTGATACAAAAATTCTTTGCAAAAATTTTCTTGAAACAAAATTTTGTTCGTGACACAAAATTTTAGAACATTTTTATCAGGAGACAAAATTTTATAGAAATCTTTTGTCATATGACGAAATTACTTAAAAAAATTTTGTTGTGATGCAAAATTTCGGAGAAAATGTTTGACGTGATACAAAGTTTATTAAAAATTTTTTCGCGTGAGATAAAATTTCTTAGAAAATTTGTAGTTTGAAATAAAACTTTTTAGAATTTTTTTTTCGTGAGACTAAATTTCTCAGCAAATTATTGTCGTGCGAGACAAAATTTGTCTTGTGAGACAAAATTTCTTAGAAAATTTATCATTTGAGACGAAATTTTTTAGGAAATTTGTCGAGTGAGCCAAAATTTTTCGTGTGAGATAAAATTTGTCGTGTGATACAAAATTTCTCAGTAAAATTGTTGTGTGAGATAAAGTTTCTTAGAAAATTTTTCATTTGAAACAAAATTTGTTTGAAAATTTGTGGTGTGAAACAAAATTTCTTAGAAAATTATATTCGGAGAAAACATTTCCTAAACAATTTGTCGTTTGAGATAACAAGTCTTAGAAAATTTATTGTGTGAGAAAAAAATTCCTTAAAAAATGTGTCGTGTGAGACAAAATTTGTTTGAAAATTTGTCGTGTGAGACAAAATTTGTTAGAAAATTTGTCTTGTGATACAAAATTTCTTAGAAAATTTATCATTTGAGACAAATTTTCTTTGAAAATGTGGTGTGAGACAAAAATTCTTAGAAAATTATATTCTGAGACAAGATTTCTTAGAAAAATAGTCGTGTGAGATAACAATTCTAAGAAATTTCATCGTGTGAGACAAAATTTCTTAGAAAAATTTGTCGTGTGAGACATAATTTCTTAGAAAATTAGTGGTGTGATACTAAATTTCTTAGAAAATTTGTCATGTGAGACATAATTACTTAAGAAATTTATCGTGTGAGACATAACTACTCAAGAAATTTATCGTGTAAGACAAATGTTTTTAAAAAATTTGTCCTGTGAGACAAACTTTCTTAGAAAATTTGTGGCATAAGATAAATTTCATAAAAAATTTATCGTGTAAGACAAAATTTCTTAGAAAATCTGTGGTGGGAGACATAATTTTTCAGAAAATTATATCCCGACACAACATTTTTTAGAAATTATATCCTGAGACAAATTTTCTTAGAAAACTTGTCGTGTGCGACAAAATTTCTTTAAAGTTTGTGGTGGAAGACAAAATTTTTTAAAAATTTGCCATTTGTGAGAGACAAAATTTCCCGTGCGAGACAAAATTGCTTAGAAAATTTGTCGCATGACACAAAATTTCTTTGAAAGTTTTTGCGTAGGACAAAGTCTCTTAGAAAATTTGTCGTATAAAATAAAATTTCTTAGAATATTTGTCTCGTTAGAGTAAGTTTCTTAAAATTTTTTTCTCATGAGACAAAATATATCTGAGAGTCATCTTCGGGCCACATCTTTATATCACCCTATGTTATAAAAAGTTTAAAATAATTTTTTTTTTTATAAAAGCAAGGTATTAGCACATGACACTCCTTGTTTCTGTTATACACAAGCAAATAAAATAGAATGAACACAAAGAAGAAGAAGATAAAAGAGCTTAATGTAGTCATGGTAGGGAAGGTACCACCAATTGCTCTTACAGCAACTCATATATACACCTCCTATTGATTTCTAATTATAAAAAGACTTCCAGTCAAATCACGTTTTCAGCAAAAACCATATGTTGTGGTTGAAATTTAAAAAAAAAAATTGTGCAAATGCATAAAAAAGCCATAAACCTACGTTGAAGAGGAAACCCCAAGTAAAGGAAATAATGTTTTTTTTTGTTCGCTATAGAATCCAATATAACATTGCAACGTGCATAGAGTTTAATGACTTTCCAGTCAACAAACAAATCAGTTTAGTAAGTCTGAGTCATAGGCCAAGAACACTCAATGTTCAATACTCGTACTGCTGTTGCCATCAGTTATTTTGACCATTTCAATGATTTCTGGCCAATCTAAGGTTGGTAGACAGAGGGACTTGAGACAAACAAAAAAATTAAAAAAAAAATGGTAATAAACATTTTTACGAGTTAATTTTATATTTGGAGAATATTTTGTGAATCCTAGTGGCCCTACACAGAGCTAGGAATGACTCACAGGCATTGGGGTTATCTTTGCATGCTTAAAATCTTGATTTTTCAAGAACTTAGGTTTGCTGGAGTCATCTAAACCATTTTACATAGCCATTCAATTTCTTACCGGAATTTTTTTCTTATATTAGGCGTGCTGGATTATTTTGAAACCATTTCGCTTAACCTTACTGCTTTATTTGTGCCTTGCTGTTCCTAGCCGCATTCCACCCATGATTAAATTTACCTTTCCTTTTCCCTACTAGTCTACAATGTCCCACGTCATTCGTCATTGCTTTTTGCCTTTGTTCCTTATCTATTTAAAAAGTTTCTTATTCTAGTCTTCCTCTAACAATCGTTTGTGAACTTGAATATTTTCCATTCCCACCATTAATGAGATGCCCTTCAAAGCAATTAAGACATTTAGCACCTTTTTTATTAGTTTTTGAAATAAACTTAACAACTATCTAAAACTAACAGCAACTCTTAACATTTTTATGAACAACTTTATATTTTCTTTTAGTAAATATTTTTATGGATTAAAAAAATCCTGTCTTCCCTTTCAGGTTTTTAGAGTAAATTTTCTTCCCATGTCCCCATTTCGCAATATTTCGAATTTTTGTTTTCAATATTTCCCATATAAATTAAAAGAAAAAAACTTGTTGTCCCAATTTCGTTTTGCATTTCCCCATACACCCATAACAGTTCCTTGAACTCTGCTGCCCTCAAATGTGGCGCGCAGACCAAATATCAAAAACTGAAAAAAGAAAACTTTATTATGTATCTATGTGAGTGGGTCCCCTTCCTGAATATGCTACCCAAAACCATATCTCAAAGTGGTGTTTCTTTGTCCAATTAGCAAAAACCTGGTATGCCGTTGTTTTTTTTTTTGGCCAAGTTGAGACTTCTGTTAAAGCGGCGGCATTGCTTCGCGGCGTTAGCTTTATAAATATTTATTTAATTTTCACATTAATAAGTTACACATACATAATAAAACAGCATGAGTGAGGAGTACCTTTTGCAAACTGTAAGCTCAAAAACTTACCTGCCTGACTACCTGTCGTCGTCTGGGGTATAAGACAGCCTAGCTAGTCCGCCATGTTGTGGCAGCCAGCCGTAGATGGAAGAAAACGGATGGTTCTGCTGCATAAGTTTCATTCATGCGGAAGTTGTCTTGCGAGCAGAGGTGAATACAGTGAGAAAAATAAATGAAAAATAATAAAATGTCTGTAAATAATGCGATGCTTGGGCATCCAAAGCATAGATTGATACTCCTTTTAGAATTGACAATCGAAAGACTGAGTTTTTAAATATATACCTTAAATATCCTTAATTCACACGAAGCAATAGGTACCGATGATTTGCCGAAATGTTAAGTTATGTCATTCATCAGCACCCACAGCCTAAATGGATCTTTCTACGGAAATACAGAGCCGCAAGACTGAGTTTTCAAACCTAAACATATATTATTTTTATTTCAAACCAAGCAATAGGTACCGATGGATTGCCGAAGAGCTAAGAATATGTTTATTTTTGATTTTGAAACATAAGAAAATAAATTGTCGATTGGCTACAAACATGTACTGTCATAGAATTTTCAATCCTAAATGTTCTTAAATTTCATTTTGAACTTAGCAGTGGGTACCGAAGGATTACCGAAAGGACATTGATATTGGTTTTTACTTTTCAAAATTCAACAGTAGGCATTTGCCATGCTTTGTTTTAGAACTAGCCAGTGCAAGTTAGATGTTCTGTATATAATTTCAGTACATTCTGTACTGGATAGTTATCGGTATGTTGCGATAACAAATAATAATCGATAAATCGTACTTTGTACTATGTAATAGAATTTCAGTACATTTTATACTGATAAGTTATTGATATGATTCGATAACAGATAATAATAATCGATTAATTGTTCTTTGGTGCATATAGTACTAAATTCAGCCACAATATCAAATCGCTCCGAATATTTTTTATTTTTAGAGACTTGCAAATAGGTATCGACGAAAGTTATGCCATTCATTAGCACCCACAGCCCTAATTGATCTTCCTATGGAAATGCGGGGGCAAAAGACTAAGTTTTCAAACCTAAACATATATTATTTTTATTTAAAATTAAGCAATAGGTACCGATGGATTGCCGAAAAGCTGCGAAAGTGTTTATTTTTGATTGTGAAACATAAGAAAATGTACTGATAAATTGTCGATTGGCTACAAACATTTTCTATCATAGAATTTTCAAACTTAAATGTTCTTAAATTTCATTTTGAACTTAGCAGTGGGTACCGAAGAACTACCGAAAGGACATTGATATTGGTTTTTACTTTTCAAAATTCAACAGTAGTCAAATGCCTTGTTTTATTTTAGAACTAGCCATTGCATGTCAGATGTTCTGCATATAATTCCAGTACTTTCTGCACTGGATGTTTATCGGTATGTTGCGATAACAGATTATAATAATCGATACATCGTACATTGCACTGTATAAAATAATTTCAGTACATTTTGAACTGGATAGTTATCGATATGATGCGATAACAAATAATAATATTCGATAAATAGTACATTGCTCCATATAGTACTAAAATCAGTCACAATATCGAATCACTCGAATATTTTTAAATTTTAGAGACTTGCCAGTAGGTACCGTCAACTTTTTTCATTTGAGATATAATTTTTTGCTTTTAATTTCATTTTCTCCAACAAACAAAATACCCCCCTGATAAATTAAATCCAACGGAATATTTTCCACGTGTCAACATTCAAGCTAAAAACTGGAAACGACCAGCGCTTTTTTGTTTTAGGCTTAACACAATTCCACCGCATAGCAATAATACCCACTGGCATAAACCACATTCACAAAAACATATGGTGGTTCCATCTTGAATTTGCCTGTTTTGCTATAAACACACAAAACAGGTTGACAATGTTCATTGTTGCTATGGCTAGAGTTAACCGGCAAGGGAGTACCTGCATCATCATCATCATCATCAGCACCACCATAGAGACTATCTTAAAAAAATTAAGAACAAATTATATCATCTTTGCTATACTTTGAACATTCATTAATTAAAGGCTCGCCTGCTCTTGAGTTTGGGTGCTGTGGAAAAAAGGGATACCTATTATTTTCAAGTGCTTTCAAGATATGTGAATTGCATCATACCTTGGATAGGTATGATAGGGTGATGTTTGTGCAAAGACCCAATCATTTATAGCATATATTATTTGTCTTTTAATATCTAAGAATCTGAGTAATGTGATTTTTATCTATTTTATATCGCTTAAATTATGGCTTCTTCAAACAAATTTGCAATTAGAGGTGATTGAAATACATCCATTATTAATAATAATTTTATTGTTTATAGGTTTTGAATTCAAAAATACCTTGAGTAAAGCCAACCCCAAATTATTTTCGATAACTTTCGATTACACGCGATATGAGTCAATAATTTACGTTTTCTCATATGAATGAATAGAAATAGGCTAAAATGTAATGTTTTTATCGATAAAATTTAATATAAACTCCGATTTTTTTATCGTTTTTTATTTTATCGAATATAAAATGTAAACAAACTTTGATCAAAAGCATTTCAATATTTTATACTTCTCGAAATTACCCTTTACATTTCAATAATCAAGTGTATATCGATTTTTTATAGATATTTTTGATATATTTGTAAAAAATGTCTTTGTACTCCACACTTAAAGAATCGATAATAATTATAACGACTTTCAATATTCCGATATGAGTTATCGGCTGTTATAGAAAGTGTTTAATTGCAATGAGGACCAGTAGATAATTAGATATGTATGTAAATTTTTGTACTCAACGCTTAGAATCGATATTTGATATTTTTTCGTTAACATGTACGATAAAGTTTTTGTTTATTTTTAAAAAAAATCGATAACATTTCCATAAAATGTTTTGTTGATATTTTTTTTAAGATAAATGCAAATAATATAAATAAATAAATGTATACAAATATGTTGATAAACATTTTATCGAAAACTTTTGTCGAATCATTTTTTTATTTGTTAATGGTCGATCCCAATTTAATCCATTTTTCTATAAGTAACTTAACAAATAAATTGGTATCGTCTATTCTTCGATAAAAATTTGTATCGATAACATATTTATGACAAGTTTTATCGGTAATATTATCGATCAAAAATGTAATTGATAACATGATAAAATTTTGTATCGATAATTTTTTTCGATAAAAAGTTTTATCGATAACGTTCCCAATACATTTTTTTATTATTGTTTTGATATTTTATCGATAATATTTTTCATTGGTAACATTTTTACGAAAACATGTTCGATAAAAATTTTATCGATAACCATAATAATTGTTAAACATCGAAAATATTTTTCGCTTAATATGTGTTATTATAGACCAAAGTTTTCCATATGTTTTTTTTTTCTTTTTAACATGTTTCTATTTCGATAGATATTTGTTATCCAATGGTTTTACAACCAATAACACGTCTTTTTTTTAAAGTCGATAGAAATTCAACACTTGTTGTCAATAACTATATGTTAGAAGTTTGCCCTATGGATCCTAATGGAATGTTAGTGGGCAAATTTATTTTTTCATCGATGATGTGCTACTGTTGCGGTTTCGATTTTTGTTATCGATTTTTTTAATAATTTTTAATCGCTAATTTCCGATTATTTCAATCATCGAATAATAAAATGGGCATACCCATATTGCAATCTATATATTTATGTTATCGACAGTAGTTATAAAATGCAAAATTTCTCCAATGCTTTTGTTATCTTGGACTTAAAACCAAACTGGCAAAGGCTTTTCGATTAATATGTGTGATAATACAACAGAATTTTTCGATAACGATTTTTATTGAAATTTTTGAATTATTTTGCAAGGTAAATCGGCAATTTTTTATTGTAAAATAATCAATGCTTTGATTCAAATGCTTTGTAATCGAAATACTTTTCTAACTTTGGATATATATAATGCTTAAACCAATAAAATTGTCGTTCACCAATTTACCGAAATCAGCTGTTTTAGATGAGTTGTTGAATGATATATGGTATGATTATATTTTAGTGATTTCGGCAGCAAAACTTTTAATTCTAAAAACAAAAATAATATGTTTTCAACGATCTTCCTTTTTAAAACTAAACATTTACTGAATTGGCGAATACTTAAAGATTTTATATCCCCCAGTCATGTATGGCTTAGAATTTTTTTTTTCGACAATATTGGCTTTAATGTGTTTTTTTCTTTTTCTCTTTCTATTTCGCTCCACTCCCCAAAAAATACTTCTATTCTTTCCAAAAAAACTCTTTTATCTATTGGCTTTTTTTTATTTTTTTTATACTCTACTGACTGTGTGACTGTCTGGTTGGCCGAATAGCTGTTTAGATATTTGTTCATTTTGTGTGATTTTTATCTTGTTTTTTGCGTCTCCCATTAACAGAAAAAAACCAATTTTTATTTTTACAAAATTGATTTGAAGGTTTAAATTGTGCAGCCACAGCCAGTCACTAGGAAACAGCTGTTTTTTTTTTATTATTTACATGTAGGACAGGGGGTTTGTTTGAAGGTGGTTTACGACTTGTACCTCCCACTCCCCCTTAAAACATCCAACACTTTGTTTGATATGTTTCGGTTCACTTGAGGCCCCAGTAGCTTTGGCTGCTGAGCTCATTTTCGAAATGGGTTTGTAATGTGGGGAGTGCTGCTGTATCTGTTGGCTGTTTTTTTGTGTTGTCGAGCTTATGGAGGTTTTTTGAATGTATGGGGGGCGGGTTAAAGGTGTATGGTGTATTTGGTGGGTGCTGTGCTTGTTATCGTTTGTCTACTATC
Source organism: Stomoxys calcitrans (assembly GCF_963082655.1). Lineage (NCBI taxonomy): Eukaryota > Metazoa > Arthropoda > Insecta > Diptera > Muscidae > Stomoxys > Stomoxys calcitrans. The sequence continues at coordinate 21,564,445 of NC_081555.1, read as the reverse complement.
ATCGCTCTGTCTGTCCCCCATCTCCAGCTGGCTGGCCAACGAGAAGGTGTGCTCTACTTTTGTTGTTTTCGTCTATGGATTTAGTTTTTGGAAACACCATCATCACCACCAAAAAGTCAGAAATTAAGGAACCTTGAAAATTATTGCAATCCTCGAAAAAAAATTAATTTAATTTGTGTTTTGTGGGGTTTTTCCTTTACTTCACACGAAATTTGTTAAGTCTGTTTGTCTATGTAACTTTGATTAATGATTCATATTGTTGGGTGAAATTTTTCCACAACCCTGCATTTGAGCCCGATCATGATGATGATGATGATGATGAGCATGACCCAGTTAACAATTTGCAAATAAAACATTTCTAATCCTATACCGGTTTTGATAGAAACATTTCTAATGAAACAAGAAAAAGTCCATAAAACTTTTACTTCGTTAATTGTTTAGTAATTTTTGGCTTTTTTAACATTGAAATGACCAACAAATAAAAATCTCATTAAGCCATGTGAATTGGTCATCAGATTTTTAAGCTTCAATGACAATAAAAAGTTTCTTTTTATTATTATTTTTTTTGTCGGGGACAATGAAAGAAATCCCTCACAATGGTGTGGTAATGACCAGAGACGAGTACAATGTAACCGCGAAATAAAAACAATTGAGATAATCGAAAAAAGGAAAAAAGAAATTAAAAAAGAGATCATTAAAATCGCAATTAAATAAAAACCTCAAAAAAAGAGACGTAAATTATTTTTATCCGAAAAATTATAAAAATAACAAGTAGAAGAGCATTGAGTTAGTCAGAGACGAATCTTAAATACCCTCACCATGGAGCGCATTTTACACATTCTTTGAAGCCTTTTTTAAATATATGAGAAATTTGTCTGTAGATACAGATGGACCTGACTACTAAAAGTAGAAGTCATAAAAATATACCAAGTTTAAAAGAATCCAAAAATATCGATCGGTTTATATGGGAGCTATATCAGGTTATAAAGAATCCAAATAGGTCGATCGGTTTATATGGGAGCTATATCAGGTTATAAACCTATTTGGACCATACTAAGCACAGTTGTTGGAAGCCACAGAAAAACGGGCGAAATTTTCAGCCCAATTGGGTTGTAATTGCGCCTTCTGGAGACGTAAGAAGTCAAATCTCAATATATTGGGTTGCCCAAAAAGTAATTGCGGATTTTTTAAAAGAAAGTAAATGCATTTTTAATAAAACTTAGAATGAACTTTAATCAAATATACTCTTTTTACACTTTTTTTCCAAAGCAAGCTAAAAGTAACAGCTGATAACTGACAGAAGAAAGAATGCAATTACAGAGTCACAAGCTGTGAAAAAATTTGTCAACGCCGACTATATGAAAATCCGCAACTACTTTTTGGGCAACCCAATAGTTTATTTAAGAATATAGACATTTCGATAAGTTTTTTAGTATTAACAACGTTTCGATAAATTATTTTGCACGATTGATTATTTTATCGATAACAATTGCCTTATAACAAGAAATGTCTATTTAAAAATTTTTTGCTTACCAAGTTTTGTATCGATAACAGCTTTTATTGTTAATCGGTTATCGATTATGTCATTGATAAAATTTTTTCATCAATGAAAATGATTTTAAGTCGAAATCTATTTGATATGGTCTATTAAAGAATATAGAAATTTCGATTCCACGATTGATTATTTTATCGATAACAATTATCTTCTAATAAGAAATTTGTATTTACATTATTTTGCTTACCCAGTTTTGTATCGATAACAGTTTTTACAGTAAATCGATTTCACTTTGGTGTTGTGTATTAAAGAAAAAAATCGACAAGTTTTTGCGACTATCAATTAATACATCAAACCCAAATGTTTTTAACGCCAAAACTTTTTGATAAATGTTTTTCGTCTGTCGATTAATGCATCGATATTCTTCGATTATCTTTTAATGCATCGATAGCAGTTTTTGTTTTATGGACAAAAACCTTTTTTTAATCGATATGGCTGTGTATTGTGTATTTAAGAAAATGGAATGATAAAATGTTCGACAAATATTTTTCGTTTGTCATAAATGCTTCAATAACAGTATTGCTAAAGACAAAACATTTTTCAAATTTTTTTGATTATTGAACAAAATACCAACCTTTTTGTAAAAAAAAAATTAAATGACTAAATTTCCCATGAACATTCCATTTAGATCAATGAACAGCGTGCCGTATACCGACACCACTTGGTAGCAAAGTTTTAACATGGCGGGATACCTCACAAATGTAGTCACCATTAGTAAGGGAGTAACCATTGCTGAAAAATTTTATGATGTTCAAACCGCGATTTAAACCCATGCGTTGGCGTCATAGGCGACATGCCTACCTCTGCGCCTCGGTGGCCTCCAATAACGTATCGATATCACTCGATAACAAATAATAAGAACCGATTAGTCGTGATTTGCACTATATAGTACTAATAGCACGTTTACATTGAAATTTTTATGATCTGGATTTAACTAAATCCAAAAACAATTCCTGTCCGTTTACACTGAGTTTTTGGGGATTTAAGTAATATACACAAGCGTACATGCGTATACATGAATGTGCATATCACACACATCCATACACAATTCTTGAAAACAGTTGCATATTTTGTTACAAAGCAATACAATTTCATTTAGAAAATCGATATTTTTTCCCCAAAACCCTCGATTTATCGATATATTTTACATAACAAAATAATTCACAACGACGAAAAATCGTGTTTGGGAATAGAATTATATCGATATTTTCTGTTTATTAAACAAACAAAATACTAATTCAAATATCTATAACATTTTTTGATTAGGGATATGTCAATTAATTGTTTTATTGAAATAAACGTAGTTTTGAATTAATCCATTCACAAAATTAAAACAGGTTTTTTGACGGAAAAATTTATAAAAATTTTTGATTATCGTTTTTAAAATTGTAGACAAAATATGTTTTTTAAGTTTGTGAATATGAATAATTTTATGTTACCGATATGTTTTGATGAATTTCGATAACGTTTATTTTTTTGAAATAAAATAAAATTTTTAAAAAAATTTTCATCTAAGTAAATGTTAACAGTTTGTAAACCAAACATATAAATCGAAATATTGATAAATATTTGTTAATTATCAGTTTTTTCCAAATTATTTATGATTTTTCTTTTTGCAATTCTAATAAAATACTTATATAAAAATCGATAATTATTTGTTATCGATGTGTTTCGATAATAAAAAATTATCGAAACTAACACAAATTTTGATAAAAGTTGTGTTTTAAATAAATCTTGATACTTCTCCAACACACAAAATTCAAATATTGATAAAACTTTTTCATTATCGATATTTTTTCCAAATTTGTGTATACCAAAGATGTAATCTTTAGTGGTTTTATCGATAAAATGTTGAGATTATCTTTATTTTTCGATTTATTTCGCTAAACTCCTAAAAGCATAAAATTTTCTCAATTTTGCTGAAATTTGGCACAACAACCCAGCCAATTCCACAATCGAAAATTGTATGTTGTAATCTAGTGAGGAAGCCAGGAGTTCGATTCCCACCTGAGCTTAGTACCCTTGCCTTACCTAAGCTAGTGCCCTCTATGTTTTTAAGGCTTGATATCAAATGAATTGTATACAACAACGTTTTGGAAGATCTTGCAACTAAGCTCCGCTTAATCTAAAGATCATTCTTAGATTTTTTTTTACATCAAATTTTTTTGCTGTTTGGTTTTTAAATTTTGTCATTAACATAAATTTGGCTTTTGTAATAATAATAATTTACATTTATTATTATTATTATCTCAATAATCATAAGTCCAAGGTCTACTTCTTAATGCATTCTCTAGCAATTCTTTATTTTATTACCATTATTTAAAAGTAATGCCAAATTAAACTTGAAATAACCATTAGAGAGACGCAACTGTTAATCCTCTCTCTCTCTCTCTCTCCTTCTTCGGCTGGGTAATGGAGTTAACCTGTTGCCCTGGGCTTTATATTTTCGGTCTTACGTGCGGAGTCAAAAGTTTAATGGGGGCTCCATGGACTTGTATCTTTACAAAATTGCCATTCGCTAGGTTATGCTTTTGGACCATTGGCAAATATATTTTTGTTTCTTTGGCCATAAGAGACTTATGGGCTTGCCAAACGTGATTTAATGATTATGGCTCTCAGTTATTTTTTTTTTTAATAATTTTTTTGTATGTGTTTGTGGTTTTTTATAAAACTATTGTATGGTGGTAGTATTTAACTCTCTGTTGGGTGCTTATAATTTGTTGATAGTTAAAATGAACTGCTCTTCTAGCATGGCATGCTAAGGGCCATTTGCTCAATGTTTGGTTAAAATTTAACTTAACGAGGAAGAAGATTATTATATGAGAAATGTTGGTTACTATATAGTATATTGAACTCAGAAAGCATGGAAGATGCAGAACTCAAAAAGGCTGGGGAACTCAGAAGGCCTGAGGGACTCAGAACTCCAGGGTTCGAATCCTGCCAAGTATATGAAAAAATTGTTCATCAGTGTTTATACCCTTACAAAAGCTGAGAAACAAAACGAATATCTTTTAAATATTGATTTCTGTTATAAGAAATGTATTGTCTTGAAGGCTACCATAACGTATGGGTGACACTGAACTTCTGGGTTCGAATACTGGCGAAAATACCAGAAAAAATATTTGGTGTTGGTTATACCCTCATAAAATTTTAAAAAATGTATGACGGCTTTAGCTATTAGCTACATATTTTATTATACCCTCCACCATAGGATGGGAGTATACTAATATCATCATTCCGTAACACGTCGAAATATGGGTCTAAGACCCCATAAGGTATATAAATTCTTGATCCTTATGACATTTTAAGTCTATCTAGCCATGTCAGTTCGTCCGTCTGTCAAAAGCACGCTAACTTTCGAAGGAGTAAAGCTAGGCACTTGAAATTTTGCACAAATACTTCTTATAAGTGTAGGTCGGTTGTGTTTGTAAATGCGCCAAATCGGTTCATGTTTTGATATAGCTGCCATATAAACCGATCTGGGGTCTTGACTCCTTCAGCTTCTAGAGGGCACAATTCTTATCCGATTTGGCTGAAATTTTGCAGAAATCGTTGAGAAATGACTTTTGACAGCTGTGCCAAGTATAGCCCATAACCTGATATATCAATCAGTCCATAACCTGATATAGCTGCCATATAAAAAGATCTTGGGTCTTGACTTCTTGAGTCTCTAGAGGCCGCAATTATTATCTGATTTGGCTGAAATTTTGCACATATCGTTGAGAAATGACTTTCAACAACTGTTCCAAGTATAGTCCAAAACAGTTTATGACCTGATATAGCTGCCATATAAACCGATCTCCCGATTAGACTTCTTGAGCTTCTATAGGGTGCAATTCTTATCCAACTTGATTGCATACATCGTTTTGGTATGACTACCAACAACTGTGCCAAGTATGGACTAAATCGGTTGATATCCTGATATAGCTGTCATGTAAACCGATCTCCCAATTTAGCTATTAGAGGACGCAATTTTTATTCGATTTGCCTGAAGATTGTATTTTTCGATGACTTTTAACAACCATGACAAGTATGGCCCATATCGGTCCATAACTTAATCTAGCTCATATATATATTGAAAAAGTCATTCAATTATCCTGGTGGGGTGTATATAAGATTCGGCCAGGCCTAACTTAGCACGCTTTTACTTGTTTTATTTAATTTCTACCTTCTTTTGAGAAACTGGCCCTTACTTTTTGTTTAAAAACTATCAATTATTTTTGAATTTTATTTTATTCACCATATTCTTTGTTGTAGTTTACCACCACTTTCAAATTACGGTTATCTCAAATTATCATAACTAAAAAAATTGGCAAATCTTTTAAGGTTTTGTTTATTTTTTTTTCTTCTTCTTTAAGCCCGGGAGTGGTTTTGTTAAAACTCTAATTCTATTCTTCCTCTTCTACTTTTATTTCATTTATTTTATGTTATGTTGGATTTTTCGTATTTGGACTCATGATGGATGAATTGTCAGAGACTTTTTGAATATCCAAAAAAATTCTGTGAATCAGTGTTGAGTTTTTGGTTATCGATTTCGTGGGTAAAAATCGTGATGACCGGTTAGTCAAAGTGTTGAAATAAAATTATAAAGAAAAAACTACTTTAAATAAATGATAAAAATAAGAAAATGTTGAAAAATTCCAAGCAATAAGATTTTTTGTAATACATAAAAAAAAATAAAAAAATTAAAAAAAAACAATGTTAAAAAAATCCAAGCAATAACATTTTTTGTTATTTATTAAATGAAATTTATGTAATTAAGTTACGCAAAAATATTTTGAAAAAAATTTCGGTTGGTCCGATTCTTACATGCTAGTGAGAAGCTCCCGGAGCTATAACTTTGGTTAAGCAGCAATCAGCATTAAGTGATTGAAGATTTTACCAAAGAACAATAACAACGTACCTTCATAGCATTCCATGACAATGGAGCTTTTAATGTAACACGTAGCCAGAATGATGTGCAAGTGGTAGTAATCTGGCTTAGGAATTACAAGACAGCAGGTGTCGATGGATTGCAGCTTAGCTAAAACCCATAAAACACCCGCTTCTCATTTTCGATTTCAATGAAATTAAATATTTTTAAAGCCACCGTGGCATAGAGGTTATCATATCCGCCTGTGACGCTGAACGCCTGGGTTCAAATCCTGGCGAGAATAACAGAAAAAGAAAATTTCAGCGGTGGATATGCCCTCTTATTGCTGGCGACATAAGTGTACCATATAAAAATTTCTACCCAAAGAGATTTCGTACGCCGTTAAGATTCGGCAGCAAAAAATGGAGGACTCTTATCATTGAGCTCAACTTTAAGTGGGCACCAATCAATGATATATGACAAGTTAGCTCCTGTGCCAGAAATCTACTCATGAGCAAATTTTCAATTTGCTATATTTTTGATATTAAAGGCAATTATATTAACGTGACATTAACGTTGAAAAAATTTTAAGCATATAATATCCTGAGTTTTATTTTTTATTCCTTAAAAGCAGAGGATTTTTTCTAAAGATTACCCATGCCAGCCAAAAAAGCAATAGCTTATCGAAGCATATTTTATTTAAAACGAAATATTTTTTCGGTTATTTACATTTTCTGGCAATAAATTCTATTAACTTCAATTTTTTTTATACCTTTACCCAGCAAAAAATTTATTAATTAAAACTTAAATAAACGAACCATAAATTTGGTCCATAACTTGTTCTCATAAAATACGAGATTCAGAAATTCTGCTAAATACGAGTACCAATGGCTATTATTGCCGTTTTGCTCAAGACATATGTTTATTAAACAATTCGACTTCAGTGAAAAAATGTAATACAATAAATTTTATTAGCAACGTTAATTAATAGGAGCCGTTTTTTGGAATGAGTATGAAAATTAAGAAGGTGAGAAGAAATTTTAATACATTTTTGGAGCAAAATATATGGTTAAGAACTTTAACAAAAAAATTTAAAAAAAAAAATTAATTTTTGTAAAAAATCTTTTAAGATTTTTTTAATTTTTTTTTTATATCAATGAGTGCAGTCCAATTCAAATTTAAGCTCAATGATAAGGGACCCCCTTTTTATAGCCGAGTTCGTACGGCGTGCCTCAGTACTACACCTCTTCGGAGAGAAGTTATACATGGCATAGTACCTCACAAATGTTGCCAGCATTAGGAGGGGAAACCCATCGCTGAAAATTATTTTTTTTTATGGTCTCGCCAGGATTCGAACCCAGGCGTTCAGCGTCGTAGCCGGACATGCTAACCTCTGCGTTATGGTGGCCTCTTGGGATAACACATTTTTAAAAATCCGCAAGTCCTTCCTGTGTCTATCACAATTTGAGGGCTAAAAGTGTACTCTACGACCAAACACCTTTTATTACCATCCTATTCTGATCGGTTTTCATAGAAGAATGGAGGGAAGGGGATTGCCCTCTGACACTTCCTTTCATTTGTGTACAATATGTTCTCATTCGTCCTACATGACAGTTTGGGTTTGTTTATATTGGGAAGAGTGGGTCGCTCCCCCCCAAGGCTAAGACCCAATAGACAATTTATTTAAGTCATTTATTGTCGAGATCTATATCTCCTGCTGAACGGCAAAGCGTGACCCAGATACTTGGATCCTTATTACAACATTAGATTAGAACTCTACTGCCATAGAACTTTTTTTAACTCCCATAATATTCCGATCGAACTACACTACACATTGAATGGTATTTAGTGGGACTCTGCCAAATGTGTATATCAGATTCGTATTCAACTCCTAAAGAACTTTCATTTGATACCCATTTTGTGACGTTGGACATTTATGACCGTTTTGGGGGTTTTTAAGGTTGGGGAGGTCGCGTAGATACCTTGAACCAAAATCTTACAGATGTGTACTCAACTTCCAAATACCTTTCATTTGATACCCCTCTTATCCCTATCACAAAATATGTCCTGTTGAAGGGTTTGGGGGTGGGGAGACCCCTCAGATTCCAAGGAATAAATTTTTATATCAAATTCTTTTTCTGCTTTTAAATATCTGCTGGAGGTTTTTGGGGGTGGAGAGGCCCCTCAGACACCAAGGAATAAATTTTTATATCAAATTCTAACTCTACTTTTAAATACCTTTTATTTGATATCCATATTTTCCCAATTGGTAAATATGTCTTGCTGGTGGGTTTTGGGGGGTTGGGAGGGGCCTCCCCCAACCGCAAAGAACACATTTTTATAGCAGATTTTTACTCTACTTTTAAATACCTTTCATTTGATATCAATATTGCCCAAAGCGGTGAAAGTGTCTTCTAGGGGGGTTTTTTGGGGATGGGGGATCGGTCGCCTCCTGAATACTTAGGGTGAAATTTTACCAAGTTTTTACTCTACTTTTAAATATCTTTCATTTGATACCCATATTGTCCCAACCGGTAAACATGTCCGCTCGGGTGGGTTTTAAGATGGGGCGTTCCCCTAGATTATTTGACCCGAAAATTGTATACCAATTTTGTGTTTTTGGAGTACTATAAGGTGGCATACAAAATTTCGGTTAAATCGGTGCACTCATATCCGAGATGTGGCATTTTGGAATGTTGGGGTAAGACGGAAGGTCCGCCCCCCTCTTCGGATATCAAACAATTAAGTACACTAATTTCACTGGGGTTCAGTGAAAGTTTCATGAAAATCGGTTCAGTGAAAGTTTCATTAAAACCGGATCAGCTGTTTTTGAGTCTATAGGGAACAGACAAACAAAACGCAACAATTTCATTTTTATATAAAAGATTATAATTTATGACTTAATGGTAAAAGTTTTATAGATTTAGAAAATACTTGCTCCAAAATTGTTTCCCAAGACCTTGTAAACTACCAATAGTAAAAAAACAACTTAATCAATTTAAGTTTTTTCCTAATACCCATGAGTTCAAAAAAAAACTAGAACAGCTCTAAATTTATGTTTTCGCTTTTGGTGTCCGATAGTTTGTAAAACGCATAAGTTCATCAAGCAAGAATTTTGCAAACAAATAACATGCCCATACATAAACAAAAAACTAAACAATTATTTAGACTAAGAAGGTATTTCACTCATTGACTAAACTAACAATTTGAAAACATTCAAAACAAATAACATAGTCCCATCGACCTCATGCAAATATTTATTTAAATTGGATTTGCTTGTTCATTTTACGTTCAAACAATGAAACGTTGGGAAATTTTTTGCAGAGATTTTTTGAATATGCCATAAATTTAAATTAAACAAGGAAATAATTGACTTAAATGTTGACATGAAAAGTCTCACCCTTGTTTCATTCATCATGGGAGGCAAATGAAAACAAAAAAATATTTAAAAAAAAAAACAACAAAAATAAAAATAAAATAAACTGTAAGACCAAATAAGCATATGTCTACATTAACAAAAAAATAAAATATTGATCTAAGGCCTTAAATACAATTTTAAACATTAAGGAAGAACTTTTAGACAATGAAATTAGTCCAGAAGATATATCTATACAAGGGCTTTATATACTCGTTGTCTAAACAAACAAGTTTAGACCTATCTACATTACTTTTAGTATTTACATTTATGCCAAACCTCTTTGTATAACTCACAACTATGGTTATGTCAAATATTTCATGGCAAGTCATGGAGAAGAACTTGACCATTTACTTCATATCATTACAACGATGAGCACATAAACTCTACCCTATTAATCTACATTTGAAGTGTAACCTATACTCTCTTCTTTGTCTCACTCATAATTGCCCATAAACACATGAGATGTTATGTCTGGCAAAGCCTTCCATCCTTCAATTCTTCTTTTGTCATTGAAGCCCCTCTTGCTGCCGAAGTTTATTCCAAAGACCAACCTCCGCACATACAGTCCACTCGGTATAAAGCATCATCTAATTTATTCCGTTCCCCGCAGCTTTCGTTCCGATTCCCTCTCTCTAATGTAATTCAGTATTGATTTTTGTATTACATCGATAGGTGTACGAATATGTATAATTTTGTACTATATGCCGTGTGTAATTGTAGTTCTATCGAGTGCGAATCAGATATACTAGATAGTCTTCCAGTGAAATGTTGTTCTGTCTTAAAATCATGCGATAACAAGTAACAGCGTCATGTACTAAAATGAAACATAGCAATAGATAATATTTCTGAAAAAAAGTTATACTAAGTTACTATATATTTCCATGAAAAAATAAAAAATTTTAGTGGACAAAGTCTATATTAAGAATCGAAATATCGATTTCCATGAAAAAATAAAAAATTTTAGTGGACAAAGTCGATATTAAAAGTCGAAATATCGATTTTTGTACAAAATTTCGCCAATTCTCATTTTATTTTAATTTGTTTGATTTGGGGAAAATTTGAATTGGAAATCGATAAATAATAGATATTGATGTTACCGATTTTAAATAAGTTATCGATATTGATGGTATCGATTTAAATAATCTATTGATATTAAAGTTGTCGATTTTAAATAAGTTATCGTTATTAAAGTTATCGCTTTTAAATAAGTTATCGATATTAAAGTAATCAATTTTAAATTTATTGTTATTGGAAAACAAAAATCGCAACTTCTCATTTTATTATTTTTTTTTTTTTTGATATAGGGAAAATTGGAATTGGAAATCGATAAGTAATCGATATTGATGTTTCGATTTTAAATCAGTTATCGATATTGATGTTATCGATTTTAAATAAGTTATTGATATTAAAGTTGTCGATTTTAAATAAGTTTTCGATATTAAACCAATCAATTTTAAATTTACCGTTATTGGAAAACAAAAAATTGCAACTTCTCATTTTATTTTTATTTTTTGATATCGGGAAAATTGGAATTGGAAATCGATAAGTAATCGATATTGATGCTGTCGATTTTAAATAAGTTATAGATATTGATGTTATCGATTTTTAATAAGTTATTGATGTTAAAGTGGTCGATTTTAAATAAGTTATCGCAATTAAAGTTATCGATTTTATAAGTTTTCGTTATTATTTTAAAGTTATGTATTTTAAAGTTATTATATTGAAGTTATGTATTTTGAAGTTATGTATTTTAAACTTATCGTTATTGGAAAACAAAAAATGGTAATACATATGAGAATTATATTGAGATTCTATCTGCATGACAATAAGCATAAATTGGTATTGGTAAAAACAATAATTGACAATCGATAAGTCCTTTTTAGTGAAACAAATGCCAATTTAAAAGTTTGAGTTATCGTTATTTAAGTTATGGATATTAGATTTATAGATATCAGAATACAATAGGTTGGAATATTTTGTTTGCATGACTGATTTTATTTACATGAAAATGATGGAAAATCCATTGGTAAACCCGATAATTGGCTATCAATAGGTCAACTTTAGTTAAATATTTTTGTCACTTCATGAAGGTTTTAAATTAAATTTGGTTTATTTTACAGAAATACCAATATGAATTTTTTCACAGAGGCAAATTTGAGTATTCGTCATTAGGTAGAGTAAAGTTAACGATATTGCGAATAGTTGAATTGCCTATCGATATCGATTTTAATAAAACGATTAATCGGAGTATTTTGGATAATTATACACTGATTTTATATAATTTATAATTATGTTGAGAATAGCTAAACTATCTATCGATATTATTAAAACGATAAATCGAAATATTTGGGCTAATTATATGCTGATGCATGACAATAATTAAAGATTTTTAGTTAATATCAATAACTACATTTAATTTGTGAAAGTTTCAAATTTTACACAGAGGCCAATTTTAATAATCGATATTAGATACTGAGAATAGTTAAATTATCTATGCAAGAGGTATCGATTTGTAAGTAATGGATATAATATTTAAAGATATTGGAAAACGATAAATCAGAATATTTGGGAGAATTACATACTGTTCTCATACGCATGACCGCAATTGAAAATCCATTGGTAATATCAATAATTGACAATCGATAAGTCTATTTTAGATTGAAATTCTGCCTCCTTGTTAATGTTTCAAATTGCATTTGATTTATAGCACACTAAGGCCAATTTAACTAATCGTTAGTAAAGTTAACGATGTTGGAAATAGTTAGGTCATCTTTACAAAAGGTATACATTTTAAAGTTATGAATATAAAATTTAACGATATTGCAAAACGATAAAACGGAATATTTAGAGGAATTATATGAAAATCTGTTGGTAATATTAATAATTGGCGATAGTAATCGATAAGTCGATTTTAGTTTAAAATTCTGACACATTGTTAAAGTTTATTTTGATTTATTTTATAGGAGAACTTTCAAGTAATTGAAGTTGGATATCGTAAAGTTAAGGATATTGGGAATCGCTAGATCGATACTTGAGTTATCGATTTTGAAATCATCGATAGTCAATTTATCGATATTAGGAAACGTTAAATCGGAGTATTTAAGAACAATTGGTTAAAACTATAATTTGGAATTGTGCAGTCTATTTTAAAAAATCAATTTTAGTAGACAATTTTACCCATCTTTTAATTTGAGTCTAAAATAGATTTTATTAAAGGGAAAGACGTCATCAATAATGAAAAATTTAAAATTGATTTTAGGAAACAGTATTTAGTAAATTGACCATAGTGTTAGACTTTATTTTCCTGTTTAGGTTAGGTTAGGTTGAAAAGAGGGTGCGGATATTAATCCGCCCTATGCCACTATGAACATACACCTAAGCCTACTTGCTTGTTGTCCTCTCTAAATACTAAAAAAGTAACCACGAAAAAGAAAATCTAATATAGCAATGCCGTGTTACTTACAAAATCCTTAACTGTTTAGTATTGAGTGAAATTGAAGTTATCGATTATTTTTAGCCTAACAACGATTTATTGGAAATTTAAAAATCGATATTTCTAAAATAAATTTGGAAAATTAAGCAAATTTTGCGATTATATTTTCTTGGTAAAGTACTGACAGAAATTTAAGTTAACGATGTAGAAAGTCGATATGTTATCGTTATTCGAGTAAATAAATCGAATTTAACTTTCAATTTTGTCGATATATTATTATTAAGGTTATTATTACACTAGAAAACGAATAGATTTGTACCGGAACCTATGCTCTACTGCAGTGGGAAAGATGGTAGATAGCTATTGGTCCTGTTTTTTTCGCCAGGAATGTATAACATCTTAAAGATCATGTAAAAACCTATGTATAGTGTACTATATTTTACTTAAAGCCTAAAAGCAGATTAAATTTAATAAAAACTACTTTTGCTTGTAGAAAAATTGCTCAAAGACAGATAAGAAAGTTTAATTAAATTTACCATGATAAGGAAAAATGTTCCTATATAACATTGCAAAGAGAGATAAGGAACTTTATTTAAGCATTTTCAAATACTAACAACCCTAAAAGTAGGCAATTGAAAATGCGCGAACTTGATTTGAAAAATTTTCCTTAGTGAAAGACGTTTAAAAAAAGAAAAGGGGCTTTTTTAATTTTCTAGACTAAACATAACTATTTTTATAATCTACGAAAATGTGAATTTTGGCTATTTAGCTAATTATAGCTGTCACTTTGTGGCAAGTTATCGAGATATCAACTATTGGATAGCTAAGAAGAGCTTTAAGAGTATTTCAAACAAAGCGTTGCCATATCTGTTAATCTAGAAAACTATCGTTGCTCTAGATATTTTCTATAACAGCCGATAACTCGTACACTGCTAAACAGCCATATAGAAAGCTATCGTTGCTCTAGATATTTTCGATAACAGCCGATTACTCGTACACTGCAAAACAGCCCCATGATTACTTTCGACTTTTCTACACAAAATGAATGAAGTAGTATAGAAAGCTATAGTTGTTTTTCGATAACATTTGAAATCGGTGACAAATGGTAACATCAATGTCATCTTACATCGGTTGCAAGCAATAAAATCGATGTCATCTTAAATGGATTACAAACGATAACATCGATATCATCTTACATCGATATCATCTCATATCGATTACAAACGATAACGTTGAAAACTTAAATTTGTATTAATGTTTAAGGGGGCAAATCGATAACATTTGATATCGAAGAAAGACGATAATATCGTTGCCATCTCACATCGATTACAAACGATAACATCAATGCCATCTCACATCGATTACAAACGAGAACATCGATATTAGCTTACATCGATTACAAACTATTGCATCGATATTAGCTTACATCGATTACAAACGATTGCATCGATATCATCTCACATCGATTACAAACGATAACATTTGAAAACTAACATTTTTATTAATGTTTTAGGAGGCTATCATTGAGATAGTTGTCGATAACACACTATAACATTCGATCATCTAAATTTATACAATACGATAACATCCGATAACTAGTAATATTTTTAAGGGATATTTTCTTTGAGTGTTTTGTAAAAAACAACTTGAACTGAAAATCAAATTTATTTATGACACACTTACATTTGCCTTTATTAAGAATTAGATTTGTAAACTTTCTTTTTATTTTGGCAAATATACAAGTATTTATTTATCTACTCATTGTTTATGTTTCCAAAGAAATTGGAGAAAAACCAAACCAATGACTAGAAATCAAAACAAATAAAATTAGGCAAGCAAGTTTATGTTGAATGGCGAAACAACAGATTTTTACCATTCTAGGAGATATAGACACGTGGGTGTAATTGTTGACCTATTTCACATAAAAACCATATATAACCAATTGCTAAGTATTCACTAGCAAAAGCCAATTGCCAATTTTTTAATAAATTAAACAAAGCTCATAATAGTTTCTTTTAAGACACTGGTACCTACATATGTTTTTTAGTTTTTACTTCTTTTTTCAATAATGAAATTGTATGTCTAAACAAATTCACTTGACATTTTGATTAATGGATTTGCTTTGTATTTCCCACAGTCACGTATGATCATGGGTATTTCACCGAAATCTCCATATATCTTCTCATACTCATATAGATGTCTATTTTAGAAAAGAAAAAAAAAGAAAAACACAAATTGTAGATAAAACATTTTTGTTTTGAGTTACTTAGCTGACACAAATTTTAAAATATAATTTTGCGCCACAGACAAGTAAATGCAAAATATTTAGCATGAAAGCCAAATGAAATAGTTTTTCTGAGAAAAAAATTGGGAAAATATGATTTTATATATATGTGTATTAGACATTTGCGCTAACACAACTCATAAAAGAAAAAATAATTTTAATGAGATAAAACCTAAAAATAAAATAAAAAATTAAAAAATTATTGCAAACTAGTTTTTGCAACTTTCTGGAATTTATACAATCTATAAATTAAATGTTTATCCTTTTTTTAATTTAAGAAACAAGACAAATTTTTTTCCCATTCTCAATTCAATACATTTTTATTTAATTTTTTCCAAATATCTTAATAACATGTTTCATTTATTTTTTTTTTTCTTCTCTTTTCCCTTTTCAGATCAACCAGCAGCGTTAGTACACTTGCTCAGTTGCCCACAGACAGTCTTGGCTCTTCGTCCATGGCCCCTTTGCAAACACACACTGAGGCTCAAAGTGTTCAGTGTTTAAATTCGACACAATCGTACGACCATCAGGATTCTCATAGTCCAACACAAGCGACCAAACGTTCTCACCTACAGCATCAGCAGTCGATAGCGGAATCCCTAGAATCCACGTCGATAGGTTGTGCAACGTCTAGTGAATATTCAAGCGCAAGGTAAGTGTTAAGAAAATCTTTAAAACTAAAGTTTAAGACATTGTTAGGCTAGTATAAAGTTCATAACAAATATGTAAAAAATCCCTATATAAATACAACTTCTTTGAATTTAAGAAACCACAAAGTGTTATCGATAACTGTATCAAACACAACGATGTACAAGATACAGCTCTCGATAACAACCCGCAATTTTCGTATAGCTCTCTAAAGAACTCAGGGAAATGTGAGCTACATCGATTTTTGTGTATAAAATAAATCAGATGTTCTAAAAGCAAATCGTTGGTCTGAATTATTTTCGATAATAATTGATAACTTCGATAACTCCTTTGAGAACCCATAACAAACACAGGCCTTAAACAAACAGAAACCGGCGAAAATATTTTCTTTGCTTGAAAAGAGGGTGCAGATATTAATCCGGGCCGTGCCACTATGGACATACAACTCAGTCAGTAATCGGCTTGTTGTGCCCTCTAAATACAAAAAAAATCGATAAAGCTTATCGATAACAAACTACAACAAGCACTTGGATAACAGCCGATAAATATTTTTTTCATAGTTTGCTATACTACTACTGTACTACTATACTACTGTACATATCTACCGGATTTGCAAATACAAATTTCCATTCCATTAAGAAACAGGGGGAAACTTCTCACATATCAATGAGCGCTGTCCAATTTCAGTTTAAGCTCAATGATAAGTGGTCTCCTTTTTATAGCCGAGTCCAAACGGCGTGCCGCAGTGAAGTTTTTACATGGCATAGTACCTCACAAATGTTGCCAGCATTAGAAGGGGATAACCACCGCTAAAATTTTTTTCTGATGTTCACGCCAGGATTCGAACCCAGACGTTCAGCGTCATAAGCGGACTTGCTAACCTCTGCGCTACAATGGCCTCCATCTACCGGATTTGTAGTATAGGATAATATACTGAATTTTTATCAATGACATCGAATATCGTATCTCGACAACAAACAATAAAGTTCGATAACTCATATGTTCCATTCTCAAACGAAAAAACTTCCCCAAACTAATTTGGTATACTATAAATACACGCCAACAACCGATAACTCACCAACATTAGTAAATGCATACCGATAATTAACCCTAAAAATCCATAACTTTAGATTAAGCATATCGATAACAAACGATAACATTCTAAAACTTATATTATCCATTACATAGCAACTAAGCGGCTGCAATCTAACTAAATAGCAGTCGATAAAAATCGAAAAATATTTATATTCATAATGATAAAACTCGATAACTCATACAACCAAAACAACCGCAATACCTAAGTTATATGCTTTTCACCTTTAAACAATAGTTTTCCTCAGCAGGCGATAACAGGCGAAAAATATTATTTATACCCATATCGATAATAAGTGGTGCTTTATTTTACCATACAAAGCTATCGTAGTTGTAGAAGAAGTTAATATACCTAATATTCAGAGATAACTTCAAAAAACGCATATCGATAAAAAAAACGATAAACTCAAATTCTCCAATATTCTTTATTTCCACATCGCTAAGTTTTGCTACATGTTATCGCACAAATCTAGTGCAATTGTATTTTAGAATTATGTACTGGATATTTATCGATAATTTTGAATAACGCATATCGAAGACAAATGATAAAATTCGATAACTTATATTTTCCATTCTGCAACAACAAAATGAACTGCAAACCTAAGTGGATTTTTCCACGTCACCGGTTGATTTTTTCAAAATTTTTCTCTTGAACACTCCACGTACTCGAAGTAATTTACTCAATATAATGCCATGTAGACAAAAGTTTCGAGTTGCTTGAAAAAACCCATTGTCTTTTTAAAACTACACATTTTAATACCTACCACCGAAGGATGGGGGTATACTCATTTCGTCATTCCGTTTGCAACACATCGAAATATTCATTTCCGATCCTATAAAGTATATATATTCTAGATCGTCGTAGAAATCTAAGACGATCTAGCCATGTCCGTCCGTCTGTCTGTTGAAATCACGCTACAGTTTTTTAAAAATAAAGATATTGAGCTGAAACTTTGCACAGATTCTTTTTTTGTTCATAAGGAGGTTAAACTCGAAAATGGGCTATGCCGAACTATATCTTTATGTTTCCCCCATATAGACCAATTCGACGATTTAGGGTATTTGGCCCATAAAAGCCACATTTATTATACGATTTTGCTGAAATTTGGGGCAGTGAGTTGTGTTAGGCCCATCAACATTTTTCTTTAATTTGACCCAGAGCGGTCCAGATTTGGATATAGCTTCCATATAGACCGATCTCTGGATTTAAAGTTTTGGGCCCATAAAAGGCGCATTTATTGTCCGATATCCCCAAAATTGGGGACAGTGAGTTGTCTTAGGCGCATCGATATTCGTCTTCAATCTGGCCCTCATCGGTCAAGATTTGGATATAGCTGCCATATAGACCGATCTGTCGACTTAAGGTTTTGGGCCTATAAAAGGGGCATTTATTGTCCGATTTCGCCGAAATTAGGGAGAGTAAGTTATGTTAGACCCATCCCCATTCCTCTTCAATTTGGCCCAGATCGGTCAAGATTTTGATATAGCTGCCATATAGACCCATCTCTCGACTTAAGGTTTTGGGCCCATAAAAGACGCATTTATAATCCGATTTCACTCAAATTTGACATAGTGAGTTATGTTAGGCTTTTCGACATCCGTGTCGTTGTTGGTCCAAATCGGCCCATATTTCGATATAGCTGCTATAAATTATGAGTTTTTCACCGGACTATGACGAAAGGTGGTTTACATTTATAACCGAGGTGGTGGGTATCCTACGCCTTTTTACTTGTTATAATTTATAAACTTCACTTTTTGACTTTAATTGACTTTTGTCTATAATTATTCCTTTTGTTACCTAATGTGTTTTGGAAAATAGCCACCTGTTAACCCAAGAGCTATTTTGAAACCCTATGCAATGTTTTTTTTTTCTTTTCATTTCACAAGAGTTTTTATGTAAACATTTTTTTTTTTTTGTTTTAGTGTTGAATTTTAAAGTAAACAAATTCAATTTCTTTGCATTTGATTAAAATCTTAGCGGGTTTCTTTTTTTCTTTGCCGTTCACCATAAAAGTTTCACAGAATATTAAGCAGCCATAATAAAAAAAATGAAAATTGAGAAATATATTACGAAAGAGAAATGCATTAAATTTTCAGGGAAATACCAAAGATTTTATGAAGCAACCTTTAGCAGAGGAAGCACAATTCTTGTTCACTGCCTTTTTTGGGACTTCAAATCTTTTGTTGACTCAACTCAACTGAAAAACGGTGTTACGCATTACCCTAAGCATTTTTGGAAAGAAATTAGAGATAAAATAAAATTGGGCTAAAAGATAATAGTAGCAGTGAAGGACAGATCAACAAACCAAACAAACAAAATCTTCAGCTTATATTTTCTTAGCTGATTTGGTTAGTACTTCTGCAATGTGTTCTTCATAATGATTTTTTCAAATATTAGCTCATATTTGATTTAATTTTCACCCACACTCCAACAACAACAGCAAACTTATAATTTCTTATACTATTAATCATATTATTTGTGTCACAAAAATTTCAACAGAAGAATGAAAACTGCATGACTATATTCACGCAGAGCTCCAACAATCACTTTCGCGTTGTATGTACTTAAGCAACACGGGATGATTTAATAAATCTTCATAAAAAATACTAAGATTTGCCGCTTAGTCTTAATATAATAATCCAAATGAATTCATTAAACACAAAGAGTAGAGATGTAGAGGTGAAGAGATGAAGTAAGACAACAAGCGGTAAAGGGTAAACACTTTCCACTATATGTGAGTGTCATAATCAGATATACACACTCAAAAAAAAATTGTCATGGTAGTCATGTGACAACTTTGATAATTATATAGAAAATATAATTTTTATAAATATCTCCAGCTCAGAATGAGGGGAGATACCAATGCCAAGATATGAGTTTTTGCAGTTTAACCTTAGCGTCTACCGCTTACTTCTTCCTTATCAACCTTTACATTTCCATCTTCTTTCCTATCAACATTTACATCTCCAAGGACGATTTAACTATTTACCAAAGGCTGACTGCATAGGCAGCGTAAGCTTGATCTTACCAATAGATCTTTAAGTATCCCTCATTTACAGCATTATGTATCATCAGTGTCTCTACGACCAAGTTTGTAGTCAACATGCCAACATTTTATTGTAAATTATTTTCACAGTCGATTCCGCTATTTGTCGCAGTCCAACTGCACTGGGCATGAACTTTACCTTACTAATAAACAAATGCAAATTTGCCCATACACATTCCATTAAGGAACAGGGGAAAACTTCTCACATATCAATGAGTCCGATTAAAATTTTATGCTCAATAATAAGGGGCCTCCTTTTTATAGCCGAATCCGAATGGCATGCCACAGTGCGTTACGTCTTGTTTTTAGATGGCCGCCATGTTATTTTTTTTCAAATAACATTGTTCCTCACACGAGCATTAGGAGGGGATAACCATTGCTGAAAATCGTTTCTGATGTATGCAACAGGATTCGAACCGAGACGTTCAGTGTCATAGGCGGACATGCTAACATTTACGCTACGGTGGCCTCCAATACACGTTTACTGTTAAAACTCTTCATCTGCGGCTGTATGTATCATCAGTGTCTCTACGACCAAAGTTGATTTAAAATTGTTAAACCTTTTAACAGTCGATTTAGATATTTTTTATCATGCTCTGACTTCACAAATAAGCTTAATTTAGTTTAAATAGTTTTTTTTTTTGCTGATGGTACTCAATGATATAGATGAAGAGTGTTCACCTCCATCTATATCATTGAGTATCATCAGTGTCTTAACGACCAAGTTTGAACTCTGCATTGTATTATTGATTCCAGCAAAGTTGAAAACTAGCCAGACACGCAGAAACTAGCGTCATCTATTACTTAAACCATGCACCGTTCCTTTCATGTTATAGTTTAAAACTAATGACCATAGTTCCTACCCTTAGTTTCCACTCTTTTCACCCCCACACCCTTTTTGGGTTTTTTTTTTTGAGCCCAGCAAATTGTTTCCTTTTGTATGCCATCAAACAACTTTTACCAAGAAACTAACAAAATCAATAGTTTTACAAACTTTAATAGTTTCCAGTTAGACTAGTTACCAGTTATCAGTTAGACATCTCCATGCTATGTTTCTAGAAACCCCAATTGGCGTATAATTCAATTATGACCCCTTGCTCGATAGTATTTAGTGGGCAAGGTGTCTTTGACTTGGTTGCGAGAATTTTGCACACCTGTTAGAATTTCCACGAAAGCGAAAGAAGCTTATCTATGATTTTTATGGCTTGCCGTGCCAAAGATAATGAAACACCCTATTGCCGCCAATAGCAAATATTAATAAAAGAAGTGCACTGTAAAAGCAGGGAGGGTGTTCACCAGAGGTGTGACAGACAAAAAAACAATCTTTACTAGAGAAAAAATTTTTTAATAAAATTTGTTATAGAACCATATAATGATAACATTTTCTATAGAAAAAAATAAAACAGAAATTCTTAAAAAAAATTGACAAAATTAAATAAAAATTTTTTTCTAAATTTTCTATGAAAATAAAATTTTTGACAAAATTTCCCATAAAAATAAAATTTTGACAAAATTTTTATAGAAATAAAAATTTGACAACATTTTTATAAAAATAAAAATTTAACAACATTTTTTATAAAAATAAAATGTATACAAAATTTTCTATAAAAATAAAAATTTAACAACATTTTTTATAGAAATAAAAATTTGAAAATATTTTCTATAAAAACAAAATATTTACGAAATTTTCTACAAAAATAAAATAATTACAATATTTTCTATAATAATTTAATTTTTTTTATAAAAATTTAGTTTTTTATAAAAATTTAATTTTTTATAAAAATGTAATTTTTTTATAAAAATGTAATTTTTTATAATATGTAATTTTTTTATAATATGTAATTTTTTTATAATATGTAATTTTTTTATAAAATTTAATTTTTTAATATAAGTTAAATTTTTCTAAAGAAATTAAATTTTTTAATAAAAATTAAATTTTTTTATAAAAACTAATTTTTTTTATAAAAATTAATTTTTTTTTTTTTAATTAAATTTTTTTTATAAAAATTCAATTTTTTTATAAAAATTCAATTTTTCTAAAGAAATTAAATATATTTTAAAAAAATTAAAATTTTCTTAAAAAGTTAAATATATTTTATAAAAATTAAATTTTTCTAAAAAATTAAATGCTTTAATAAAAAATAAATTTTTTTATAACAATTAAATTTTTTTTTTAAATTAAGTTAAGGCAAAATTGAAAAAATAAAATGAAATATTGCCTAACAGCAATGAAAATAAAAAAATTGTCGCTGTTTGTCTGGCTCGAAATCATATATTTATCAAAAAATAATGCAAAAATATTTGTTTTTACACAATTTTCTATAAAAATAAAATTTTTACAAAAATTTCCATAAAAAAAATTTTACAAAAAAAAAACTATACAAATATATTTTTTACAAAAAAAACCGAATTAAATAATTTTGAAATATTTTACAAAAAAAAAATTACAGAAAACTAAATTTTAACAAGTTTTCAAAAAAAAAAATTGAAAAAAATTACAGCAATTTGCAGAAAAAGTTACAAAAATTTTCCAATAAAATATTTAATAATTTTCTTCAGTATTTTTTTGAAAAAAATATTTTTGAACAATTTTGTTTTTGTAAAATTCTCTAAAAAATATCCAATTATAAAAATCAATTAGTATTTGTTTCTCAGATTTTTTTGTGTGTTCCTTATAGTCTCAAAACGGCTGAACCGATTTTCTTGAAATTTTCAAAGATGGTTCATTATAGGCTCATGGTGAAAATAGGGTACTTCATTTTTTCATATCTGAAGGGGGAGCGGACCCTCCCCCTTTCCCCCTTATTTTCAGAAACGCCAGATCTCGGAGATCGGTGGTACAATGTAAGCAAAATTTTGTGCTTTCTCTTATAGTAACCTAGAAACAAAAATATGCTATCCAAATTTCGGATGGGGTACCTAGGGGCGACGCCCCACCCCCAAAACCTACCAAATATACATAAAGGTCAATCACGACAATATGGGACTCAAATGAAAGGTACATTTAAGATTAGAAATTAGATAATCTAATTGTCGGACCAAGTGTTTGGAGGACCACCCCAACCCACAAAACACACTAAATTGGGTATATTTATCGACCATACCAATATGGGACTCAAATGAAAGGCATTGGTTTGCCCAAAAAGTAATTGTCGGTAATATAGTAGTAATATAGTCGGCGTTGACAAATTTTTTCAACGGCTTGTGACTCTGTAATTGCATTCTTTCTTCTGTCAGTTATCAGCTGTTACTTTTAGCTTGCTTTAGAAAAAAAGTGCGCGAAATTTTGTTTACATTTGTTTGTGTGGCGTTAATTTTAATATGGGTACCACATGTATTGAAAGAAATTCATTTAACAAACCGAATCAACGCTTGTGATATGCACCTTAAGCGCAATGAATTCGATCCGTTTTTAAAACGAATCATAACTGGAGATGAAAAATGGATTGTTTACAACAACGTTAGTCTAAAACGATCATGGTCCAAGCATGGTGAACCAGCTCAAACCACTTCAACGGCTGATATCAACCAAAAGAAGGTTATGCTGTCTGTTTGGTGGGTTTGGAAGGGTGTGGTATATTTTGAGCTGCTTCCAAGGAACCAAACGATTAATTCGGATGTTTACTGTCAACAATTGGACAAATTGAATACAGCCATCAAGGATAAGCGACCAGAATTGGTCAATCGTAAAGGTGTCATATTCCATCAGGACAACGCTAGACCGCACACATCTTTGGTCACTCGCCAAAAAATGAGTAAGCTTGGCTGGGAACTTTTGATGCATCCACCATATAGCCCTGACCTTGCACCATCAGACTACCATTTATTTCGATCTTTGCAAAACTTTTGGGCAATAATGAGGCTATAAAATCGCACTTGGTTCAGTTTTTTGCAGATAAAGGCCAGAAGTTCTATGAGCGTGGAATACTAAATTTGCCAGGAAGATGGCAAAAGGTTATCGAACAAAATGGCAATTATATATTTGATTAAAGTTCATTCTAAGTTTTATTAAAAATGCATTTAGTTTCTTTTAAAAAATCATCAATTACTTTTTAGGCAACCCAATAGAATACGAATCTGATATCCAAATGTCGGATCAAATATCTGGTCCATGTCAATATTAGGCTGAAATAAAAGTATTTGCAAGTAAAATACGAATCTAATATCCAACTGTGGGATCAAGTTTTATTTTTTTGGAGGGGGGAGGGCGTCCCTCCCCTCAAACAGCCCCCAAAGACGACAAATTTACGACCATAGCAATATGGGGCTCAAATTAAAGGTCTTTGGGAGTAAAGCACATATTCGATATCAATATTCTATAGGGCCGACCCACCCCATAACACCACCCAAATAGGACGTATTTGCTGACCATTGCAATATAGGGCTCAAATAAGTGTTATTTAAAAGTAACACACGAATCTGAAATATATTTTCAGGGCGTTGTTACTGAGTAGCCGCTCCATCCCCCAAACCGGTCATGTATCGGAAAACATGACCGGTTTGGGGTTTGTTTTGGGGGATGGGGGATATGGAAATATGGGATTCAAATGAATGGAATTTGGGAGTATACCACGAATCTGATATCAACATTCGGGACTAACTGTCTAGGGGAGGTCCCGCGCCCATAACAACTCCCAAATAGGACGTATTGCTCACCATGACAATTTGGGTCTTAATGAGAGTGAAGCTCGATATTGCTAGTTTAAGGTCCCATACCCCAAACTGGACATTTTTACTGACTTTTGCAATAAGGGGATCAAATGATACCCACTTGGGGGTCTACCCCTTGCCTAAAGCGCCCTACAAACAACAATTGTTTACTGGCCATCGCAACATGGGTCTCAAATAAAGGCATTTGAGAGTAGAATACGAATCTGATATCCAAATGTGGGACCAAGTGTTTGGCGCTCCACCCCTTTCCCAAAACACCCCCCCAAAGAGTAAAAATTTACCGACCATGGAAATATGTGGCTCAAATGAAAGGTATTTGAGATTAGAAAACGAATTTGATAACCAATATTGGGGCGAACTGTTTGAAGGATGCCCTATGTCGTAAACTCCTCATAAACCAAAGGCAATATGGGGTTTAAATAAATGGCTTTTGAGAGAACAGCACGATGTTGATATTTTTTTCAGGTCCAAGTGTCTAGGGCACCACCACCTCATCCCTGAAAATACCCCCAAATCGGACATACATTTCACCGATCATGGCAATATGGAGCTTAAATGAGAGGTATTTGGAAATAGAGCAGGAAATTCATACTCACTTTCGCGACCACGTTTCTGAGGATCCACACCACCCTGGGGGCCTTTTAACTCCTAAAATACCCATGAGAATATCGGTTCAAATAAAGTCTTTTAAGAATGAAGTACATCTAACATCCAAACTTAAATGACCCTAAACTCTGCGAGCGAATTCATAGACCAATAAAGATCATTTGGGATACAAAGAAAAGGCATTTATATTGTTCTACATGTACTACTTTCGTAGCATGGAATTCACTCAAAGCTCTTTAATTGTCCAAAATAAATATTCAAAGTATAATTTTGTTCCATATAAAGTAAAAGAAGGCGCAGCGGAGCGGTCCCGGTTCAGTTAGGTAACTGTAAAAATAAAATTTTCTTTACAAATTAAACTTTGACAAAATTTGCTATAGAACTAAAATTTTGACAAAATTTGCTATAGAACTAAAATTTTGACAAAATTTGCTATAGAACTAAAATTTTGACAAAATTTGCTATTGAACTAAAATTTTGACAAAGCATTCTATAGAAATAGAATTTTGAAAAAAATTTCCCTAAAAATAATATTTTTACAGAAATTTTCTATAAAATAAAATTTTAAAAAAAAAATTTAAAATCAAATTAAATATTTTTGAAATATAATATTATTTAATATAATTAATTAAATAATTATATTTTTTTTAATTTCTTTTTATATAGTTTTTCTAATATTCTTTAATCCCATAAATTTTATCTCAAAATTAATTTTCCTAAATTATATGACTATTTTAGGGCCAATTAAAATAAAATTATCTACATTTGTTTTCCATCACTCCAATATTAAGCGATAATTTTCGCATGACCATCATGAGATGTTTATGGCTCATGTGATAATACCCAGGTGTTTTGGCAAAAACAAAGCAATCCTAACGTAAAGGAGGTACTTGACAAAAAAAAATAATTTAAAATAAAACATATGTCCCACTTCAAGAAGGTTACGATTTTATATAACAAAAAAAAAACCAAAATATCATCGCTCACACATAATCAAAGAGTTTGTTTATTAAATTTTTGTTTAATTAAATATATGATTTATTTTTATTAAAAATATATAGAATCCACTTTGAAAAATACATATACATATATACAGCGGTAAAAAAAAGTATTCATCATTCAATGTTTTTTTTTTTAATAAGTCTACAAAAGACAATTGGAATAAAAACATATTAAACTAATGATGCAGTAGTGCTTGTGTGATATATATGTACACAATTTCATTGTTTTTAAAGAAAAAAATAGTATTTATTGGAACAAAAAGGGCCATTTTACAGCTGAACACAAAAAATTAAACAAAAAAAGTATTCATCATTGCAAAAAAACAAAAAAATAAATAACATAATTTAAAAAAATTAATACTTTGTTATTCGACCACCGCGTCTTATAACTTCTTTTAAACGGTTTGACATCGATTGGACTAATTTAGCGGTTATATTTTGGTCTATATTAGTCCATTCCTCCATTATCACCTGTTGCATTTGACTCTTGCTCGAAAAATTGCGCGTTCTCAATTTGCGTTCGAGATGTTCCCAAAGATGTTCAATTGGGTTCAAGTCGGGACTTTGAGGAGGAGTTTTAATGACTTTGGGGCAGTTATACAGCATCCACATCTTGGTATTTAAAGCAGAATGTTTGGGGTCATTATCTTGATAATATTGAAAGTTATTACCAAGCCCAAGTTTTACAGCACTATCTTTTAAATTCCTCTTTAAAATGTCAATGTAATACTTATGATCCATTACTCCATTAATAATTTCAAGATTTCCCGCTCCTGAAGCCGCCATACACCCCCAAACCATTGAACCACCTCCACCATGTTTTACAGTAGCAACTGTGTTTCGTTCTTCAAGCTCTGTATTTGGTTTTCTGCACACTATGACCTTTCCATCGCACCCAAAAAGCTTAAACTTGCTCTCGTCTGCAAAAATGACTGTTTTCCAAAATTATTCGGGCTGTTTTACATACATTTTTGCGAAGTTTAGCCTTTTCACTCGGTTTATTTTATTTATAAAGGGCTTCTTACGTGCAGTTCTTCCTCTGTAACTATGCCTTTTGAGTGTATTTCGAATTGTTTGTGTAGTAACTTCCTTCCCTAAATATTCCATAGTGTTTTTACGAAGAATGGTCGCATTTGTCTTCGGAGTTTTCTGAACTTGCCGCACTAGCCAACGCACATCTCCAACTGAAAGTGCTTTTGGTCGACCAGATCTTGGTTTATTGTCAACAGTTTTCGTTTCTGTCCACTTTCTGATGATGGATTGTATAGTAGATCGTGGTCTATTTAATATTTCACTGATAGTTTTTTGAGTTAAACCATTCCTGTGGTGTTTTATTATCAAAACTTTTACCTCATCAGAAACCTCGTTTTGCTTACGACCCATTTTGACAAAAACTATATTTTCAATGAAATTAAATATTTGCTGTCAAGGGCAAAGCCTCCTTTACTAAATAAAACAGAAAAGGGGGATTCCCAAATAATATTTGAATTTGACTTAGATGATAGCACATCAATGATGAATACTTTTTTTGTTCTGTTTTTGGTGTTATTATATAAAATTGCATTTTTTGCGCTAATTAAATTTATTTTTTGAATTTATTTTAAAACATATTACGAAAAATAAACTATTGCATTAAACTGCATTATTTGTTTACTTTAAATTTTCTTCAATTACCCAAAATAAGTGAATTTATTATCAATTTTGCTAATGATGAATACTTTTTTTGACCGCTGTATACTCATACAAAGTGTTTTATGCAAATAAAAACAACTACTTTGTTTAGTATTTAGTAAAGAAACCTTATCAATGTTTAATGGGGATTTGGAACATGTGCTTGTTAAGCGTACTGTTCTCAATTGGTCGATATAAATTTATAGATAATGACACTCTTGGGAAACCTAATATTTCATGCTTGTTTAAGATGTCCCCCTTAGCCTGTTGGTATATTTTTAATCGATTATATATCAAATAATCATCATCATAAAGTTTTAAGGCTTGTATTGCAAATGACTTACTGGTGGGCCATGAGTCAACACTATGGGAATATGCAGTCACGTCCACCAGAATACCCACCTAGCGTCTGCTGGGGCATATTTAAATACGTAAAAACAATATACAAATAATGTAAAAATGGTTTTCTTCTAAAAAAAAATATTACAAATAACATTTGGTTTTCATTCCTGACATTTTTTTAGAAATCAGATTATGTGGAATTTGCTATGAATTTTATCTAGAGATGATTCATGAATGAATGATTCAATAAACTAGAATATAGTTCAGTTTACATTTAGATAACAATGTACTATCTACACGTATCTTCATTACTTGATCTGAAGAAAGAAATGTTTCATTTGTAGAAAGTTGGTTGAGAAACATTATCTACAGGTAGTTTATTACAAACTTTTATCTGGAAATAATTTACTAATATACCCTATCGAAAGTTGATTGCCTAATGGACTTTATTTGTAGAATGTTCTAAAATGACCTACATTTGCAAATCACAGTTCATTTTTGTTGTGCTATCCTCTTATCTAAAAAAAGAAGTATCGAAATATATTTTACTTATAAGCTTTGCCTGAAAATACTACACAAATGAATTGCAAAATGTAAAAACATCGCTAATGAACTACATCTACAGAAAGCTGATCATAGTTCATGTATTATTGAAATAACTTTAGATGAAGTTTATGGGGCTATGAAAACTCCAATTTCAATTTTTTCATTACATAAATCTTGTTCTATAACTATTCTATAGAAAAAAACACTCTTATTATGAACTCTTTTGAGTTGCTTATTCCATAGTAACAACTCCACCTTTAAACTTTTTAGTATTAATGTTGATTCATAATAACCTTTCCAAATTTGAATGGCCACCGTGGCGCAGAGGTTAGCATGTCCGCCTGCGACGTCCAACGCCTGGGTTGAAATCCCGGCATGAACATCAACAGAAAGTTTTAGCGGTGGTTATCCCCTTACTAATGCTGGCTACATTTGTAAGGTATCCCGCCATGTTAAAACTTCTCTACCATGTGGTGTCGCTATGCGGCACGCCGTTCGGACTCGGCATAAAAAAGGAGGCCCTTTAGCATTGAACTTAAACTTCAATCGGACTTCACTAATTGATATAAAAGAAGCATTCCCAGTTCCTTAATGGAATGTTCGGGGAAAATTTAGTATTTAGTTAAGAATATAAACTTATGCAACATTATTTTTTTGTATGTTTGTTTTTGTTTAGTTCAACTTGACTAAATATTTTGGATGATTCACAATAGTAGCAATTAGTAAACCATCGAACAACCTACTAAATATTTTATGATTATGACTACCTCATATATAATCAATTAAATATGCATTAAAGGATAGAGTGATAAATATTATTTTTTAATATGTCAAACGAAAACAGCTTTCCAAAAGTATAATTGCCTTAGTTGGATATTTATCTATACATAATAAATAACATGTAAACTGATGTATGCTTGCATGTAGTTACTACTATACGCACCACCATATGATGGAAGTACACCAGTCATTCTTCATTAATAAACTTTTTCACAACAAAAGTTCATACATTAACATTTTCCAATGAAACTGTTTAGTTTCGTAAGAAAAGTTAATAAATGAACTTTTTCTAAAGAAATTTTCATAAAAGAATTTTTTCTGAAGAAACGTTCTAAAAACCACATTCTCCAAAGAAAAGTTCATGTACACAAAATTTTAAAAAAAAAATTGTGAGGTAAGAACTTTTTCAAAAAAAGATCATAAGAACTTTTCCTAAAAGGTTTATAAATGAACCTTTTCAAAAGAAATGTTCATAATAGACGGAGGTATGAGGACCACGTTCACTAGGACTCCGGAGACTATTCTAGATATCCGAAAAGTTCATAATAGACGGAGCTATGAGGACCACATTCACTAGGACTCCGGAGACTATTCTAGATATCCGACCCATTGACATACAGATTAAGTGTGAGTCAGCCACTGCGGCTATGAGACTTAAGGCGATGGGAGAATGGATTGAGGATGGGAACAGCTCATACCATCGCGGTATAATCGAGACGACGATAGGAAACCTGGAAGGAAGGGAAGAGGTTTCCGATCGGATACCTGAGATGAACCTTGAAGTCGAGTGCGAGCCACTGCTGCCATCGGCACAGTCTTGAATTGACGGAAGATCATGTTATACGGATGGATCAAAGCTAGAGGACAGAGTGGGCCTGGGGGTTTGCATTGAGAACCCTAGGACTGAGATCTGTTTTAGACTACCTGACCAAAATACGGTCCTACAGGCGGAGATCCGGGCGATCAAGGAATGCGTGAAGTGGTGTGGTGCTACCGCGAGGAAGTCGAATGTGAACTTCTTTACAGAACGTAAAATTGCCATAAGGGCAATAACAACCAGGACGGTAAGGTCACTAACAGTCTTGCAGTGTAAGAAGGAGACTAACGCCTTTTCTGAGGATGGCAAAATCCGCATCGTTTGGGTGCCGGGCCATAACAGAGTAAGGGGAAATGAAAGGGCAGACGATTTGGCGGTGAAGGTCAGAGGACTGCCATCAATAACCCGAAGCCTTTCCGGTTGACGCAGTCCGAGTTAAGGCAGTGGGCGACGAATGCGTATGCAACATTGTGGGACAGCAAAACGGTTGGTAGGACAGCGAAAATCCTATGGGACGATCCAGATTGTGAAAAGACGAGGCTATTAATGAAAGGAAGCATGAAGGAGGTCAGTATAGCTATTGATATCATAACGGGACACATAGGACTACGAGCTCACTTATGTTGCGGCAAGTGATAGTATGTGTAGGGCATGCGGGGAAGATGATGAGACATTGGAGCATTTTCTTTGTCATTGGTCGGCTTTCGCGTCTAACAGTTACCGGCACTCAGGTGGAGACACAATACCAGACATGAACCAACTTAGGGGAGTGGTATTGAAAATAATAAAGAATTTTGTAAGTAGCACGGAATTCCTAACTAAAAATTTTCATTTTAGAGGTTACTTTATAGTTTTTAGAGCGCACAACAAGCTGATTACTGGATTAAATGTAAGTCCATAGTGGCATGGGGCGTATTAATATATGCACCCTCTTTTCGACCTAACCTAACGAAAACGTTAAATAAACTTTTTTAAAGAAATTTTTATAAATCAATCTTTTTTAATGATAAATTCATAAATGAACCTTTTTTAAAGAAAAGTTTATTAATGACCTTGTTTTAAAGCAATATTCAAAAACGAGCTGGTTAAAAAAACTTTTTCCAAAGAAAGATTTACAAATGAATTTTTTCTAAAGGCAAGTTCAGAAATTAAATTTTTCTAAAGAAAAGTTCATAAATGAACTTTTGCTAAAAAAATAAATGAACTTTTTTTAAAGAAAAGTAAATAAATAAACTTTTTGTGAGGAAACATAAATATATGAACTTTTTCTAAAGAAAAAACAATCTTTCCTGATACAAAGTTTACTAACGTTTCCTAGAGAAATGTTTACAAATGAAATTGTTCTAACTAAAAGATCATATATTAACTTTTTCTAAGGAAAAAAAATTAACTTCTTGTAAAGAAAAGTTCAAAAATAAACCATATATAAAGAAAACTTTATATAAACTTATTCTAAAGAAAAGTTCATGAAAAAAACCTTTTCTAAAGAAAAATTCATTAAAGAAAAGTTCATAAATGACACTTGGGACGGTTTTGGTAATTACACCCAACTTTTAATACTTTTATTGGAGTCCCATATTGTCCCGATCGGTTCACTTTTAATTTTGGCCAGTACATTTGGTGCGGTTTTGTGCTTGGAGCGGCGCCTTAGGTACTTGGATCCAAGTTTTAATTTCATATTCATACTCTACTCCCGAATACCTTTCATTGGAGTCCCATATTATCCCGATCCCGGTCCACTTTTTACTATGGCCGGTACTCTTGGGGCGACGCCTTAGGTACTTGGACTCAATTTTTAATACCATATTGGTAGAAAACCTTTTATTTCAGTTCCATGCTGTCCCAATCGGTCCACTTTGTTGGCGGTACTTTTGAGGCGGTTTAGGACTTGGGACGGCTCGTTGTTTAAGTTTAAAGTACCATATTCATACTCTACTCCCAAATATCTCTCATTTGAGTCCCATATTGTCCCATTCGGTCAACTTTTGATTTTGGGCACAATTTTTTTGGGCGGTTTTAGGCCTGGGGCTGCTTCCTAGGTACTTGGACCAAATTTTTAATACCATATTCGCATATAACTCGCAAATACCTTTCATTTGAGTCCCAATCGTTAAATATTTGCTGCTGGGGGGTTTTTGGGGTGTGGGCCCCTCAAACGCCAAGGAATAAATTTTCATATCAGATTTGTACTCTACTTTTAAATACCTTTCATTTGATACCAAAATTGCTCAAATTGGTAAAAAAGCCCTGTTGGGTGGTGTTTTTGGGGGTGGGGGACCTCCCGACACATGGGTTAACATTTTTATGCCAAGTTCGTTCTCTACTCTTAAATACATTTCATTTGATACCCATATTGTCCTAATCGGTAAACATGTCTGTTCGGGTGGCTTTGGGGATGGGGCGTCCCCCCTGGTTTTTGACCCCAACATTTTATACCAATTTTCTGTTTTTGGGGTACCATGAGGTGGCATACAAAATTTCGCTTAAATCGGTGCACCTATCTCCGAGATCTGGCGTTTTTGAAAATGGGGTAAGAAGGGGTAATAGAAATTTTTTCAAATTTATATTTTTATAACTTTTTTCAAAATTATATTTTTTAGAAAATGTTGCCAAAGCTTTGAATGTATAAAAAATGTTATCAAAGTTTCATTTTCATAGAAGACATTTCTTTAAGATATTATATTTAGACCATTTTTTGTAAAACATTTTTTATAGAAAATCTTTAAATTTTTCTCGCAGAAAAGTTTAAAAAATTTTACAGAAAATTTTCCAAAATATTTTATTATTTTAAAAAAAAATTTCATATATTTTCTTTATAGAAAATTTGTACCTTTCTTTAACAATTTTTTAATTTTTTTTTGTAATTTTTTTTTCTATAACAATTTTTCAAATTTTTTATGAAATCTTTCTTATACGAATAATGTTCCTGTACAAAAAGTTATTTCATGAAAAAAGTTCTCTTACCTTCAGAAAAGTTATTTTATTTACTTTTCTTCTTTACAAATCCTTTCTATACAATTCCTTATAATTCTACAAAAAAGATTATTGAAAGTCATCTTAGGAAAAAGAAGGTGTGTCTTCCAAGGTTAACATTCACCTCTTGTTTACCTTTAAACGCCTCTTTTTTCATTATCATCGAATTGAGACTTACCCCTTTGTTGATTTTTCAGCAGCTTTTGTTTGTTTCATATGCTTGGCCATACAACCTAAGTGAGTGCTTGTAAAATATTTACCAAAGTCAAAGGATTTAAAGAAAAGAAATCCCATTGTTTGGAAAGAAGAAGAGGAGGAAAAAAATCCGCCATAATATTCGCAGTATCTCTTATAAATTTTTACAATTTAAATCATTAACGGTTGTGTGTTCTTCGTGCAAAGGGGTTGACTAGGTTACAAACACTTGTGCCTGCATATTTGCACCATGGGTTGGTTCTTCATTAGTTGAATATACTATTAAAAAGTAGTTAGTCTTTTGCTCTCTTTGGTTCTCAACCACCCTTCTGTGACTCTATTGCTCACAAATGGTTTGTCCTTTTGCCACGCTTGTTCAAGGGCATACGCTAGCGCTTACGCTCTTGTGATTGTTTTTCTCTTCTGTTTTTCTCTATTTAAGTTAATTTCCAGCGATGACACTAGACCTGACCGAGTGACTGTTGTAGCGTTATTTTTTTGGGGTTTTTGTTTTTTATTAAAAATCTGAATTTGAATATGAATCTCTTGCATATGACGTTGAAGTGTGTTGTTATTATTTTCTCGACCATTTACGTTTATTTCATACCTTATGCCACCACGTAGTTTTGTACATGGTTGGTGTCTGATAACGCGCTGTGATAAGACTAAAATTTTACTCACGACACCATTAAACAATAACACACCACAAAAGCACAAAATTATGTGTGGCACAGTGGTGCGAATTAAATTGAGGCCTTTAGATGGGGTTATGCATAAAACTTGTCTAAAAAAAATTGTAAATATTTACATAGACAGATTACGCAGATTTCAGATTTAACATAATATTTTCAATATTAAAGTTTAAAAAAAAAAATATAAATAAATAAATAAAAAAAACTAGGGCCTACATAACCTTACGTGTTGGGGCCCAAAAAATTTTAAACAAATAACAAATAAAAATTTTTTTGTTTAAGAAAAAAAATTAGTTGAATTAAATTTTTTTTAAGAAAAGTTTTTTTATATGCCTTTATTCATCAAAAACTCGATTGTCTTTTTAATCAAAGTATAAAATTTAGTTTTTTAGTAATTATGTCGAAAAATCATCAATAATTATGAAAGGAAAGCCAAAGAAGAGCTTTCAAAAATAAAAGCTAATCTGCTAAAGCTGCTACACGAAATTTGCTGCACTAAGCTTTGCTATAAAAGCTTTTAGCAGAAATCGTTCCAAAGTTTTTTTTTCATGTGAAGCTTATCCACAAAAGCTTTTGCAAAAACATAATATTTAATAAAATTTTGTAAAATTATAAATTGATTATGAAAACGTGTTGTATAAAAAGAACTTACCTTCCACATACAAAAGCTTTTGAGATGTCTAGAACTTTAATAGGCTTTTTGTCCAAAAATACCATAGAATTTCTTGAAAATTATTTGGGCTTTTCTTTGTACTTTTGTATCAAAAATTACAAAAACATTAAAAAGCTTTTTTTATAAAAAGCTCTTCTGTACAAAATCTGGTAAATAAAAATATTTTTTATGGAAAATTTTGTTCCTGCTTGCATTTTTTTCCAAGTAACATATTTTAAAAAATCGTCTTAAAATACCATAGAATTTCTTGAAAATTATATATGCTTTTCTATAACACCTAGTATCAAAATTTACAAAAAAAAAATTAAAAATCTTTTCTATAAAAAGTTCTTTTGTACAATAATTTTTTATGGAGAACTTTGTTCCTGCTTGCATTTTTTCCATGGAACATATTTAAAAAATATTCAAGAAAAAAAAGAGTAATTACTTTTTTTTCTGAGCTTTCTAACGTAAAAGCTCTTATTTGAAGTTTTTTAATATATAGCTTTCGCATATTTACATGTCTAAAAATAAGACAGAATTTCTTGGAAAAAGTATAAGCTTTTCTGTAACAACTTGCATCCAAAATTAAAAAAAAAAGTTTAAAATGATTTTCTATAAAGAGCTCTTTTGTACAAAATCTGATAACTAAACAATACTTTTTATGGAAAAATTTTTTTGTGCTTCCACTTTTCCATGAAACATATTTATAAAAATATAAAAAAAAAATATTGACGAGCTTTCAAACGTAAAAGCTCTCATTCGAAGCTTTTTTTATATATAGCTTTCGCATATTTTCTTATCTAAAAATAACACAGAATTTCTTGAAAATGGTTTGTGCTTTTTTGTAACACCTTGTATCCAAATTTAAATAAAAATTAAAAGCTTTCCTATAAAAAGCTCTTTTGTACAAACTGTGGTTACTAAAGAAATTTTTTTATAGAAAATTTTTTTCCTGTATGCATTTTTTCAATGGAACATTTTTAAAAAATATTGTAAAAAAATTATTGATGAGCTTTCAAACGTAAAAGCTCTCATTGGAAGCTTTTTTGGTACAGGGTATTATAACTTCGTGCATTCATTTGTAGGACACAAAAGGAAGAGAGATAGACCCATTGATAAGTATACCGATCGTCCCAGAATCACTCTCTGATTCGATTAAGCAATGTCTGTCTGTCTGTACGTCTGTCAATGTTAATTTGTGCACAAAATTCTCGTCGCAGTTTAACCGATTCTGTTGAAATTTAGTAAGACGGATTATCTTATGACTCTTGATATTACTGGAGAATTTCATAGAAATCGAATCAGATTTTGATATAGCTGCAATATATGTATATCGCTCGATTTTCTCTTCTAGAGCCACAGCAAGCGGTTTTATCCACCAATCTTTCCAAAAATTTTGTAAAACGCTTTCCGTTTGTCACACCTCGAATTATTGATCTAGGACCCCATAAAGTTTATATATTCTTGATCGTCACGACATCCTGTGTCGATCTAGCCATATTCGTCCGTCTGTCGAAATCACGATAGCGGTCGAACGCGTAGAACTAGCTGCTAGAAATTTTGCACAGATACTTAATATAGATGTAGGTCGTTGGAGATTGCAAATGGGCCATGTCGGTTCAGATTTGGATATAGCTCCCATATAAACAGATTTCCCGATTTGACTTCTTGAGCCCCTAGAAGCCCCAATTGTCATCCGATTTGTTTTTTTATCACTCCCATCAACTGTGTCAAGTATGGTTCAAAACGGTAAAAAACCTAATATAGCTCCCATATAAACCGATCTCCCGATTTGAGTTCTTGAGCTCCTGGAAGTTTAAATTTTCATCCGATTTGGCTGAAATTTTGCACAAAGTGTTATGTTATGAATTCCAACAACTGTGTCAAGTACCGTCCAAATTGGTCAAGAACCTGATATAGCTTCCATATAAATCGATCTCCCGATTTGGATTCTTGAGCTCCGGGAAACCGCAATTTATATCTGATTTGGCTGAAATTTTTCACATAGTGTTTTGTTATGATTTCCAACAGATGTGCCAAGTACGGTTCAAATCAGTATGTAACCTGATATACCTCCCATATAAACCGATCTCCCGATTTGACTTTTTGAGTCCCTAGAGCCTCAATTTTCATTTCCGATTTGGCTGAAATTTTGCACATAGTGTCCTGTTATGACTCCCAACAACTGTGTCAAGTATGGTTCAAATCGGTCAAGAACCTAATATAGCTCCCATATAAACCGATCTCCCGATTTGAGTTCTTGAGCCCCTGAAAGTTTCAATTTTCATCCGATTTGGCTGAAATGTTGCACATAGTGATAAGTTATGACTTTCAACAATTGTGTCAAGTATGGTTCAAATCGGTCATGAACCTAATATAGCTCCCATATAAACCGATCTCCCTAACTGACTTCTTGAGCCCCTAGAACCTCAATTTTTATCTGATTTGACTGAAATTTTGTACAACGGCTTCTCTCATGACCTTGAAGGTGTCTATTATAGTCTGAATCGATAGCTTGATACAGTTCCCATATAAACCTATCTCCCGATTTAGCTTCTTAAGTTCCTACAAGGCGCAATTCTTTTCCGAATTAACTGAAATATTACGCAATGACTTCTACAATGTTCAGCATTCATTTATGGTCCGAATCGGACTATAACTTCTTATAGCTCCAGTAGCATTTCAGTTCTTATTTAATATTCTTTGTTTGCCTAAAAAGAGATACCGGGCATAGAACTCGATAAATGCAATCAATGGTGGAGGGTTTAAATATTCGACCCGGTCGAACTTAGCACACTCTTACTTGTTTTTTTATTATTTATTTTTTATTTTAATTTTTTTATTATTATAATTTTGTTTTAAGTCCCTACCACTGTGCCCTATTAAACTTTTCAACCGTTGAACAACAACAATACTACGGTGAGAATAACAACCGATGGACGTGCACAACAACACCAAGAACAAAAACAATAACAGCCGCAATAACTACAATGAATTTCAAATAAAAGCCAACAAGAGTCAACTCCCAATAATGGAAATTCAGTTGACGAATAACAATCACAAAACACGGTTGGTTGGTTCACTTTTCGCAAAGACGAAACAAAAAAAAAATATCGTTTGAAAATAGAAGTCATATGAAACAGCTGGAAGCAAATAAACGCATCAATATGCATGAATTATTTATAAAACAAAAAAAGAAAATAATTTAACATGGCTTGAAAAAGAAAAAAAGAAAATTTAAAAAAAAAAATTACGAATTTAAGAAAACCTTTAAAAAATTATTTGTTAAGTGTAAAAATCATAAGTCAATTTGACATATTACCAAAAAACAATAGTGGTCTACCTTTGTGTGTGGTTACCGGTGTTTTGTGTCATTCTATGAGTTTTTGTTTTGTTTTGCTTCGCTAATTCTGTTGTAGACTTAAGTCAAAATGGTGTATGACACTTTGACCAGTCTGGTGGAGAGTGCCAAAAGTGTGTTTCATCCGCGTAATGAGCAGGATATCGATTCCTTTGAAAATTATATATTCAATAATTATATAAGCGATATGGAAGAGGCCACCGGTGATGGTGAAGAGCCATCTACTCCCTCAGTAGTTATGCGAAAAACCAAAAATTCGCCAAAATTTGCCTCACCAGATGCCACAATAATAACCTCAAATAAAAATGGCCCCTATACCAGTACACCATTTCGCCCCAAGACTCATAATGGCAGCCACAGTTCGGAGAAGAAATTCAAACGTATATCCATGATAGAGTTGACGGCCAAGGGTCATAGTGCACCCAGTGAGGAGAGGGATAAAACGAATTTACAACGTTTCAGATCCATGCAGTAAGTAAAGAAAATCAAAATTGAAGAAAATGTGTTAGAGAAGGGCGGCAAGAATTTTGCCAACTGTTGTGATAAGAGGTAGCCATAACAGCATAACTCTTATCGGCCAACTGGCTAGCTTTTACTAAACATGAACGATACTATATTAAAAACTCGTGCTTGGAAATTTTGTATGTGTTTTAGTGGTTTTTTCGGCAAGGAAAAAAGTAAATACACATGTAGATAAAAACAAATGTATAATTCTTAAATTCTCCATAATTGTAGTCTATATACACTCCATTATTAACTAAGCGAAGCTGATAATGGTTACCTAAACAAACATGGAATGTTATTTTAAATATAAATATTAAAAAAAAAAACGGAAAAAACATTTTAAAATAATAGTTTTATGGGTCTGCTGTAATCTCATAACGGAAATGGCACTAATATTGGCAAAAATGTTGATTGTGTGAAAAAAATCTTAAAACATTTCCTAAGGTGAAGGGCATAACATCTCTGTTTTCTTGTAAAGGCATAAAGGTATTCTTAAATTAATAGTCCCATCAAAGTTTCGGATCTTGTTTGCTTGCTCGATCCATATCCACATTAGTCTTTAAATGGTTTCTTTGTTTGAAAATATTTTTCTATATTTTAACATGCAAACCCAGCTAATTTTGTTCCTTTACAATGCAAGAGAATAAAGTTAACCAGCAACGATGTCAGCAGAAGCTAAAGGGAGGAAAAATGTAACTTTTTCAAGTCTTCCACTGGCAATAAGAAGGAGTTTCGCTTTAAGTTCTTATTTCTCTGAAGACTTACGAGGTCTTACTAGGTTTTTGGTTGTTTTAACGGTAGAAACTATTGTAGAAGGTAATCTTCCTCTCTTTCTCTCTCTCTCTCTCTCTCTCTCTCTTGTCCTGTGAGTGTAATCGCGGTTTGCGACTATAACCTGAGCCAACAAACTAAAGGTTGGCTCAGGTTATAGATCTTACTACCCTAATACTACAACTACTAACAAATTTCCCATGAACTTTTTATTAAATAACAGGGGATATGGAGGCCCACGTATCGCAGAGGTTAGCATGTCCGTCTATGATGCCGAACGCCTGGGTTCAAATCCCGTTGCGAACATCAGAAAAATTTTCAGCGGTGATTATCGCCTTACTAATGCCGGCTACATTTGTGAGGTATCCTGCCATGTAAAAACTTCTCTACCAAGTGGTGTCGCTATGCGGCACACCGTTCGGACTCAGCCTAAAGAAGGAGGCCCCTTATCATTGAGCTTAATCATTAACCGGACTGCGCTCATTGGTATGAGAGAAGAATCCCCTATCCCCCCTTACTAGCCTAGGAAAAACCTATGAGGTTTTTCCAAACCCGTTCCCAACACTCCAAGTGGCAATTGCAAATTTGCTCATGAATACTCCATTAAGAAACAGGGGTAAACTTCTAACATATTAATGAGTGCTGTTCGATTCATGTTTTAAACTCAATGATAAGCGACCACCTTTTTGCTGCCGAGTCCGAAAGGTGTGCTGAAGTGCGATACCTCTTTGGGCAGAAATTTTTACATGGCATAGTGCCTCACAAATGTCGCCAGTATTACGTGGGGAAAACCACCGCTTTAAAATTATTTTCAATGTTTTCGCCAGGATTCGAACCCAGCGGTTCAGCGTCATTCACGGATATACGCTACGTTGGTCAATTATTATTTTTATTTTGGAAGAGTATTGCAAACTGCGGTGTGTTTAACTGCCAGCAGTTCAAAGAT
The DNA here is from genome assembly GCF_963082655.1 of Stomoxys calcitrans. Taxonomy (NCBI): domain Eukaryota; kingdom Metazoa; phylum Arthropoda; class Insecta; order Diptera; family Muscidae; genus Stomoxys; species Stomoxys calcitrans. The sequence continues at coordinate 21,523,585 of NC_081555.1, read as the reverse complement.
GCCACAATATATACAACCCCTTCAAACACTCCAAGTACTACCTATATTCCATACACTCCAAGTACTACCTTTATATTTTAGATTGCCGATAAAGGGAAGGATTTCGCTAAAATTCGGCACAGTTAGTTGTGATAGGCCTCTCGTCTTCCTTGCAAAATATGGTCCTTATCGGATCATATTCGGATACACCTGGCTTTAATACCGATCTCCCCATTTAAGGCCCTGGGCCAGTAAAATCCACATTTATTATCCGATTTTGATCAAATTTGGCACAGAGAGTTGTGTACTATTTTTCCTTAGTATGGGTCATATCGTAACATATTTGAAAAGCTGCCATATATACAGATCTAGCGATTTAAGGTATTGGGCCCATAAAAAGCGCATTTACTGCACGATTTCGCTAAAATATGGTACTGTAAGTTGTGTTATGCCCCGACGAATAATATTTAAGTACAACCACCATTTAGATCAATCCCCTGACTTACAATTTGAACCAATGTAGGACCTGTTTATTGACCTCTCGACGTCCGTAACGAGTTTGGTCCAGATAGTACCATATTTCGATATAGCTGGTATGGGTACATAAACAGTGCATTTTCCATTGATTTTTACCAAATCTGATGTGGTGGGTATTTAAAGCTTGCTCCGTTATGTTTCAAATTGACAGATAATCTTATACTGATATTGCATGGAATGGTCCATATCTTCCTATAAACTGTTATACATAACTCCCATAAGAACTAGACAACCACCGATTTTACTTCTTGACGTTTAAGGCGAGCGTAGAGATACAACACAATGTAGGTAGGTTAGTCACCTTAACTCGATATCTTTAACCATAAACTGATCACATTGTTTATGAACTGTCAACATTTGCGTGAGGTCTTTCCTTATTTTGGCAAAAACCATATGACTTTCTGTCTATATCACCAATATGAGTGTCATAAACCTTTTGACGACTATTGAAACGATCACAAATGCGTGACTTGTATTATGGAGGGGCAATAAATAAATTAGGCACCAGATCTACGGGCAAAATGTTAAAGTGTTAGGGCTGATTGCATTTATTGCCTATTTGCTGATGGGAACTTGACCAACGGTATCATCAAATAAATTATTTCTCATGAATCATGCAACATGAACAGCTTTCATTTTCACTTTTTTTTTGCAAACATTTTTTGTTTGTTTTTAGATTCTGTTCTAGGAAAGGCTATCAATTAGCTGGTTTGTATACTTTATTTTTTTTTTTTTTGGTTAACCAATCAATGAATTTTGTCTAGATAATCATGGTTATATATGTAATCTCTCAAAAATAGGTGGCAATATTTTGTGTGATAGTCTCCTTAAATTTTAATGAATATAAATGAATTGGAAAAAAGACGCAGGGCTATAAGGAAGTAAAATATGATTTATTGCCATTTTTTGATGGTTTATGATGAGGAAAGACTTATGGTATGAAATAATAGGCTTCATAATAGTTGGGCATTGATATCTGCGATCAAACGGAAATATCTCCCTCTTGATGGTAAAAGTGAAATACAGATTTTAAAATTAAAAAATTTTTTTTTTCCCTCAAGCCCTTCTGCATATTGAGGAGAAGATTATTCTAATTTCCCAAATTCCGTTTGTTCTCCTTCCAAACCGAGCTCAATGACCGAAAATATTTCTGCAATGGAATAGGAAAGCCAGATATCACCGCACACACCAACCACTATGGGACGCGTTTCGTCATTTGGTTAGAATAACTCATCGGCCATATTAGCGGTGAAGGCTTCAAGGGACGTACTTTTGTATGTTGTACTTATATCGTATTTATTCTTTTGGATATTATATCGATTGCCCCTAACGCTTGACATGGCCGATTCGCACCTATTATGGCCGATGAGTTATTCTAACCAAATGACGAAACGCGTCCCACAGTGGTTGGTGTGTGGTGATTTCCGACTTTCCTTTTCCATTGCAGGAAAATCTTCGATCATTGAGCTCGTCTCAGAAGGTGTTTCCGCAATGGAAAAGGAAAGCCAGATATCACCGCACACATCAACCACCTTGGGACGCGTTTTGTGATTTGGTTGGAATAACTCTTTGGGCATATTAGCTGTGAAGGCTTCAAGGGACGTACGTTGTTATGTTGTACTTATATCGTATTTATTCTTTTGGAAGTTGTATCGATGGCCTCGGAAATCTTCGATCATTGAGCTCGTCTCAGAAGGGGAACAAACGGAATATTTTTTGTTTTTATGCTTTAATCAGCCTTTACAAATTTTTCTAGACTAAAAGCAAAAAATACAGATTTTTAAGCTAAAAAATATTTTTTTTGAACATTTTTATTTCTTAATTTCCAAAAATTGTTTCTTTTACCTTTTTTTAACCTCACCTTCTTTGCTCCCCTATAAACTTTTCCCCTCCCAATGAGATTTATAAAACAAATATTTGCCCCCTGACACATGTTTTTTGTTGTTTTTTTTTTTCTTTTGGCATTTCGACCAGTTATTATTGACGCAATCTAATCGATACATTTTTGCCACCATTTTGGGTTGGAAATAAGGAAACTTGTTCTTTTTTTACTTTCCCTAGGGTAACAATGACGCAATATCAACGTCTCATCCCTAACACGTGTGGATTAGGAGTGTCGGTGATCAACTAAAATGCTATTAACTGGGCTTTCACATGTTTTTTTTTATAAAAACTTTTTGACATAAGGAAAAACAGAAGTGGGATGGATAAGATACTCTACCCCTAACCTATAAGAATAAATTGGGCAATATCACTATATGGTGAGGTGTTGAGATGGGTAATAAAAAAATCGGTGGTTTGTGAGCAAATCCTTGCAAAGGTGAAATAATTTAAATGGGGCGATGGCAATGGGAGCCATATCTTTATCTGAAACGACTTTGATGAAATTAACTAGAAATGTCAACAGTAATAAGAGAATCCATATTTTATGAAAATCGCTTAACAAATAACCACATTATTGCAATTTTACTCAAAATCGAACTGACATGCATAGTAGAGCTATATCTTAGTCTAAACCGATTTCGACCAAGATCCGTACACAGCGAAGAATTCATAAAGAAAACACTGTGCAAACATTTGAGAAGATCGGTTAATAAATACGCAGAAAAGGATCTAAAGGTGGAAATCTGGCGATACATATGTATGGGAAGAAATCATAGAAGCAGACATTGTCCAAAATTTTGAGAAGATCGGTTGATATATGCTCTAGAAAAAGCTCCAAAAGTCGAAATCGTGCGATACATATGTATGGGAGCTATATCTAAATACAAACCGATTTCTCTGAAAGTAACCATTAAGGCCAGTAGTAATAAGAAAATACGGCGTGGCAAATATGGTGATAATCGGTTAACAAATGACCACATTATTGCAATATTACTCAAAATCGAATGAACTTATATATGAGTGCTATATTAAAAGTCAATCCGATTTAAAAAATCTGTTCATATTGTGGCACAAATAGCGGAAAGCAATAAAATATTGTCAGCATTCTACTTCTTATACATAAAAGTCTAGATTGTTGTTTTTAAGTTACGGGTGGACTGATTTTTCTTAAATTTTAGAGTAACTCGGGGGGAACGCCCCACCCAAGCGGGCATATTTAGCTTTTGAGCCAAAATGGGTATCAAATGAAAGATATTTGAAAGTACATTATGACTCTGATATAAAAATATGGCCCAAGTGCCTGAGGGCCACTTCACCTACCCAAAAAAACTCTTAAAGTGTCATGTAGATCAATTCGAGCAATATGGGACACAAATGAAATGTCTGTGGTAGTGGAGTACTTATCTGATATTTACATTAGGGACTAAGTATCAGGTACTCCACCCACTCCCACAAAACGTTTATGTACGCTGCACCAATGTTCCTGCAAAACGCTGAAACAGTTTTCGGTTACCCAATTGTCAATGAAAATGGGTACTTCATAACTCCCATAATGTTCATGCCAGATCGTGGTGATGTGTGCCCCGATTTAAGAGAAATTTTGTTTGTATGATAAACCAAAAACACAAAATTATTGAACGATATTGTAGGTCAAATTACCTTAGGGGAACGCCCCAAATCAAACGGTCAAAAAGCTCATAGACTAGCATGTTAATCAATTTAAAGAATATATAAATCAAATGAAAAAACTTTGGATGTAGATTAAGAATCTGATAGGAGTATAAGATCATCAGGTTGTGTATCCTCCCCCACAAAAATCTCCCAAAACATCATGAAGACCGATTGGGAGCCATTTTAGTATAAAGCAAAGTATAGCTTATATTGGAGGTCATATTGGGTAAGCCCCCATATAGAGCTATGTAAGGTCCTGGCGCACATTTATTACCCGATTTCGCCGAAATTAAACACAATGCGCCAAGTACAGTCTACATCGGAAAATTTTTGGATATGGATAAAGCCTTGACTCCTTATAACTGACATTTATAACCAGATTTCCCTGAAATTTGGCCTAGTGAGTTGTGCTAGGCCCCTTGACATTCGTACTAAGTTTGGTTCACATCAGACTTTATTTGGATACAGCCCCTATATAGACTGACCTACCAATTGAAGGTCTTTCACCCATTAATGGCGTATTTATTAACCAATTTGGATGAACTTTTGGTACAGTTGGTTATACTACGATAGATGCCTACTTATAAAGGGTGATTTTTTTGAGGTTAGGATTTTCATGCATTAGTATTTGACAGATCACGTGGGATTTCAGACATGGTGTCAAAGAGAAAGATGCTCAGTATGCTTTGACATTTCATCATGAATAGACTTACTAACGAGCAACGCTTGCAAATCATTGAATTTTATTACCAAAATCAGTGTTCGGTTCGAAATGTGTTTCGCGCTTTACGTCCGATTTATGGTCTACATAATCGACCAAGTGAGCAAACAATTAATGCGATTGTGACCAAGTTTCGCACTCAGTTTACTTTATTGGACATTAAACCAACCACACGAATGCGTACAGTGCGTACAGAAGAGAATATTGCGTCTGTTTCTGAGAGTGTTGCTGAAGACCGTGAAATGTCGATTCGTCGCCGTTCGCAGCAATTGGGTTTGTGTTATTCGACCACATGGAAGATTTTACGCAAAGATCTTGGTGTAAAACCGTATAAAATACAGCTCGTGCAAGAACTGAAGCCGAACGATCTGCCACAACGTCGAATTTTCAGTGAATGGGCCCTAGAAAAGTTGGCAGAAAATCCGCTTTTTTATCGACAAATTTTGTTCAGCGATGAGGCTCATTTCTGGTTGAATGGCTACGTAAATAAACAAAATTGCCGCATTTGGAGTGAAGAGCAACCAGAAGCCGTTCAAGAACTGCCCATGCATCCCGAAAAATGCACTGTTTGGTGTGGTTTGTACGCTGGTGGAATCATTGGACCGTATTTTTTCAAAGATGCTGTTGGACGCAACGTTACGGTGAATGGCGATCGCTATCGTTCGATGCTAACAAACTTTTTGTTGCCAAAAATGGAAGAACTGAACTTGGTTGACATGTGGTTTCAACAAGATGGCGCTACATGCCACACAGCTCGCGATTCTATGGCCATTTTGAGGGAAAACTTCGGAGAACAATTCATCTCAAGAAATGGACCGGTAAGTTGGCCACCAAGATCATGCGATTTGACGCCTTTAGACTATTTTTTGTGGGGCTACGTCAAGTCTAAAGTCTACAGAAATAAGCCAGCAACTATTCCAGCTTTGGAAGACAACATTTCCGAAGAAATTCGGGCTATTCCGGCCGAAATGCTCGAAAAAGTTGCCCAAAATTGGACTTTCCGAATGGACCACCTAAGACGCAGCCGCGGTCAACATTTAAATGAAATTATCTTCAAAAAGTAAATGTCATGGACCAATCTAACGTTTCAAATAAAGAACCGATGAGATTTTGCAAATTTTATGCGTTTTTTTTTAAAAAAAAGTTATCAAGCTCTTAACAAATCACTCTTTACCTCCCCAATATGATATGGATATGGTCATCTTTGGATATTACTGCCCTATAAACCGTTCTTCCCAATTTTGTTCTTTAATTCATATAAGGCAGTTTATTAACCCTTGAGGTCCGAACCTAGTTGAACCATATTTGAATATAGCTTCTATTGTTTATGAGTGGAGGATTTTTCAGCGGATTTTAATGAAATATGGTTATTTAAACATCCCAAGTGATGGCCTGGTTGAACTGTTAGTGTTTTTACTGATTTTTGTTTTTATTATTCAAGTTTCTTCTCGCTGTAATCAACTCCTTGTTTTTATGGAAACTATTTTTACTCTTTGTTTTTACTAATTACTTAATATAATTTACAAATGTTGTAAAACTTTTGTGTTACTCCCATAAAAATATCATTGATAAGATAATTTGAAAAAAAATTGCAAAGGAACAAAACAAATGTTCTAGACGCCGATTTGAACTGACGTTATAACTCTTTGTGTGATAAAAAAAAATAAGGGAAATAAATTACGACTCGCTATAGAAAACATATGGCAGTATTACTTAGGACAATTACAATTGTCTTCAGGTGAAATATTAAAGATAGGAAAAACAATGTTTAGAGTACTGAAGAAACAATTATGGACTAACTATTAAAACAATAAAAAAGGGAAATGGAAAACAATGTTGATATATGCCATAACAAGGTTGTTGTGAAGCTAAACAAAGCTCTCAATACAAGTAAAAAATTAAAAAAAAAATTCTATAAAGATTATTTTGCATTTGTTTGCATTTTGTTAGTCAAATTTTTTTAAAGAAATTACATATTAAAAACGTTTTCTAAGGACATTAAATGTTGTCAACTTTTATTTTCATATTTGTTTTATTTTATTATTTTATTTAATGTTATTTTATTTCTTATTTTACATTAAATTCACTTTATTTTTTATTTTATAATTTTCTATAGAAATGGGTTGTTGCCAGAAATTTTCTAAAAAATACCAAACAAATACAATTTTTACAAAATATTCTCCCAATGTTTACATTTTTAGGATTTTTCTAGAAAAGCTTAACTTAATTAAAGTGTTTTTTCCCCATTTTTCTCTAATGGTTTAATTAAATTCTATCATTTCTAACATATGTTTCATTTGTCTTTTTTCATTGTAATCTAAATCAAAATATTACCATTTTTTGCTTTCGTCATTAATATATGGCTCACGAGTATGTTTATCCACTCGTAGGTGTTTTATATTTGCCAATCTATGACGCATGACATCTGATTTAAGAGGGGGATTTGGCAAACATTTGCCACTTGGTATTTAATTCCAAAAACCTAAAAAAACCAAAATCCACCTTCATATTCGCATTTTCCCTCCTCCGGGTTTTGTTCTCCCCCCGTTTCGTTTCTCAACCCTAAGACCGAGTGACGCCAAAATTAACAAAGAGACACTTTTATTTGTTGATACTATAAAAACAAAGAACATTTCAAATTATTTGTTTATGATAAACACAACATACAAAATATTCATTCACAATTTTATTTTTTCGTTTATTTTTATATTTTCACATTATTATCATTAGTTATCTGTTAAATGAAAAGAAATTTTGGGCAGGCGTAAAGATAATTACGGAGACGCGTGTATTTTAATAATAAGTGAACGTGTGCGATTTGCATTGGGTAGCCATAAAAAAAAGTCACAAAAAAATGCATACGTCATAAATTGTGGTAAAAATCATTTGGTTTAACGAAAAGGAGCAACAAACAACAAAAAGACATAATAAAAAAAAATAAATGAAAAATAAAATAACAAAATTAAGAAAAAAGGAGAGAGGAGAGAGAAGAAACGTCTATTCCGCAGAAAGAAAAAGGAAATGGAAAGACGTGAGTGCGAGCGAATTGAGATGTACAAGAGTCAGAATGAAGTCCGGAGATTCTACCAAAGAATTAAACACCAAACCGATGGCTTTGGTGCAGGCACATCGTCCTGCAGAGACAAAGAAGGAAATCTGGTAACTGACACAGACAACATGCTGATGATATGGAAAGAACATTTTACCCAACTGCTAGTGTTCGATGTTGGCGTCGAAGAGGATACCGCAGAACCAATCCCTGATGATGGTATAGAATGTTTACCTCCTAGTCAGAATGAGGTCCAAGTACCAGAAACCCGACTAAAGAACAATAAGGCAGCAGGAGCCGACGGGTTACCCGCTGAACTATTTAAGACCGGAGGCGACACGCTGATAAGGCGTATGCATCAGCTTATCTGCGCAATCTGGCCAGAAGAACGCATACCCGATGATTGGAACCTCAGCATACTATGTCCCGTACACAAGAAAGGAGACAAGACGGAATGTGCCAACTACAGAGGAATAAGTCTCCTCCCCATCGCATACAAGATACTCTCGAGCGTACTATGTGAAAGATTGAAACCTAAAGTCAATGAGATAATTGGTCAATGAGATCAATGCGGCTTTAGACCAGGTAAATCCACCCTAGACCAGATATTCACACTGCTCCAAATCCTGGAAAAGACCCGAGAAGGACAAATTAACACCTACCATCTCTTTGTTGACTACAAAGCCGCCTTCGATACTCCTTTACGTTCAAAGGTATTTCAAGGCATGTCTGAGTTTGGTATCCCTGCAAAATTAATAAGACTCTGCAGGATGACACTTGCTGATACGCGTTCCTCAGTAAGAATAAGAAAGAATCTCTCGGAACCATTTAATACCAAACGAGGTTTCAGACAAGGAGACATCCTATAGTGTGATCTCTTTAATATCCTGCTGGAGAAGATTATACGAGATGCAGATGTGAATAGATATGGCACACTAATCACAAGAGAGCACATGCTTCTCGCCTATGCCGACGATATCGATATCATAGGTCGGTCACCGGAGGTAGTAACTGGAACCTTTGAAAGAATCGAAAGAGAGTCAGTGAAAATGGGTCTGGCAGTAAATGGAGATATGACGAAATGGATGGTTTCAACTCCCAAAAAGCCTTGCACAACCGAGCAGATAAAGAAAATGGACAAGGTTGGGAACCACAACTTTGAGATAGTCACTAACTTTATCTACCTCGGCACCGCCGTAACCGAAACGAATGACACCAGTTTTGAGATAAAGCGAAGAATAATACTGGTAAACTGATGCTACTTTGGATTAAGTCCTCTTCCTCTCGATGAACGAAGATTACACTTTACAAGACACTGATACTACCCGTGCTGTTATATGGTTCTGAAGCATGGGTACTTGTGAAAGCAGATGAGGCAGTGCTTGGAGTATTTCAGAGAAAGATTCTTCGTAAAATATATGGACCAGTTTGCGTTAACGGAAAATATAGGGGACGTAAGAACCACGAGCTGTATGAGCTGTATGACGACGATAGCATAGTTACACGCATCAAAATACAACGGCTGCGTTGGCTAGGTCATGTTGTCAGAATGGATGAAGAAGCTCCAGCAAAGAAGTCTTTTGAAGACAAACACGGTGGTACACGCAAACCGGGAAGACCAAAAGCCCGATGGAAAGATCAAGTTGTGGGAGACACCTCGAAACTTGGTGTCAGAAATTTTAGAATGAGCGCAGAAGATCGGCAAAATTTGGAGTCAAACGAAAAGTATTTGGAAGCAGAATGCGAAACTTATATAAATATTTGAGGTCTATTCCCATGCAATGATATAAAAATGACGGTACTTTGCCCGAACCGCCTGGTATTATTTTGTTCGCGTCATTGCAAAGATTTTTAGTATCATTTGGTATCAATTCAATACCAGACAAAGGAGGCTATTAAGAATTGAATGCGTCACATTTATATTCTTGTCATCGCGTCAGAAGTGTTTTTGAGTTTTGTACTTAAAATGTTGCCGCCATTATTGAATATTTGTTAAAGAAATAAATAAAAACCAGTTCAAATAAACGAAAGCGGTAAAAATCGAAATTGTACAAATTCTAAGAACATTCTTCATCGATTACACGAAAGCTCATTGTGTGGAAAACGATGCTGTGTTGGTATATTCGTATGATAACCACTTCTGGGAATCCATGGATATGAAACCAATTGCTGAATACAAAGAATTGATGTTGGTCACGTTGTAACATGACTTTTTTTAATTATTAACAAAAATAATCGAAATAAAATTAGATTCAAATTATTTTCAAAGTTTTTTTTTTGGCTCATTAGGGGGTGAAATAATCAATAACAGTTTGGTACTAAAATCAATAACGGTTTGATGCTTATCCAATAACAGATTGGAATTAAAACTAATACGAACTGGTATTATTTCGTTAATAAGGCTAGTACCAAACGGTATCAATCATTTTATGTTTCATCCTTACCACCGGTATTGTTTTTGTACCATACGGTGTTGCTTTGCTATCAATTCCATATGGTACTGAATAAGCACATTTGGTATCAACTTTTCTCTGGGTGTATGATAAAATTAAAGGTAAAAATAAAATAATATAAAAAAAGAAGTTTTCAAAATAATAATAATAATTAAAGAAAGCGAAATAAAGTAACAAAAAAATTAAAAAATAATATTGAAAAAAAAGAATATAAAAATAGTTTAAAATTATGAAAAACAAAATAAAAAAAAAAATAAGAAACAATAAAAGCTAGAAAGATAAAATAAGCTGAACAAAAAAAATAAAATAAAAACGAAAAACAAAATAAGGAAAATTAAAAAATCAAATATTTTAGAATGACTAACATCAAATAATATTTCAAAATAAAAAAAATTAAACGACTTAAACAAATAAAATGGGAATAACTTAAAAAACGGTAAAATAAAATTAATATTAGATATAAAACTAAAATAAAGATAGGATACTTAACTATCCCACCGAAATTTCTTAAACCTCAACTAAAAACAAACTTCTCTCTGGCTATCTATCACATTCCTTTAAGTATCCATAAAACAGATTAATCGTTGAAAATTGCCTCATTCCAAATATCGTATCTATCCATTCAACTGCCAAGTATGATTTTTATGGCCAGTCATATCCGTTAACACCTCATACAGGCCAATTAATGCTTTTATTTGCGTCACTATGGGAAGCTCATTAGAATATCCAAAGGGGATTTTTGCCAATAACAAATTTTGCGAAATAAATTCCCAATAACACTTTTAATTGTTGTAACGGCAAGTTAGCAAATAAAAAACTTTATTTTAAGGCCAAAGCAAGGAAAATATGGAAAATACTCGTATTTGAATATTTTGCCTACAATTTATCAAAAATTATCATGTCAGCTAGCAAGCCAAGCAATAATTACAGAACAACTGTATATTATTTTAGATCTCAGGCAGTTGTTGTCACGATACAACAAAATGACGATTGAGATGATGATGATGATGACGATGACGATGATATTGCGGCACAATTAAACAAAAATCCATTATAAAGCAATCAATGGCAATTAAAAACAAAGTAATGAAGAGAGAAACAACAAAAAAAAACCATTCAGGCTGTCATAACACACTGATATCATAAAAACTGGATAATGTCGAAAAAAGAAAAAGATTAAAAATAAAAATAAAATAAATAAAATAAAAAAATAAATAAATAAATAAACATAAAAAATAAAATAAAAAAAAAGAAAGGCTTAAGAAGTCAAGATCCCAGATCGGTTTATATGGCAGCTTTATCAGGTAATGGATCGATTTGAACCATATTTGGCACAGTTGTTGGAAGTAAAAACAAACAAGTTAATGCAAAATTTCAGCCAAATCGAATGAGAATTGCGCTCTCCAGATGCTAAAGAAGCTATCAGAGCATGGGCCGATTTGGGCCATTTACAATCCCAACCGACCTACATTAATAAGATATATTTGTGCAAAATTTCAATCGCCTAGCTTTACTCCTTCGAAAGTTATCGTGCTTTTGACAGACAGACGGACGAACATGGCTAGATCGATTTTAAATGCCGTGACGATCAAGAATATATATACTTTATGGGGTCTTAGACGCATATTTCGAGGTGTTACAAACAGAATGACGAAATTAGTATACCCCCACCCTATGGTTGAAGGTTTAATAATAAAAAAAACGTTTAAAAACAACCAAAGTCTAGACAATCAGTAAGGCGGCATCTCAAGGAGATGAGCGGTCATTACAGTTTTGGTATATAGTCCATACCAATAGTCCTTTACAGCTTCCACGTAGGAATGAATGTTGAAGTGTGACCTCCTCTGCTTACGACGAGGCTATTGTGGTTAGAAACTATGCACCAATTGAAAAAAATCTTAAAATTTTAATTTAATACAAATCTTTAAATTTAAATTTTTTCAAATGTTTTTTTTTCCGAATTTTTTTAATTTATTTAAAAATTATTTTTTTTGTCTCTTTCAGATCTCTCAAACATAGCACCACATCGTTGGCCCCCCTGCAATCGGTACCATCCTCGACCAGCCTGCGCAGCATAAGTCCTTCGCGTCGTAGTGCGAGTAGCAACAGCAGCAGCACGGCCAAGCATGAGCAATCACCGGCGGCTAATACAGCCGCCGGTGCTGCTGTTGCTGCTGCCACTACCTCTGCCGCAATCGCCTCTGGTTCAAGTTCGGGCCAAAATATCACACCACCGGAAAAAGAAAAGAAACGCAAAGAGGTTTCATCGTCTCGGGTAAAAAAGTTCCAAAGGCATTTCTCTCAGGTGTCGCAAGATGAGAAGTTAATTAACTGTAAGTTTGGTTCAAACAAAGAAAAAAAGTGTTCCCAAAAAGCTTGGTTCTTCCCCCCTTTTCATACCACCAAGAAAGCTTTTATTGCCTTTGCAATTTTTCTTATGGTGATTTGTGTTGTTTTTTTGTAATTTTAGATTTTTCCTGTGCTTTAGTCAGTGATATATTACTGCAAGGACATCTGTATATAACAGATCAACATTTTGCATTTTATTCCAATGTTTTTGGTTATGTTACTAAGGTGAGCTTTTTCTTATTTTCCACATATTCACAAAGAAATTGAAATGTTTGGCTTCATTTTAATGTTGATAGCTTTGTTTTGCTTTAAAATTAAAAACAAAAATTTTTATCAATTTTAAACATTTTCGTTTTTCCCCATTTGGTTGTTTTTTTCCTAGGTTGTTATACCCACATCGTCGGTTACGAAAATTTCCAAAGAAAAAACCGCAAAAATCATACCAAATGCTGTGGGTGTGGCCACCGCCGACGAACGCCATGTCTTTGGCAGTTTCATTAGTCGCGAGGCTGCCTTTCGTCTGATGTGCAGTGTCTGCCCTCCCCTGGATGCCCTTGAAACGTTGGTCAAAGATCCGGCGAGCATTGAAATCTCCGAAGAATACTCAGTTGAGGATGATAGCAGCTGTTCCATAAGCGGCAACGAAAGTCCCGCTCAGGCCACAGACAATGCCAATTCAACGCATGATAATAGTCAGACGATATTAAGACGTTCCGTAGCTAATTCAAGTTTAAGTATTGCCGATAGCTCAGCAGCCCATAAACAGAGGCACTCCGACATTCCGTTAAATGCCAAAACAGCAAACAATAATGCAGCTTTCTCAAGAGCTTCAGCTCCACCGGTGCCAGGGTTAGCATCTGCAGCAGCAACAGCCCATTATGCCAATGGCGGTAGTGGGGCCGTTAGTGGTCATGCAACAGTCGCCGGCGGCGGTGGCATTGGCCATGTCATTGTGTCCTCCATAAATGGGCCGGCAACAGCCATAGGCTGTCCCAGCCTTGAGGGCGCCACCAATCTCACATTCATTGCGGGCAATGCTTCCACCACCACCTCGGCCACTTCAACACCAACACCGTCGACCTCATCGTCGCCCACCACCGTTATGGCATTGCCACATACAAAAGCTTATCAAATCTTAAATAAATTTAGAACACTAAGCAACAAACTGTTGGTCAATCTGAAATTTCCCACTGAAATCCATGTGGTATACTTGGGCGCCATGCTCACCGTATTGCTGGCTGTATTCACCATATTCCTATTGTATCGGATATTAGATATAGAAGCGAAGACGAATGTTTATCGATCTCCTATAGAATTTAAATGGGTAAGTTGGAAGGGCAAAAGGGGAATAGAACAAAATCTTTTTGTTAATCGTTTTGCTTAATGAACCTTTTTCGTGACTTGTTATAGCAATCCGCCAATGATGATGATATCTTTGCCGAAGCATTACGTTTCCAAAAACAATTGCAAGTGAAAAGCACTGAAGAAGCTCAGAATATACTTAAAACGAATTTAGAACAAATCGCTAAGGTGAGTTATTGATAATAAAAAGTAATTTTAAGGAAAATTAAGGGAAAAAATATTAATTATATATTTTGTAGGCAATTTTGGGTGTTTTTTATTAATTAAAAACAAATGTTTGTTTAAGGTTTTTTTTGTTTTTATTTATTTATGTAATAAACTCTATAGTTAATGTAAGCTTAATAGCATAGAAAAATGTAACATTAGCTACAAGGTCAATGTTTTTTTTATTTTTTTCACTTTTATTATTCTTTTAATTTTTTTATATTTAATTTTTTTTTTTGTTAATGATTCTTAGTATTTTTCTATTCATGATTATCTATCCCTCTTCTCAATTTGTTTATCAATATTTTTTTTTATTTTTTTTTTTGTATTTAAGTTTAAAAACATAAGCAAAAAGAAGTCTTAAAATAAATAAAAAAAAATATAAATTAAAAAAAAAGTAAAAAAATAAAAAAAAAAATAAAAAAAAAATAAGTTTTATATAAAATAACGAAAAAAATAAATACTTAAGAAAAAGTAAAAAAGATATGTACAAAAATAAAGAAAACAAAAAGTTAATAATAAAAATATATAAACTTAACAAAAAATGTATATATTTTTTTCTTCTTATGGTCCGAATCAGTTCTCAGTTATGGTCCGAAATTTTTAAATTGCTTTATTTTTTTTTTTTATTTTGTATCATTTTTATTTTTGTATTGAATTATATTTCTTTGTTTTTTTTTTATTCTTGATTATCTTGTCTTTTTTAATATTTTGTTTTTTGGTTTATGATCATTGATTTTAGATAATTTTGGTGTTTTTTATTACGTAAAACCATAAATTATTATAATTTTGTTTAAATCTTTTTTCATGTTTTAACCTAACCTATGTATTCCTTTTTTAATTATTGTTGTTTATTAATTTTTTTATATTTTGAAAATTTTTATTTTTTTTTTTGTTTTTTTGCTGTTTATTTTTTGTTTATGATTCTTAGTATTTTTCTATTCTTGATTATCTTGTTAGACTTTTTTTAATAATACAATATATTTTTTGTTCTATATATTTTTTTTTATTTTATTGCTGTTTATTATTTTTAGAATTTTTCTGCTTCCATGAAATAAAACAACTTTTCCGCTCTCATTTTGTTTAAGCTTACCTCTTAAAAATAGATTTCTTTATCAAATGTGTCAGATAATCATCATGTCACTTTCCTAATTCCTGCAATTTATTATCTTTTGATAATATATTTTATTATATTTTTTATTGTATTCGTTTTGTTCAGTTACTTTTCTTTATCTTGACAACAAGAGCTTAAGATAGTAGGTTTAAAATATTTTCTTTATCAACTTTCTCAGGAAAGTATTGAGAATCTCACAAATCAATGTAAATAGGCTTTATTGTCTTAGGTCGTCATCAATTGCCAATGGATACTTCAATTAGATGAAAGAAAATTATAAAGCATGCACACAATAAGAAACTAAATGTATTCTAATAGAAAACGCAACAGTGTTTGATGGAAAATAAAGTTTGTATGGCATCAATTGGTAGGTTTATTTAGTAAATAGTTTACCATTACAATATAAAGAATCAATTCTTATATTCAATCGAAATTTTAAATATAAACATCGGCAAAGAATTGATGCAGAAAATCCACAGATGTCCTTTCAAGATTTTTTAGAATATCTTATGTGTGCAAAGATTTTCTTAACAATTTTCTATAACTTATACAAATGAATTGATCTAGAAAAACTAAGCATAATATTTATAGTATTTATCTTCACATCGTTCTTCAGAATTACTGAGAGTTGTTAATGTGGGGATGTTTATCTTACTATTACATAGACATTTTTACTATTACATAAGCAAATGAATTGATCTATAATAACAAAGTTTAAGCGAATAAGTGTCAACTCATCATCTTTAAAGATATGTATTGTAACATTTGTTTATGTGAGCGAACCGCCTATAGTTTTTTTCTGATGTTCTCGCCAGAATTCGAATCCAGGCATTCAGCTTCATAGGCGGACATGCTAACCTCTGCTCTACGGTGGCCTCCTGGGAGAGTATAGTAACAGACTCAGCATTCTTTATCTCATACTCTCACAAATGTCATATTCTTTATCCGAATCCAAAGCAACTGACTAGCAACCTTGTAAAACACTGTCAAGTAGGTCTTGGAGTCCGGATTTTTATGCAAAATCGCGTATCCCAAATTATTTGGGATATGCGGTGGTATTTTGCAAACATACATGCAGAATCGAAGTTCTGAAGACATTATCACCGATATTCACAAAATTTAATGCAGATTTGAAATAGGTTTATTTGAGAAATTTCCTTTAGAGAACTATCAAATAAACTTATTTTAAGGCTTCATTAAGTTTTGTGAATACGGCCGTATATGTTTACAAAACTAAATTTTGAAAATAGTGGATATCAAAATTTCAACTTCACATAAAACCGAAAAACTCAACTCCCCAACACCCCCACTCCAACTGTCATCACTTACTAAGAAAGTACGTAAACAGACTCTGCATAACTGAAAGAATGCTTTTTACAGAATCAGCATAATTTATCTATTACACAACTTTTATCTCTCTCTCACAATCACTAGTCTAATTTTTCATCTCTCTCCTATCTGCTTAAACCATAACACAGCATTACATGCACGCACACACACCAATAAGCTAGAAGTAAAAACAAGTTTGTGGTGTTTCTTCTTCTTATTAATTCATTGGGATTTCTTTCCATAATTTAGCAACTTTTCCTTTTTTAAAATTATTTTTTATTTTTATTCTGAGCACCTTTGGAAAAGATTTTCTCTAATAAATAAATTTTATAAAATTCCATTAAGTCTTTATAAAAACCTTAGCCGTTTAATATGCTTATTCTTCTTCATATATATGAAAGCCAGAAACAATTCACAATAGAACATTTCATGATACTATAAACAGCTGAGGCCGAATTACTGCGTGAACGAGTAAAATCGATCGTAATCTCTCTATTGTGAATTATGTATCTCTTTATTGAACGGGAATTTTTGAAATTTAAAAACGCAAATGTTTAAATCGATTATTATTTATAAAAACTTGGACATAAAAATTTATATGCCATTGGTATAACACTCATTGAATACGAGATGAAATTTAAATCGATACGCAAGCTCACTCTATCACGTATGCGGTAATTCAGCCCCAGGATAATGTGTATTACTCATATTGCTTTTAAAATGAATGTCGCTTAAACAGAGACAATATGGAATTTATATGAAAGGTCTGCGGGGAGTAATATATTAATCTGATAACATTATTATAATAAAGTGTCTGAAAGCCCCCTATCCCAAAAATCCCCCACAACGAGCATGTAGACCCTTAAGCTGAGTATTCTGTTCAGCTTTTCAGACGGAATGCTGTCAAACTCAATTCAAAAAATACGTCGGCGAAACGCTGGAGGAAAATAGGTGAAAAAGTAGTACTCTGTTTATAGTTAGGAAAATGGCAAAAAGAAATTTTAGTTTGAAACCATTATCGGCATCATTTTTGTTTAATTGGTTTCAATGGCTTAAGGTATTTAGATGTTTGAAAACAAATCTTTGCGGGAAGAAGTAAAATCATATTTTAATTTACTCAAGTCTTAAAAAAATTTTTATCGTAAAATTACACACAAAGTTTTATCGTATATCATTTAACAAAACGTAATTTATATTCATTAGACATAATTGAAGAAAATCCTAATAGTCCAAATGATCTATGATATATGGCGGGCCCATGATAAATTGGTGGGTGGTGTGAACAAGCATAGTTAAAGAACAAAATTATCAATGTCATGTCTGCGAATTTTCAATGAATCATAATTGAAAAATTTGATAAAATAAAATAACAAGAAATTAGAAATACTAGAACAAAAGATTAGATACCGAATACGCATGGGGCCATCAAAGGCTTTCCCAGACCTTGGGAACATGACTAATTTTTGTTATAATTTATTTTTGTTCTTAATGCAAAAATGACTAACTTTTCTCTTCTTCTTTTTTCTCTATCTTTGCAGGTTCGCCGCAGTTTAGAAACCTTATCGATGTTAATCCATGACCGTAGCTCATCGTTTGATTCCACAAATCCCGATGATAGTGACTGAATTTATATTTTGTAATTAGATTTATTGTTTTTCTTTTTTTTTCTTCTAATTTTTTGTTTCTTTTCTATTTTTAATTTTTTTTTATTAGAAAACAAGAAAAACTTGGCGAAGTTTTTCCTAGTTAATTATTATAAGCTTAGCAATGAAGGCGTTAGAAGTATGTATGTACCATATGCTTAGGATCTTGTAATTAGATATTTATTACTATTATTATTATCACCTTTTTATATTATTGAAATATTCCATAACTTAGTTTTTGGGTGAATTTTTTCATAAACTTCCATAAGTGTGTTAAAACTTCTAACTAACTCCCTCATCCCATTCTTGTAAATCTAAAAATCAAATGAATTGATTTTGCTGAAAAGGGAAACAAGGGGATTGCAAAAAAGGTTTTGCTTTAGTTCTTGTTCTAAAAATTTATGAATTTTTTTTTTAAGAATATTTTTGGAAATTTTTTATTTAAAAATTTCCACAAAGTTTTCGGAAAAAAACCAAACCATATAAAACAATTTGTTTTGTGTTATTTATTATAACTTTGAAAACTGTAATACTATCATAACTTTGAAAACTGTAATAATCGAATGTTAAGGTTAAAAGTTTAACTTTATACCTCTTTAAAAAAAAAAAGTAAAAATTCTAAGCCAAAGGAAACTAATTTAAATTTGGAAATTTATTGAAATATTTTTTGTAAAACAAATATTATGAAAAAATAAAATGAATAAGCTTTAATGACTCTGAAAAGAGCTAATTTCTCTCTAAACAAATGAGATTTCTTATATCCAAGTTGATTGAAATTTAAAAAATTTAATTTCACTTGTTCTATTAATTTTTGAAACTTTTAAGGGAAATAACTTAACATAAAAAATATGATTTCAACGAATTTAGTTACTACAAGTATTCTATATTACCACCAAAGAGTTAAAATGTTTAGGGTGAAATGTGTTAAAGGAAATAATAGAATGATCTCATAAAAGAAATTCCACTATCAAAAAATTTCTAATAATTATTAACCCATCTAAAGTGTAGAAAATTAAATGAGAACAAAGTTTTAGTTTAAATTATTTTTTTTTTGCCGATAATGATTCTTAAAACCTTTGTGAAACACTATGCAAACATAACAAAATATGCTAAATACTTACAATGTATACAGTAATCAATGCTGAAAATGTTTATAATTTTTAATAGCAATTATGGGGTAAATCTGCTTTAGCATAGGCAAATGAATTGATGTGGCGTTTAATTTTTGGAAACCAATATCTAGCTGACAACAGCCTTTCTATAAATGTTACACATGTTTATGTGTGCAGCAGTTTTTTTGAACACTTTTTGTTAACGTGGGCAAATGAATTGATTTGGAAAAACTGTTTTAGACAAAATTTTTTGCTACAGATCCTCTTTCTAAATTATTCCATATTAATTATATGTGCAAGCATGTTGTAAGCTATTTCTCTCTAATTTCAACATATAAATTGATCTATGAACACAGCGCTAAGAATGAATTAAGTGAATTAAGTCACCTAATACAAGCAAAAGAATTGATCTAAAAAAGCCAACAAATAGGAAATATACCACAAAATACAGCCACTCAAGATATACTACACTACTTCATGAATGCAGGAATTTTCAGAAAGAACCAACTATTAAGTGAGTAAATGAATTGATGTTGAAAAGTTTATAAAGACAGGATATTGTATTGTAGATGCCCCTTCCAGAATTATTAAAGTAGTCTATGTGTGCAAACGTTTTCTCAATATAGCTTAGCTTAACATTAGCCAATGAGTTGATGTAGGAATACAAAGCTTACGAGAATTTTCAAAAAGAATCAACTATAAAATTAGTAAATGAATTGATGTGGAAAAATTTATAAAAACAGAATATTATGTTGCAGATGCTCCTTCCTAATTTATTAAAGTAGTCCATGTGTGCAAACATTTTTCCAATACAGCTTAAAATAACAATACCTAATGAATTGAAGTAGTAATAAAAAGCTTACGAGAACATCTTGTAAAACACTATCTTTCTAAAATGATTAATTTGTGCTTTAATTTTCTGAAACGACTTTCTATAACAAGAATTAACGAATTGATGTAGCATATCTTACTAAATACCTTCTTTCTAGATTTTTTAAATTTCTTGATTTTGTGTGCAACCGATTTTTTGTAAAAACGGTTGAATATAATACAGGTAAACGAATTGAACTTGAAAAACTGAATTGAGCAAATGATATTGTTTTAGATAATCTTTCTTAAAGTTTTGAGATGGTTTACGTGTGCAAAGATTTTTGAAATGAACTTGCTGTAATACAAGTAAATTAATTAATCTACAAAAATTAAATTGAACAAAAGATATTGTTTTAAATACTTTTTCAATATATGTTAAGCTCCATGATATGTGATTACATTTTTGAATAAAGCCTCCCTAACACTGGCAAATGAATTTATCTAAGTAAACAAAGCTTAAGAGAAAATCTGACTTTCTATAAATAATTAGCAATTTCGACCTCACTTTTTTTTGCATATTTTGGATATCAATTATGCGATTATGAGCTTGTTTTTTGAAGAATCAAGACTGCAGTTGCGCTTAACCTCATTTTTCACCATAAACTTTAACGCTGCATACTCAACTCAAAAAATTCGTTCACATCAAAAATTGAAAATTTGGATAGGCTTTGCTAAAAAAATTCAAAAAAATAAAATTTAAAATTTTTAGGAATCTTGTTTATTTTAGGATTTGTTTTCGAATTTTGAACCGGGGAAAGCTTCAACATTTTCTAAACTCGAAAAAATTAAGAAGTTATAGCGTTTTCATTCTTAAAACTGACCTTGAAAGTTTTAGGCCTAAAATAATTCGATTTTTACAATTTTTTTCATAGAAAACTTGGAAATTTTGCTTCAACCAGCACCAATACAGAAAGAGTTTTACTTCTCGCATGCAATTATGCTTTCAAAATTTCGGAGTTCACAAATCTAAGGAAGTAACAGCAATTTCGACCTCACATTGATATGTTTTTTGCATTTTTTGATATCATTTATACGATTTTGAGCTTGTTTTTTGAGAAATCAACACCGGAATTGCGCTAATGCTCCTTTTTCGTCATCAACCACAATGCTGCTTATTCATCTCAAAAAAATATTTCGCATCAAAAATTTTAAATTTTTGGAAAGGCTAACCCCTTGCTAAAAAAATTAAAAAAAAATTAAAATCTTACATTTTAAGGGGTTTTGTTATTTTACGACTCATCCTCCAATCTTAAACTGCGGAATGCTTTAAAATTTTCTAAATTCGAAAAAAATTAATGTGTTACAGCGTTTACGAACTTAAAAATTACATATGTACATACCTTGTATTCTCACTTTGTAAAAAAATCAGCTTGAAATAAACACAAATACTGATGAATTGATTCTTCAGCGAAATAATTTTCACCATTAATTGTCATTTCCATATGGCACACGACCCCCTCTCTCTCACAAAAACAAACCATTACTTACCTCCAGCAATGCAATACAATAATGAAAGTCTAAACACTTCACTTAGCTCACTGTAATATATCAAAAACTTTGCACCCACCATGCATGAGAGCTTTAAACCTACTTTCATTCTAACTCATCCAAATGGGGCATGCTTAATCTGCTGATTTTCTGTTTAATGAAATTGTAACTCTTTAAAGTATTCTCGAGTTTACATATGGCCTCTACTAGGGTTTACTTATCTCTCCTACTCTTACGCTCTCTTCATCTTTGGCTTTATCTCAGTGCTGTGTTGTCAGTCTGAGACATAACGGATTTCTCTCTTGGCAATGTGCCCACATCATATGATTTGTTGTTGCGACTACAATGATTTGGTTATAGGTTCACTAACACAAACTCAGGTCGTGTTTTCATGCACAGCGTCTGTGACAAAGTTTGTTTATAAATTATTACTTTGTTAATAATTTTGAAGGAATTTTGTTATAATTTTTCTCATAAATATAGTGCACATCTCCATAAATATATCTTTCGATTATTATAACCTTTGTTGCAGTTGAATGTCCAGGAGGCCAGCAAAGTATACAGCAAAGTTTCGCTTAGCAGTTTAACATATGACATCATTTTCAGTTATCTATTGTGAATGGTATATAAAATTGTTAGTTATTTTTTATTGGAATTTCCTAATTCAATTTTAATTTCAAATTCTTTAAAAACTTTGAAATTTCTAAATTTTGGGCTTTGTTTAGAATGTGTAGGCATGTCCTTTGAATATTTTGTTGTTCTTAAGAGTTTTATGTGTTTTGTCTAAACCTTAATCTTTAAAAAGGTTCTTTTAGCTAGTTTTTGATATAAAAATTAATAAAAGTGTGCCAAACTTATTTTGAAAACTTAGAAATTTGTGGATAATAATAAAAACGTTTGCTACCAATAGGGAAAATTATCAAAAGCAATTTTATGCATTAAAAAAAATCCCAAAAAAAAGTATTCCTTTATTCTTTTAAAATAAATTATTTAAAAAAACACAAAACATAAATGTCTTAAAATTTAGAGCATACCAAAGAACGAAAGTAAAAACCTTTAGGCAAAGTTTAACCAAATAAAATATAAGAAAAACAAAATAGATAATTTTTGACAAGTATAGCTGGGACTTGGTGCAATATTAGAAAGAGAAATATGAAAAAATAAAAAAAAAAAATAAATAAAAAAACTTGCTGTTTTGATAAAACCCATGGAAAAAGAGGCTAAAATTTGAGACATACCACATATTAGATAAAATATAAATATACAAAAAAGAAAAAATTACGAGCATTTTCGAAATTTTTACTAAAACCCGTAGAAAAACGGAAATATAACTCTTCTATAGACCAGAAATCTTACACAGTTTATATATAGAATTTCAAAACACAAAAGCCATAGGAAGGCAGACAGCTTTTACAAAACATAAACAATTATAAAGACGTCCTAGGCCTTTTCCACACACGCTCCTAAGCCCCTCATCAGCATAAACGTTTTAACAAGACATTGGAAAATATGGAAAAACATAAGAAATACTATATGTATATACATATATAAACAAAAAACAACATATTATATACAATTATATATAGATATACATATTTAGAACAAAATATATATAAAGTCCATATATAAGCTAATTCTTTTATATGAAAAGTCACTTTAATTATGTATATTTTTTGTGGTACATTCAAGTTTTGAGCTTTTTTGCAGCAGCAATATATGTTTACATATATATTTTTTTTAAATTTCTAAACATTTTTCCTTGAGAAAAAGTTTTACACAAAGAGAGTTAAAAAAAAATTTCAAATATTTGCCTGCATGTTTTTCACACAAATACACACATATTCTTTGTTTTTGTTTTTTTTTTTTAATTGAAACGTAAATACAACCCTGTGATATATATTTCATTTTATTGTTTTATTGTAATTATTGATCTTTAAGTTTCTAAGCTAAAATTGCGAAGTACTGCAAGGCTAAGCAACTACCAACAGCAATTGCAATAACAAATGAAATAAAACAACAACAAAAAATGATTTTTTTGTATAAACCTATAATTATAGTATAATTTATACATATTAAATAATGCATATATATAGTGGATGTTTATAAAAGCAAAACTCTTAAATATAGTAAGCAGCTTAGTGCATATTACGTTATTTTCCTTCGTGAAAACCAATAAAAAACAATTTATGGAAAATTTTTTGATTTTTTTTTTATTAAATTAAAGGGAAATGTTTTTTATAAGGTAATACAATAAACACATAAGATATCAAAATAGATTTCTAATATAAAAAATAAAAATAGAAACAATAACAGAATTAAAAAAATTCTGTAGATAAAGTTTTTACAAAAAATTGACTCTAAAGATTCTATATTTTTATGGAAAATGTTTTTGTTTTTTTATAAAAAGGTCATTAAATTTCTGAAGATTAAATTTTAATTAAATTTAAAAGCAATTTAAAGGTTAGAATTTTAATGAATTTTTTCTAAATACAAAAATTAAATTTCATAAAAATTTTTGTATTGCAGCTAACGCTTGATGTTACCTTGTTAAGTGAATCCTGACATAGAGTGGAGAGACCCCATGAACATCATTACTAGAAGGAAATGATACATTGGCAAAGTGGACGGACGTGTAAAAGGAAGCTCCCATTAATGAGCCAGAAAACGCCTTAGCAAGCCAAGATTTCGCAAGGATTTGGAGCCTAAACACAACTGCAGCAGACCACGTATCTCATCCATATTAATTTGCCGCTTTCCAAGGTTCCGGTGAGCAAACAATAAACATTTAATAAATCACTTTTGATACAAAATATTATCACTCAATATAAATAAACAACGAGTAAACAAACACCGACACAACAAAATATAATATCAGCTGGCCTTGTCCAACCAAGTTTGGTGATGACAAAATTCCGATAAATGCAATTATTACTGCTATCGATAAACGGCATTGCCATATATGAAAATTTGCAGGGTTAGGAAATATGCAAAGCAACATCCAAACACCCAAAAGAAGATACACTGAGATAAAATCACCTGAAAATACCAGTATAACGTCAAACATGGATCCAAATGATCTAATAAAAATAATAAAAGAAACTATTAACTCAAACTTGGATGAAAAACTTAAAACACTCCCCACAAAATCGGACATTGAAGATTTAAAAGTCGAAATAGTTGGTATCGGTGCTGATGTAAGTGCGTTGAAAAGGGAAAATCAAGAACTAAAAGATGAATTAAATAAAGTGCAGCAAGAAAATAATCAATTTAAAAAAGATATTAATTGGCTGCAGAACCAAATAAAGCCTAATAAACTATTTATTAAAGGAATAACAAGCTCCAAGAACCCGATGGAAGAGGCGAAAAATCTATTCAGAGACAAGTTAAATATATCAACCACTATTAAATATGTAAATAAGGTGTTTGATCGCAATGGGAAAATGGCAATAATAATTGAGCTTGAAAACGAACAAGCAATACAGGAAGTATTCCGAAATACCAAAAAACTGGCGGGGTCAAATATAACTATTGAACGAGATATGATTCCAACAAAGCAATTACATAAAAGAATCTTCCTCATTTTAAAGAAAAAAATCTTATCTCTCAGTAAGCAGCATAAAATTGTTGTAAGAGAAGATAAAATGAAAATAAAAGATCAATGGTTTAAATGGAATTCTAAAAATAAACTTGTCTCTGGTAATGATGATGGTGAGCAAGAATTTGAAAAGCTATATGGGGATGTTAAAAAGAACATCTGCTTGAATTATGATCAATTTTTTGAAGAACTCTACCCAAAAAACCAATAAATGCCATCAATGAACCGAAGCCACATAACCTCTCCATTTTATCCTACAATATAAATGGTCTTGAAAACAAATATCTGTTCCCAGCCTTCTTTCAATATGTTAAACAATTTCAAATAATAATATTAATAGAAACACATTTAGAATCTGATAAGGAGAAGAGAGCAATACCATACTTTAGCGGATTTGATCTTTTTTTTGAGCCGGCAGTACGCATTCATAGATTCGGTAGAGCTATTGGTGGGAAATTGATTGGAGTAAGCAAACAGTTGCCTGAAATAGGCGTTAAACCGGAAATAATCGATTCGAACAAAAAATTATTTATAAAACTGCGCACCAAAGAATATACATGCTCTATAATACCGCAATATTTAAGACCTGCCACTTGGGATAATGATTTACGAAATCTAAAACAATATTTTCAAGAGGAAGAAATGCAAAATCCTATTTTAATCGGAGATTTTAATGTTAGAATTGGGGAAATTAGTCAACACATGGGTGAAATATACAGAGAAAGCTTTTTCTCCGGATACGATTTAAGAAAATCAAAAGATAAAACCGTCAATCAAAAGGGGATCCAATTTCTACAACTTTGTGACGACTACAACTTGTATATTTTAAATGGCATAACAAAAGGTGATGAGGAAGGGAATTTAACATATGTTACAACAGTTGGAGATTCAGTTAATGATATATGTGCTGTGTCTAAGGAACTACTACGATATACCTATGAATTTAAAGTTGAAGATAAGATATGGTCGGATCATTTTCCCATACTGTTGCAAATTAATGTTGGAACTGACAACAGAATAGAAGAAAAGATGGCGCTCCTACCAAAGTTAATATGGAAGGATAAATATAAGAGTAATTATCAACAAATGATGAGCGCAAATCTTAACAAAATCGCAGCTATAAATGAAATCAGCCTTAACGAAATCTGTGAAATTATTAAGGAATCTTATCCAAAACAAAACAGCCGTAAACCATCTTTTAATTCAAAGCATAAATGGCATAATAATAATTGCAATTTAGCAAGAATTAATACCTTCAAGCTGCTGAAAATCTACAGAAAAACGGGTACTTTAGAAGACAAACGCCGGTATATATCAGCTCAGAAGCATTATAGAGCCATATGTAATAGCAGTAAAGAGGTGTACTACAACAACATGGCTAATAACCTCAATTGTATAAGGAACTCCAAGGAATGGTGGAAAACGGCTAGAGAAATGCGCAACCAACACAATCTTGTATCCTCTAACATAACCCCCGAAGTATTTAGATCCTATTACGAAGGTTTATTAAATAACTCTGAAGAAATCACCCTTATCTATTATGCCCCTTTTTATAAAGAAGATTCTGATTTAGATGGACCGTTTACTATGATCGAACTGAAGAAAATTTTGGCAAGTGTAAAAACTAATAAAGCTCCAGGGGAAGATAGAATCCCTTATGAATTCTTCATGAATGCCACTGATCAATTTCATAACCTGCTTCTAAATACATACAATAGATTGTATACGAATGGAAAAATCGATCCTATATTTTCGAAGACCATTATTTTCCCAATACACAAAAAAGGAGATCTGAATGAAGCATCAAATTATAGAGGCATTTCGTTCATGAACTGTGCAGCTAAGATTTTTATGGGATTAATGAACGAAAAGCTATACAACTGGGTTGAACAGAACAAAATCCTAACCGAATTTCAATCTGGTTTCCGCAAAAATTATGCAACAACCGATAATATATACAATCTAGCATCTATCGTTAACCTAAAATTGAGCGAAAAGAAAAAAGTATATGCTTTCTTTGTAGATTTCAAGGCAGCATTTGATAATATATCGAGACAAGCCCTTATTTATAAGCTTTTTCAAATGGGTATATCATATAAATTCGTTAGATTGGTAGAACAAATGTACAACAATACCCAATCAGCTGTGTGGAACGGAAAAGAAATATCCGAATATTTTGAAACAACGAAGGGTGTTAAACAGGGTTGCCTTTTATCACCATTATTATTCACACTCTACATAAATGATTTGCATGATTATATTGAAGGCGGATTATGTGTGGAATCTATCAATATAAGATTACTTCTATATGCAGATGATATTGTGCTGCTAGCTGATGATATTAAAATCCTACAGAATATGATAGATAAATTAGAATTATACTGCAAAAGATGGAGCTTAGAAGTGAATATAAGCAAATCGGAAATAATGGTTTTCAGAAATGGAGGAAAGCTAAGCAAGTACGAGAAATGGACATACAAAGGCAGGGAGATAAAAATCTGCAACGAATTTAAATATTTAGGAGTAGTATTTACACCCAAAATGAAATTTCATAAACATGTGCAAAACAGAAATAATGAAGCAAAAAACGCAATAAATTCTATATGGAAACAATTTATGGAAAGAAATGATATAAATATGAATAACAAATGGAAGGTATTTTTAGCTGTTTGCAGATCCATTCAAACGTATGCTGCTCAAGTTTGGGGATACTCTTATTTTGAAGAAGTTAATACACTGCAGAGATATCTTTTGAAACGGATTTTGAGAGTACCAAGTTTTACTCCAAACTACGTGTTGATGCTGGAAACAGATGTAGAAGATACCCAGATTTATACTCTGGGATTACATTTGAAGTATATAGAGAAAACACTGTATCACCATGAACCATGCAGGCTCCCGAAACAATTATCTAATATTATATTGGAGAAAAATACATTTTGGGCAAAAGAAATAGCTACCCTGTCGCAAAACTTTAACATACAATGGGACCAATCCACTTCATGTTTAGCTAACTGGAGGGCATTTTGCAAAAATTTACTCAGCAGCATAAAAATGCGACTACATGAGGAGAGACTATGGAGACAACAGAACTGTCAGAGTCTGCGAATTTATAAATATTTGAATCCAAACCGAGCTCAGCTTTATCTGAACGATAAAAATTCTTACAATAAGATCGTATGGATATTCAAAACACGCAGTGGAATGATTCCTTTGGGGTATAATAAATTTGATTCCGATACATCGAGTAGAGAGTGTAAACTATGCAATTTGCGTGAGATCGAAACAATACAACACTTTCTGGGAAAATGTCCTGTACTTCAAGAATTCAGAATGTTATCATTTCAAAGACCAATATTAAATGAGGAAGAGGTGATTAGAGTACTTGATGGCGAAGAAGAAGAAGACTGGGATAGGTTGGCAAACTATATGGAAACCACTTATAAATATAGAAACTTTTTAATGAATGAATTCGATTAACTTAAATTTGTTTTATATATAACGCGATAGACGTAATTATTACATTATCGCAAATTCCAACTACTTCTAAAATTGATTTTTTTTTTGAATCTTTGTATAAATTGTATAATGAATGAAAACAAAAATTTTCTCAATAAAGAAGTATTACTACTACTACTACATCATTACTCTGCATATCTGCCTATCGTGAATGTTAACAAATGTCAGTAAAAAATGTTTCTCTTAAAAAATATGTTACCTTGTTAAGTGAATCCTGACATAGAATGGAGAGGCCTCATGAACATCTTTTGTCAATTAACATTTTTTTCTCTTAAAACATATTGCACATTCACGCATTTATGATTGAATCAATTACCTTTTTAATTGAGAACTTCCTAAATTTCCATCTGAAATTGAAAAAAGCCTGGATTCAATTAAAAACATAATTGATTCAATTAATTTTTTAATTGAAAACATTTTTACAATTTTTGTTTGTTTCTCTTTCGAGACGAGCTCAACAATCGGAGACTCTCCTTTTGCAAATGGAAAGGAAAGTCAGAGGTCACAACACACAACAACCACTATGGGACGCGTTTTGTCTTTGGTTAGAAGACTTTTCAACCATATTAGGTGTGATGGCTGCAAGGATCGTACATTGTTATGTTGTATTTGAATCGTGTTTATTGCGAAAAAGCCTCTATGATACAAATTAGCCACGCACGACAACCCTGCCTGTTAGCTATACTTTTCCCAATGCATTGTGTTTTCATGTAATGACAGACCTTTTTCTGCAACAATTACACTACTTCCATGGTGCAGATGATTCTGTGCATCTTTTGGAAGTTGTATTGGTGGTTTCGAAAGCCAGACAAAGGAAAAGGCTCTCGCTCCCGATTTATTAAAAAAATTTACAAAATTTTTTAAACATTTTCTTTAAAAATGTTCTTTAAAAAATTGCTACGTCGATATAAATATTCCAAATTATGAATGAATGAAATGGGTTAAAATGTTGTCTTTAAAACTATTTACTGAAAATTGTCTATAGAAAAAATTTTGGGGTAATGTTTTTGTTTAAATAGATGTTATTGAAATTTATCGAAATCTTCGCCCTAACAGACAAAAAACTTAAAAATGAAAACATTTCAAGGAAAGAAATAAAGGGTGATTTTTAGTTAGTATTTTTTTGTCAACACTGGTTTAAACAGCTCACGTTGGATTCGTCTTTAGTTTACAAACGAACAACTCTTACAAATTATTGGATTTTTTTTGCCAAAATGCGTGCTCTGTTAAGAAATTTCATGGCACGGCTCTTCCATTTTATGGTCAACAGTTTCTTCGCTCAATGGGTACATAAATAAGCAGAATTTTTCGATTTTGAAGTGAAGATCAGCCAGAAGCATTGCAAGAGCTACCAATACATTCAGAAAAAGTCACAGTTTGGATCGGTTTATGGGCTGGTGGCATCATTGGACCATACTGCTTTAAAGATGATGCGAATCGTAACATAACTGTGAATAGTGAGCGCTATCGTAAGATGATATCCAACTTTTTTTTCCCGAAATGCAAGAGCTTAACTTGCATGGCATGTGGTTTCAACAAGACGGTGCCACACAGCACGCGTAGCGATGGACTTATTAAGAGGCGAGTTCGGTGAACATTTTATTTCATGTTCGGGACCGGTCAATTGGTCGCCTAGAACGTGCGGTTTAACGCCTATAGACTATTTTTTGTAGGGCTATGTTGAAGCTCATGTCTATACAGACAAGCCCGCTTCAATTGACGCATTGGAAGACAACACTGAAGCATTTATTCTTGAGATACCGGTCGAAATGTTTGAAAGACTAAGCCAAAATTGGACTAAGCGGATGGACCATTTGAGGAGCAGTTACGATCAACATTTGCATAAAATCATCTTCAAACATTAAATTATATGGACCGTACTATCGATTCAAATAAAGATTTCATGTTTTTTTTTAATTTTATGCTTTATTAACTTTCCTATAGATCTTAAAAGAACCACCCTTTATTACCCTATGAAAACTTAAAATTAATGTGGAGAGTTTGCAAACTATGAATAAACTTGCAGTCGTCTTCAATGGATTGTATGTATTGCTTTCAGAATGAAGGATATTATAACATAAGACTCATTAAAATAATCACTGTAGATCAAGGAAAATATTTTAGATTTTTCCTTACTTGTTTTTTCAAAAGCTTCAGAATTCTCATTTTTGTATTACCTTTTCTTAACAAAAACATTATCCCTCGCGTTTTCTTTGACTTAATTTGTTTTCGCTTCTTATTATAGACACCACATATTAACTTTTATAAAAAGAACCCTCCATTTTTAAATCGAAAACTTTTTCCAAGTATCCCATATACAAAAAAAGAAAAACTAAAATTTTGTCAATGACAAAAAACCAACTAAATGCTTCAATTATCTAAAAATTATAAACATAGTACATAAAAATCGCATATACTATACATTAAAAAAAATCAAACATAAAACAAACAACATTAAAAACTTATTTCATACTAAGGTTTAAGCATTTTAGTCTTAAATAAAAGGCCGTTATTCGTAATTTCGATTTCATATAACAATGCAGTATGTGTAGCATGTGTAACTCAACTTACAACTAACCACCAAGAAAACCAATCCCTTCAAAAGAAAATAGAACAACAACAAATCATTGTCAACAAAGCAACAACAACAACAGCAATAAGCATTGTAATAACCGTTAGAAAGAAAAGAGAATGCCAATAATGGGCAAACAAAACATTTTGTCATTAAACAAAATAAAATAAAATATTTACAAAAAAATAAAGCAAAAACTTATCGTCTTCTTATTTACTGGGAAAATGGGGAAAAAAACTATAGAAAGCAAAGGTAGTCGATTTATTTTACGTATAAAAGTTTTGCAACAAGGGTTGCCAACTGTTCCTCAGGTGTTCTCAGAATTTTCGGAGGAAAATCCAAGGAAGATACAGCAAATTCGAACTTAAATAAAATTTTTAATTTTTCGTATATCAATTATTCGATTTTGAGCGTGTTATTTAAAAAAAACGCACGAGTTGCGGCGAATATCATTTTCTCGCTATAAACTTCAATACTGCATACTCAACTCAAAAAATATTTTCGCATCAAAAACTGAAAATTTCGAAAGGCTAACCCCTTGCTAAAAAAATGCAAAAAAAATCAAATATAAAATTTTAAGGAATTTTGTTTATTTAACGATTCCTCTTCAAATTTTAAACTGCGGAATGCTTAAAATGTTTCTGAATTCGAAAAAATGAAAGAGTTACATCGTTTTCGACCTTAAAAATTACTTTAAAAATTGTAGGCCCAAAATAAATCGATTTTTACGATTTTTTTCATAAAAAAACTTTAAATTATTGCTTCAACCAACACCACTACAGAAAGAACTTTACTTCACGAATCCAATATGTATTTACAATTTCGGTGTTTGAAAATCTAAAGAAGTTACAGCAATTTCGACCTCACATAGATTGTTTTTCTTTGAATTTTTGTATATCAGTTATGCGATTTTAAGCTTGTTTTTTAAAGAAAAAACGCAGGAATTGCGGCGAATATCATTTTCTCGCTATAAGCTTCAATACTGCATACTCAAGTCAAAAAATGTTTTCGCATCAAAAACTGAAAATTTTGAAAGGCTAACCCCTTGCTACAAAAATGCAAAAAAAAATCAAATGTAAAATTTTAAGGAATTTTGTTTATTTTACGATTCCTCTTCAAATTTCAAACTGCGGAATGCTTAAAAATTTTCTGAATTCGAAAAAATGAAAGAGTTACATCGTTTTCGACCTTAAAAATTACTTTAAAAATTGTAGGCCCAAAATAAATCGATTTTTACGATTTTTTTCATAAAAAACTTTGAATTATTGCTTCAACCAACACCACTACAGAAAGAACTTTACTTCACGAATCCAATGGTGTATATACAATTTCGGTGGTTGAAAATCTACAGAAGTTACAGCAATTTCGACCTCACATAGATTGTTTTTCTTTGCATTTTTGTATATCAATTATGCGATTTTAAGCTTGTTTTTCATAGAAAAAACGCAGGAATTGCGGCGAATATCATTTTCTCGCTATAAACTTCAATACTGCATACTCAACTCAAAAACGATTTTTACGATTTTTTTTCATAAAAAACTTTGAATTATTGCTTCAACCAACACCACTACAGAAAGAACTTTACTTCACGAATCCAATGGTGTATTTACAATTTCGGTGTTTGAAAATCTAAAGAAGTTACAGCAATTTCGACCTCACATAGATTGTTTTTCTTTGAATTTTTGTATATCAATTATGCGATTTTAAGCTTGTTTTTCAAAGAAAAAACGCAGGAATTGTGGCGAATATCATTTTCTTGCTATAAGCTTCAATACTGCATACTCAACTCAAAAAATGTTTTCGCATCAAAAACTGAAAATTTTAAAAGGCTAACCCATTGCTAAAAAAATGCAAAAAAAAATCAAATATTAAATTTTAAGGAATTTTGTTTATTTTACGATTCCTCTTCAAACTTGAAACTGCGGAATGCTTAAAATGCTTCTGAATTCGAAAAAATGAAAGAGTTACATCGTTTTCGACCTTAAAAATTACTTTAAAAATTGTAGGCCCAAAATAAATCGATTTTTACGATTTTTTTCATAAAAAACTTTGAATTATTGCTTCAACCAACACCACTACAGACAGAACTTTACTTCACGAATCCAACGGTATATTTACAATTTCGGTGTTTGAAAATCTACAGAAGTTACAGCAATTTCGACCTCACATAGATTGTTTTTCTTTGCAATTTTGTATATCAATTATGCGATTTTAAGCTTGTTTTTCAAAGAAAAAACGCACGAATTGCGGCGAATATCATTTTCTCGCTATAAACTTCAATACTGCATACTCAACTCAAAAAATGTTTTCGCATCAAAAACTGAAAATTTCGAAAGGCTAACCCCTTGCTAAAAAAAATGCAAAAAAATTAAATGTAAAATTTTAAGGAATGTTGTTTATTTTACGATTCCTCTTCAAATTTGAAACTGCGGAATGCTTAAAAATTTTCTGAATTCGAAAAAATGAAAGAGTTACATCGTTTTCGACCTTAAAAATTACTTTAAAAATTGTAGGCCCAAAATAAATCGATTTTTACGATTTTTTTCATAGAAAGCTTTGAATTATTGCTTCAACCAACACCACTACAGAAAGAACTTTACTTCACGAATCCAATGGTGTATATACAATTTCGGTGGTTGAAAATCTACAGAAGTTACAGCAATTTCGACCTCACATAGATTGTTTTTCTTTGCCTTTTTGTATATCAATTATGCGATTTTAAGCTTGTTTTTCAAAGAAAAAACGCAGGAATTGCGGCGAATATCATTTTCTCGTTGTAAACTTCAATACTGCATACTCAACTCAAAAAATGTTTTCGCATCAAAAACTGAAAGTTTTGAAATGCTAACCCCTTGCTAAAAGAAATGCAAAAAAAAATCAAATGTAAAATTTTAAGGAATTTTGTTTATTTTACGATTCCTCTTCAAATTTCAAACTGCGGAATGCTTAAAATGCTTCTGAATTCGAAAAAATGAAAGAGTTACATCGTTTTCGACCTTACAAATTACTTTAAAAATTGTACGCCCAAAATAAATCAATTTTTACGATTTTTTTCATAAAAAACTTTGAATTATTGCTTCAACCAACACCACTACAGAAAGAACTTTACTTCACGAATCCAATGGTGTATTTACAATTTCGGTGGTTGAAAATCTACAGGAGTTACAGCAATTTCGACCTCACATAGATTGTTTTTCTTTGCATTTTTGTATATCAATTATGCGATTTTAAGCTGGTTTTTCTAAGAAAAAACGCAGGAATCAAAAACTGAAAATTTTGAAAGGCTAACCCCTTGCTAAAAAAATGCAAAAAAAATCAAATGTAAAATTTTAAGGAATGTTGTTTATTTTACGATTCCTCTTCAAATTTCAAACTGCGGAATGCTTAAAAATTTTCTGAATTCGAAAAAATGAAAGAGTTACATCGTTTTCGACCTTAAAAATTACTTTAAAAATTGTACGCCCAAAATAAATCGATTTTTACGATTTTTTTCATAAAAAACTTTGAATTATTGCTTCAACCAACACCACTACAGAAAGAACTTTACTTCACGAATTCAATGGTGTATTTACAATTTCGGTGGTTGAAAATCTACAGAAGTTACAGCAATTTCGACCTCACATATATTGTTTTTCTTTGCATTTTTGTATATCAATTATGCGATTTTAAGCTTGTTTTTCAAAGAAAAAACGCAAGAATTGCGGCGAATATCATTTTCTCGCTATAAACTTCAATACTGCATACTCAACTCAAAAAATGTTTTCGCATCAAAAACTGAAAATTTTGAAAGGCTAACCCCTTGCTAAAAAAATGCAAAAAAAAAATCAAATGTAAAATTTTAAGGAATGTTGTTTATTTTACGATTCCTCTTCAAATTTCAAACTGCGGAATGCTTAAAAATTTTCTGAATTCGAAAAAATGAAAGAGCTACATCGTTTTCGACCTTACAAATTACTTTAAAAATTGTACGCCCAAATTAATCAATCAATTTTTACGATTTTTTTTCATAAAAAACTTTGAATTATTGCTTCAACCAACACCACTACAGAAAGAACTTTACTTCACGAATCCAATGGTGTATTTACAATTTCGATGTTTGAAAATCTACAGAAGTTACAGCAATTTCGACCTCACATAGATTGTTTTTCTTTGCAATTTTGTATATCATTATGCGATTTTAAGCTTGTTTTTCAAAGAAAAAACGCAGGAATTGCGGCGAATATCATTTTCTCGCTATAAACTTCAATACTGCATACTCAACTCAAAAAATGTTTTCGCATCAAAAACTGAAAATTTTGAAAGGCTAACCCCTTGCTAAAAAAATGCAAAAAAAATCAAATGTAAAATTTTAAGGAATTTTGTTTATTTTACGATTCCTCTTCAAATTTCAAACTGCGGAATGCTTAAAAATTTTCTGAATTCGAAAAAATGAAAGAGTTACATCGTTTTCGATCTTAAAAATTACTTTAAAAATTGTAGGCCCAAAATAAATCGATTTTTACGATTTTTTTTCATAAAAAACTTTGAATTATTGCTTCAACCAACACCACTACAGAAAGAACTTT
Source organism: Stomoxys calcitrans (assembly GCF_963082655.1). Lineage (NCBI taxonomy): Eukaryota > Metazoa > Arthropoda > Insecta > Diptera > Muscidae > Stomoxys > Stomoxys calcitrans. The sequence continues at coordinate 21,487,569 of NC_081555.1, read as the reverse complement.
ACTTCACGAATCCAATGGTGTATTTACAATTTCGGTGTTTGAAAATCTACAGAAGTTACAGCAATTTCGACCTCACATAGATTGTTTTTCTTTGCAATTTTGTATATCAATTTTGCGATTTTAAGCTTGTTTTTCAAGGAAAAAACGCAGGAATTGCGGCGAATATCATTTTCTCGCTATAAACTTCAATACTGCATACTCAACTCAAAAAATGTTTTCGCATCAAAAACTGAAAATTTCGAAAGGCTAACCCCTTGCGAAAAAAATGCAAAAAAAAATCAAATGTAAAATTTTAAGGAATTTTGTTTATTTTACGATTCCTCTTCAAATTTCAAACTGCGGAATGCTTTAAAATTTTCTGAATTCGAAAAAATGAAAGAGTTACATCGTTTTCGACCTTACAAATTACTTTAAAAATTGTACGCCCAAAATAAATCAATTTTTACGATTTTTTTCATAAAAAGCTTTGAATTATTGCTTCAACCAACACCACTACAGAAAGAACTTTACTTCACGAATCCAATGGTGTATTTACAATTTCGGTGGTTGAAAATCTACAGAAGTTACAGCAATTTCGACCTCACATAGATTGTTTTTCTTTGCATTTTGGTATATCAATTATGCGATTTTAAGCTTGTTTTTCAAAGAAAAAACGCAGGAATTGCGGCGAATATCATTTTCTCGTTGTAAACTTCAATACTGCATACTCAACTCAAAAAATGTTTTCGCATCAAAAACTGAAAATTTTGAAAGGCTAACCCTTGCTAAAAAAATGCAAAAAAAAAATCAAATGTAAAATTTTAGGGAATTTTGTTTATTTTACGATTCCTCTTCAAATTTCAAACTGCGGAATGCTTAAAAACTTTCTGAATTCGAAAAAATTAAAGAGTTACATCGTTTTCGACCTTAAAAATTACTTTAAAAATTGTAGGCCCAAAATAAATCAATTTTTACGATTTTTTCATAAAAAACTTTGAATTATTGCTTCAACCAACACCACTACAGAAAGAACTTTACTTCACGAATCCAACGGTGTATTTACAATTTCGGTGTTCGAAAATCTAAAGAAGTTACACCAATTTCGACCTCACATAGATTGTTTTTCTTTGAATTTTTGTATATCAATTATGCGATTTTAAGCTTGTTTTTCTAAGAAAAAACGCAGGAATTGCGGCGAATATCATTTCTCGCTATTAACTTTACTTCACGAATCCAATGGTGTATTTACAATTTCGGTGTTTGAAAATCTACAGAAGTTACAGCAATTTCGACCTCACATAGATTGTTTTCTTTGCAATTTTGTATATCAATTTTGCGATTTTAAGCTTGTTTTTCAAGGAAAAAACGCAGGAATTGCGGCGAATATCATTTTCTCGCTATAAACTTCAATACTGCATACTCAACTCAAAAAATGTTTTCGCATCAAAAACTGAAAATTTCGAAAGGCTAACCCCTTGCGAAAAAAATGCAAAAAAAAATCAAATGTAAAATTTTAAGGAATTTTGTTTATTTTACGATTCCTCTTCAAATTTGAAACTGCGGAATGCTTAAAATGTTTCTGAATTCGAAGAAATGAAAGAGTTACATCGTTTTCGACCTTAAAAATTACTTTAAAAATTGTAGGCCCAAAATAAATCGATTTTTACGATTTTTTTCATAAAAAACTTTGAATTATTGCTTCAACCAACACCACTACAGAAAGAACTTTACTTCACGAATCCAACGGTGTATTTACAATTTCGGTGTTCGAAAATCTACAGAAGTTACAGCAATTTCGACCTCACATAGATTGTTTTTCTTTGCAATTTTGTATATCAATTATGCGATTTTAAGCTTGTTTTTCTAAGAAAAAACGCAGGAATTGCGGCGAATATCATTTTCTCGCTATAAACTTCAATACTGCATACTCAACTCAAAAAATGTTTTCGCATCAAAAACTGAAAATTTTGAAAGGCTAACTAACCCCTTGCTAAAAAAATGGAAAAAAAAATCAAATGTAAAATTTTAAGGAATTTTTTTTATTTTACGATTCCTCTTCAAATTTGAAACTGCGGAATGCTTAAAATGCTTCTGAATTCGAAAAAATGAAAGAGTTACATCGTTTTCGACCTTAAAAATTACTTTAAAAATTGTAGGCCCAAAATAAATCGATTTTTACGATTTTTTCATAAAAAAAACTTTGAATTATTGCTTCAACCAACACCACTACAGAAAAAACTTTACTTCACGAATCCAATAGTGTATTTACAATTTCGGTGTTTGAAAATCTACAGAAGTTACAGCAATTTCGACCTCACATAGATTGTTTTTCTTTGCATTTTGTATATCAATTATGCGATTTTAAGCTTGTTTTTCTAAGAAAAAAACGCAGGAGTTGCGGCGAATATCATTTTCTCGCTATAAACTTCAATACTGCATACTCAACTCAAAAAATGTTTTCGCATCAAAAACTGAAAATTTTGAAAGGCTAACCCCTTGCTAAAAAAATGCAAAAAAAAATCAAATGTCAAATTTTAAGGAATTTTGTTTATTTTACGATTCCTCTTCAAATTTCAAACTGCGGAATGCTTAAAATGCTTCTGAATTCGAAAAAATGATAGAGTTACATCGTTTTCGACCTTAAAAATTACTTTCAAAATTGTAGACCCAAAATAAATCGATTTTTACGATTTTTTTTCATAAAAAGCTTTGAATTATTGCTTCAACTGAACTTCAATACTGCATACTCAACTCAAAAAAAGTTTTCGTATCAAAAATTTTAATTTTGGAAGGGTTCAAAATTGAACTACTAATATTCAGCAGACAATGTTTGCTATTTTCAACAAACTTTTTTCTATGACTGTATAAGAATTGTATAGCTTATGATTCCTTCTGACAGAAACACAAAGAAATCAGCTGATTTTGTTGTCAGTTGATTGGAAGCAACGCCAAATTAAATTGTTTTTACAACTTTGTGATTTAAAGCTTTCTCACAACTTAAACAATGTGTAGCCATACAAAAATCAGCTTTTGCTCAGATTTTTAGATTACGTCATACAAAGATAACATGCTTGTGTGATAGCAAAAAAGATGAAAACAATGAATACAATAATAAAAAGAAAAAACGAACTATTGAAACCAATAAAACAAAAATGATGCCAACAGTGATGTCAAGCGTTGCCACTAAAATTTCTTTTGCCATTTTCCTCACTAGAAACAGAGTACTACTTGTTCACCTATTTTCCTCCAGCTTTTCGTCGACGTTTTTTTTTTGTATGGAGTTTGACAGCATTCCGTCTGAAAAGCTGAACAGAATACTCAGCTTAAAACGGAAAAGCAGTTCCAATTTTTTACTAACGGCAAGAGGTGTCGTCGGCTTTGTAATATAGTTTTTGCCGAACATCGATTTGGGAAATTACTTATCGTTTTGTCATCGCCGATTACGGCAATCGAATGACGTTAGGTCGTTGCATTGCCACTTTATAACTAAACTGCATTAGCTTAGCCACAAACCTTTAATAGCCAACCGCTAAGAACTCGTACAGAACATAGTTGCCAAAACTTGAAATGAATGCTTTCTGTGTGGCAATCTTTGTTGGCCACAAAACACACTCTTTGCAAACAATGTAGACAAGGGGATGTAGCTCAGTGGTAGAGCGCTCGCTTCGCATGTGAGAAGTCCCGGGTTCAAACCCCGGCATCTCCAAATTGATAGCGTTCTTAGTTCTTTTTGTTGATTAATAAAAAAGTTCTTTAATTTCAACAATAAAAAAACGTAACTTATAAATTAGAAACCAAGCTATTTCTTGTCCCTTATGGCAACGAAATGGAAATCTACGCAGACTGGTTTTTCAATAAGCGCAAAAGGTTATGAAGCCATATCAAGAAGTAGAGTAAACCGTTTAAGATCAATTTTTTAATTACCTCGGAATCATCAAATTGATAGCATTCATAGGTTTTTTTGTTAATTTATTAAAAATAATTTTCTATATCATATAATTCGAATTTTAAAAGGGCGCAAACAGTCAAAAAAAAAATAGTTTTCTTTAAATTAAAAAAAACTATATTTTAACATGGCTCAAGAAGTCAAATCGGGGGATCGAATTATTTAAGAGTCGTAATTGATGTGAATGTTGGAGAGAATTTTCATACTTGGGTAGTGCTACTTATGATAAGAACGCAGCATAAAAGGAAACCATATCGTCAGCAGCAACCCCATATCTAATGGATATTAGTAGATGATAAGCAGAGAGAAGAAAATCCTAATCCGTAGGAAGAACGAAATGGAAAGGCGAGAGTGTGAGCAAATCTAAATACTCAAGAACCGGAATGAATTTCAAAGATTAAAAAAAGATTTCAAAGATAAAACAAAATCGGATTAATAGCTTTGGTACAAGCAGATCCTCTACATTAAGATAGTGGTAACCGATTATAATGGCGACAAAGAAACTCCTGAACCAATTCCTGCCGAGGCCAACACATCAGTAACCGGAATAAAGAACAAACAAGCAGCAGGAGCCGGTGATTTGCCAGCTGCACCATTTTAATTCAAAGAGATTAGCTTGTAAGGCGTCATGCTGCTAAGGCGACATGCTGAGAAGGTGCCATGCTGATGAGGCTTAAGCATCAGCTTATTTGTGAAAGGAGAGGAGTATCCAATCCATCATATACAATGAAAAGTAAAAGCGCGTTAAGTTCGGCCGAGCCGAATCTAATAAATTTTGCACCACTATACACCACGTTCAAAACTTCAGCAAAATCGGATAATTGCGCCCTCTAGAGGCTCAAAAGTTAAATCGGTAGATCTGTTCATATAGTTGATATATCAGGTTAGAGACCGTTCAGACCCTACTTGACATGGATATTAGAGGTAGTAGTAGGCCAACCATGACATTATTACCAGGTAATTTACCGTAAACAGCTGAGTACAATTTTTTCTAGCAAAGTGCACCATCTGTCAACCAGTTTTGGTTGTGTGTGTATTATAGTTAAGAACCATAACACATACAAACAACGAAAAATGGTGTGAACTAGTAATATACACAAAATCAAAGTTGCACTAATCACTGATTTTGGCAGATAGTGTACTCAACATTTTGTTGTTGAGCAACTGTCACTAGCTGTAAATGGATATGTCTTGAGGCCAACGTAGGGCAGAGGTAAGCATGCCCTCCTACCACGCTGAAAGCTTGGGTTCGAATCCTGGCGGGAACATCAGAAACAAATTATCAGCGGTGGGTTTTCCGTCGTAATGTTGGCGACATTTGTGAGATACTGAACCATTTGGTCTGGTAGTCATGTAAAAACTTCTCCCCAAAGCGGTGTGGCATTGCGGCACGCCGTTCGGACTCGGCTATAAAAAGGAAGTTCCTTTATATTGAGCTTAAAATTGAATCGGACAGCACTCATTGATGTATGAGAAGTTTGCCCCTAATCCAAGTTTGCATTTGCAGTAGATGTCGATTTGCAAAAATTTAAGTGAAGCCCTGCAAGAATTTTTATCTCCCCCTACAGGGAGGTAATAAAAATACATATGAAATTTTTATGATCTGGATTTAACTAAATCTAAATCTGATGAAAATTGGCAACCCTATGCCTGAGTAGAAGTGTGCGTTTGACAGCTGATCATTCTTTTTAAAATTCTCTATTATACTGTTCTTCAGTTGAAGTATTTTTTCGCGCTTTACATTAAACAAACTGCAGGCTTTTGGAATTTTATCAAGTTTTCCTGTAAATTGGCCGAATCTACAGAGAATCATATTCTCCCAAGCTGGTGTTGAGTTGCATAACCATCGTTGCCGTTGTTATTGCATTGCTATTGCTAAATTCCTAACTGGATATTTTGATATTTTTGTATTCCTCTTTGCGTGCTGTTGTTGTTGCTGTTGTGTTTGCTGCTTTATTATTTTTGAGCTATGCCGGGAAACAAATCTCTAAAATGTGGTTGCTGCGAGGAGCCAATAAATAAATCTGGGAGTGTGATGTGCAGACTGTGCTCCCGCTGGTTCCATGCCAACTGCGTCAAACTATCGGAGAAAGATTTACTTGCGCTGAGGTCTGTGAAATCAAGCGCCTTTATATGTAACTCGTGTGAAAATAATATTGGCACAAATGGTTTTTTTACTGACATATGCAGTTTAGAAAGAAAGCTGGATGATTTCATCACAAAGAATAATAGTGACCAAATGGCGATTAAAGATGCTTTGGATGATATAAAAACAGAGATGTCTACATGTATGAGTGGCATTAGAGCAGACATTGTTGAATGTAATAAAAAAATAATATCTGTGGAAACTTCAACATCTCTTAGGATTTCCAAGTTGGAAATGGAAAATAACATGTTACATCGACGTCTTAATCGTGGGGACATAATCATTGGTGGCCTACCCGGTGGAATTACTGATTTAGTTGGCACTGTTGTCTCATTAGGTGCTTTCTTCAAGGTTGACATTACTAAGCAAGACATAAACCATGTTTGCTACATAAGTAACCGAAAGTTTATTCTGCTTAAATTAAATAATGTAATGATTCGAGATGCTATTATGAGCGAATACTGGAAAACACGGTCGTTGAGGGTGTGTGACTTTTTTAATGGTGCTGGCAATGATGTTGAACGCCGGGTATATTTAAACGATCACTATTCTCCTGCAGCAAGCCACTTCAACATGATTTGCAAGCAACTACTTCGAAAACAACTGGCTGTTAAATACAGAATCTTGCACGGTGACAATTTGAGGGTCAAGTTATCGTTACATGATGGAAGCGAAGTTATTCGTGGTGTTGATGAGTGCGTTGCGCTTCTTGAGTCGTCTGGTGGCGAAACATCATAATCCGTTCTACACGTACGTTTATTGTAATTCTTAGAGATTTGATTAACAATTTTTTTGGTAAATTTTTCTATTTTCGAAAATTTTTGAATAATTTGAATATTTTTGTATTTTTTTTTTCTCTATTTCTGAACAAATGTGTAAATACTTCGATTGATTATGTATGTATATAACAAATAATTTGTTAGTTTTTTTTTATGGATCTCATAATTTATAATGATCAGCTGCTTAGCAGTAATTTGAATTTAATATATTATATGAATTTAAATTTAATATATTATATGGGTTTTAGGATTTTCTTCGTTATGATTACAAATAGACCTAGTTTACTAATATTTCTCAATTTTTGGCTCCCCGCAACAGAAGATTCTTATACCTTTGATGTCTTCTAACTTAAACCTTGGTCCTGTTGTTAGCAACAACAATTTTATAAACTCAATATTGAGAGAATGTAATGACAAATTAAATGTAGCCCATTTAAATTGCCAGAGCATGAGACCTTCAGCTTACTCATCTAAATTTGATGAACTTAAATCGATTTTATATGAATCTAAGCTTGATGTTGTAGGAATTTCTGAGACCTGGCTTAAATCCCCTGTTTCTTCACGCTCTGTTAATGTTCCAGGATATACTTTACATAGAAATGACCGCAAGAATTCTAGGGGAGGTGGCGTAGGCATATATATTTCATCGAACCTTAAACATAAGTTGGTTTTTAAAAGTTCCATTTTGGGGATGTGTGAGTCTCTCTTTATTGAACTTTATTCTGGTTCGGCTAAGATATTATTTGGGGTTGTATACCTGCCTCCTCCAGGTGATTTTGCCACGTTTGAGGAAACTCATCGTGATCTTTTCATACAGTTTTCCAATATAATAGTTGTTGGTGACTTCAATTGCAACTTGTTCAATATTTCTTCTTCTTCTTTAGTTCGTTCGACCTGCTGTAGATTATGTTTATCCGTTTTGCACAATTCTAGGCCCACACACTTTGATGCAGTGCATGGCACCACAACCTTGTTAGACTTTATGCTCCTGAGTTCTAATTTAAGTGAACATTTATCGGACCAGGTTCAATGCCCTGCGATTTCTCGCCATGCATTGATATTTGCGGCTTTTGATTTTCGCATGAGTAGGACAGATCCCTTTGTGGAATTTTATGACTACAGTAACATTGATATGTCTGGAGTTCTTAATTTTTTGGACAGTTTTAATTTCTCTGATATGTACATGTCTTCAGATGTAAATGAAAAGTGTACTATTCTGACAAACCTATTTGAAAGTCTTTTTTCTTTTGTTCCTGTTTTGAGGAAAAGAGTCGTTTTGTTTGGTGATGAGTGGATGAACTCCAACGATATTGTTTTCACTAAGTCTTTGAGGGATATGGCTTACTCTGAGTACCAATTGAACAGAACACCAGAAAACTGGCGAACTTTTTGCAGATATAGAAATAAAACTAAATCTCTAATTCGGAGAGAGAGACGGAAGTATTTTGTAAGACGTTTCGGTGGGCTTAATGCGGATGGTTTATGGAAAGTGCTTCGTGGTTCTGGTTGCATTGGTGATGATGCTTTCGTGTACAATGGCGACATAGATGACGTCAATGAATTCTTTGCGCATGGCGCGCAATCTAATTTGCATGATATTATTGATATCAATACTTTTTCTTTTAGTGAAGATGGATTTTCTTTTGATTGCATTGGTATTGATGATATTGCTGTTGCTATATCTAAGATTAAGTCGAAAGCAATTGGAGTTGATGGAGTTTCTGTGCAGTTCTTAAATATTCTTTTTCCTCATCTATCTGGTGTCATATTGGATTTGGTAAATGCAATTCTGACTTCCTCTGTTTTTCCTACTGCATGGAAAACAGCTCGTGTAGTTCCTATTCCGAAGAGAGCTTCGGTCAATAGCCTGGAAGATCTGAGACCTATTTCCATTCTGCCTGTTTTGTCGAAGGTTTGCGAACATATTATGAAAGATCAGATTCTTTTACAATTTACAAATAGAATTTTTCAAAACCAGCATGGATTTCGTAAAGGCCATAGTACAACCACTTTACTCCTTCAGCTTACGGACTCTATAAGAATGAATAACAATTTGGATAGATTTAGTGTTTTGGTTTCCCTTGATTTGACTAAGGCATTTAATTCCATATCTTACAAGATTTTAGTAGAGAAACTTTGTTCAAAATTCAATTTTTCTAATTCTGCATGCAGACTTATTTTATCCTACTTAGGTGGTAGGTCTCAATTTGTTAGCTTGAATGGCAATGTTTCCTCTATTCTTCCTCTGGCCTCTGGTGTTCCCCAAGGTTCGGTCTTGGGGCCCTTGCTATTTCTTCTATACATAAATGATTTACCTGAATGCTTAGATCTATCTATTTGCACAGTTTTCTTATATGCAGATGATGTTCTACTTCTTTTTAATGGCCAACGTGATTGTCCTGATGCTTTGGAGATTGGAATTAATCGTTGTTTGGGTCAAGTTTGTCGATGGACCAGTACTAATGCCTTCACAATTAACCCGTTAAAGACTAAAGCCTTGTTGTTTGGAAATAATGTGTTTGATTTTCATCTTTTGTTGGGATATGATGAGGTTAGCTTTGTGGATGAGCTTAAGTGTCTTGGGTTGGTACTTGATAAGAATCTAAATTTTCGGGCTCATATTGACCATGTACATAGTAGAGTGTACTATACCCTGCGTAGGATATATTCTACAAACATTTATTTGCCTCTATGGGTTAGAAAACGATTGGCCCATGCATTGTTAATGCCTTCTATTAGATATGGTCTTGAGGTTGTGTCTGGTACTACCATAGGCAACATTCAGAGGTTAAGGCGTATTATTAATATCATTGTTCGATTTGTATTTAGTGTCCGCAGGCGTGAACATGTAACAGAATTCGTCAGAGAGTTTCTTGGTGTTTCCTTCGAGAACTATATCAATTGTATTAACCTGCTGTTGTTTCATAAAATAATTAAAAATGGTGTACCTTTTCCTTTACGCGATTTATTTACCTTCTCCCGTTCGGTTAGAAATACTCAAATTGTTATTGCTAGGATATCATGTTCTTCATACGAAAAGTCTTTCGCTGTACGTATTGCTCGGTGCTGGAATTTTTTACCTATTGATTTGAGAATTTTTTCTCATTCAAACAATGCTTTTCGATTGAAAATTACAGGTTACTTTAACTTTGAGGAATCCTGATTTCTGCTTTTTGCCCCTTTTTTAATTGACTTATTTTTTTCTTTTTCCATATGCTTTTGCTGCCGCTTCTGAACATGTGCCATTTTCTACGCTTGTAGTATTCTTTTTTTTCCTCTTTCATGAATGTTGTTGCTAACATCATAGGATTAGATGCTTTTCATTATTCCTGTTTTGTTTTTAATTGGCTGGGGAGCCTATAATAACCATTTCTTTTTTTTTTGTAATCAAATAAGAATAGTTCATAATTTAGATTTTAGTGAGAGTTAAGTTTTATTTTTGTACTTGGGCATATTGTTACATATGCAATGCGAATTTTTGGCCAAATAGGCTTAGTGTTGCAAAGATGCGAATAAATAAATAAAATAAATAAAAACAAAACCTGTCTGTTTACATTACTTTTTTGGGGATTTAAGTTACATATACATTCACAATTGCATATTTTAGTACTTTTATCGATTATACTGCCCTGAAATCGGGTTTATTTGGGATTTTAAAGTAAATCCTGCAAAAATGAGATTTGTTTTTGTATGGTAAAACCTGCAAAAAAAAACACAGGATTTAGCACTTAAATCTCGATAAGGTCATAAATCCGGATTTAGTGGCCAATGTTAACGTACTTTTAGAGAATAAAACCCCGTTTATGCTGCTCATTAAATCCGGATTTAAGGCTCTTGTCAGCTGATTTTATAAAGGTAAAACAGATGATCGAGCCATTAAATCCGGATTTAAAGAGCAATGTAAACGTACTTTTAGAGAATAACCAAGGCGGATCTAAAAAGGTGGTCGGTCTCAAGCGAACATCTTTTTACAGCCGGCCAATTTGACGATATTGAGATGTTAGATTTTTGTTTGCATTCTCTTTGTTGTTGTCTTCTTTCTTTCTCTGTGTGTTGGCAAAACGTAAATCAGCTTGATGACAAGATGGTGGATTGAACCATATGATTTTTGGTTGTTATTCAAATGAGACCACCTTTAATTGTTTCGCCATGGAGAATAACAGAATCGTTAGTGCAAACGTTTTTTTTATTCGACAAATTTAACTAAACGATATTCGTTATAAGTTTCAGAATTGCCCAGCACGGGATAACTATGAGCATCATACAGGCTGGACCTTTGAGCTCCCATCTGTATGATGGTAACTGTTATCACGAGACGCTTAGCTGCAAGCTATAGGGCGGGTCCACAGATTATGGATAGTGGAATGCTCCATACGCAGTAGCTACAATTAAAGTCATGGACAATCAGCGGTATCGAGCGAAGAGTCTCAATGAGAGGCCGAGGGCACCGGCTCTCTCATAAATTCTGAGTCCCTATGATGCTCGATATGACAAAGCGAGTTATTGGCGCCTTTAAATAACCTATGGCCATCATGTTCCTTCGGCGGTCGGTTCTTTAGACCGGAATGAGCTTGCTCATCTATAGGAGCTAGACGAGTATCGCCAACATCTTTATTTAAATCTAAAACGATTTTTTCCAATTTTAAAATTTTCCATTCCTAGCCTATAAAAAACATTTTTGTTAATTTTTATCAAGATTTTATGCTTCCCCGATTTGATTTCCATTTTTAATATCAAATTTCCCACTGTGCAGCGTATCGAACTAGCCTACTAAAAGAATATTCCTTATCATTGAGCTTAAACTCGCGACTATGAGAGAAGTCTTTCCATTGTTTCTTAATGGAATGTTCGTAGGCATATTTGCAAAGTTTTAGATGATATGGTAGTGTAAAATAGACGTCTTTTGTAGGTTTAGGTAGATCCATAAGTCTCCTTCCTGCTACAATACTTAACAATTGTAACCATCATTTGGTAAATTTTTTCTTTTTATTTCTTCACTTTTCGTTGGGATTCCCCCCAAAAGAATCAGCTTTATATATCCATCTGCCAATCCCCATAATAAAATAATACACAACAACACCATTTCAGTTTTATTGTTTTGACTAGGATGCAAAATGTATTTCTTTTCATATATGTATATATAAAAAATTGTTTGTTTTATTTTTTTTTTGTTATAATTTTTATTTCAACACTACTTTTAAATATTGTTTTATCTTTTACAGTTAAAAAAAAGAATACAAAAAATAAACAAAACAAAAAATTTAATTAGAACTAAAAAATCACTTATGGGAAAATTTAAAAAAAAAAACAACAGGGGAAATATTAGGTAAAAAATCGATTATCAACAAAAATTAAATGATACAAGCCAAAAAATCATACATAAGAAAAAATTTTGTGTTTGATTTTTCTTCAAATGTGATTTAAAAAAAATTAATTAAAAATATTTAAAAAAAATTATTTAAAAATTTTGCAGAATGTTTTTTTTTTGCTTCATTTTCCCTTAAATTTGAAATAAAAAAGTTTAAGAAAATCTACTTGCAACCGTTGGTTTTTGTTTTCATTTCTTTTTTCTTCTTTTACCGAAATTGATTATTAGTTGAAATGCTTAAAATAGAATATGTATATAAATGTGTTGGGGGTTGGAGCTAAAGGTCAAATTAAACCTTAACTAAACAAAACTGTTGCCGATCAGTTATCAAAGCTGATCCAACTGTTTGCTATGGAATTAGTATTCTCTTCATTTCGAATGGAGTTTTATGCAATAAAAGCTAGAAAGAATTTTGTATAATTTTATTTCGACTTTTTTTCATAAGGGAGGATTATATATCTTTATTATTATACCTTTTTATTTATATATTTTATTATCGCTATATGTATGTATAAGAGTAAAAAACGTAAGGGATCGTTTTACTTGGATATTGACTTGGTTATTAGTTTTTGCGCAAGAGATGTTTATTTTTTTATTATTTTTTTTTTTATTATTTATTGTTTTTGTTGGAGTGTAAACGTATGTCCTTTTTTATTTATTTAGGTATTCTATGCTGTATTGTTGCTTTAGGATTTGTATATTTTTTTCTTGATTTCAAAATATACCATTGCTTTTCTGTAATCTGATCTTTCAGATCAGTTTCAGAAAATCAACCAAGACTTGTTTCGTAGGATATCTGTCTGTTTTGTAATTAGGCAAAAAAAATATTTTGGTTTCCTGTTAGATAGTGTAGCATTTTAGGTAATTTTAGATTTAACTTGGAGAGTATTTTGGCGCTAAAGGATTGAAGAAGAAGGAAATGTAAAGAAATGAAATAACGTGTGGACAGATTTTTTTTACACTCTGCAAAATAAAATTAATAAAATAATGAAATTAATATGTAGTGTATTAATTTAAGTTTAATATACTACAGGGGCCGAATTACCGCATACGTGATCGAATGTACTTTCGTATCGAATGAAACTTCATATCTTATTTAATGGATGTTATACCACTTTTGTAGATATTTTAATGTAAATTGTTTTACGAATTATGATCGATTTAAACATTTGCGATCCTAAATTTCAAAAATCTTTGTTCAATAAAGAAATGCATAATTCACAATATTGAGTTTTCGAACGCTTTTACTCGTTCACGTATGTGGTAATTCGGCCACAGCTTTCTATTTTAAATGCTTGTGTAAAAATGGTTTGTAGTAAAAAATTAATGTCTACTTTTAGGCGTCTTTGATTTTACAGTTTTCTTCAAAGACTGTATACGACCGTACGACGCATAATTCCTAAAATCTTTGATTTTAACCAATTCCTCTTTTTGATTCCTTCGTAAATAGAAAATTAATTTGCAAATTATTACGAAATTACGCCCAATTGTGTTGAAAAAGTTGGTGAAATAAAAATTTTCTTTATCTTTTGGCACAGTTTCACACACATATGAACCTTATCTGCGCGACTTACTAAAAAAGAAGACAAAAGCAGTTTGACCATCTCGTATAATTCCTAACATTTTGTGATTAGGTTGATGCAAGTTGGCATGTCGAATGCAGCATTTTGACAAATTCCTCCTTTTGTTCCTTCGTAAATAGAAAATGAATTTGCAAATTATTACGAAATTACGCTTAATTGTGGGGAAAAAGATGGTGAAATGTACAAAACAGTTTGACCATCTTGTTGCATTCGTAAAATCTTTGGATTAAAGCTACATTGTCTTAAACCTCTTATACTGGCCTCTCGGGAATGATAACACACTATTGTGAATAACAATAATCTAAATTACATCTCTGTTACAGTTTATCTCTTTTTTCTTTTCTACATTTTGTTGGTGGCAATAATAAGGATTAAAGGAAGTGAATTTGAATTTTATTTCTCCTCTGGAGAAGCTGATATTATAATAGTATTCCAATCTGAAAGCGATTCTTGTAGTACACTGATGCAATGTTATTCAAGGGCCTTTCCGCCGTGAAAAAAAAATAAAACGCAAAAAGTTTCCGCAAGTCTGTTTGTTTGTCATGAAGTGGCAATGCCATTTGCCAATATGTCAAAACAATACGAGGTAAACAGCGCTAATATTTCCAAATTTATAACTAAAATTTGCATATCATGTCTGGGCATAGCAGTCAAATAAAATTTATTAAGATTTGTGCACGCAATTGTATAAATAATTACTTTTAATTTTATTTTAACATTCACAATAGAGTTATTTCTGCAAGTGGCCACACTTATTTGTGAAAAACATATCATGGCAAAACGTGAGAACGATTATCTAGGAGAGAAGATAAGGCAGTATTTGATATATTAATACCAAACACTAACAGAACGAGCAATACGTCAACATAGGTATAGATGAAAGTGCTAAAAAACAATATCGATGTCGGCTAAGACATGTTGTGAGAAGGGATGCCAACTTAGTGCTTCTCGCACTAGATTTAGTGCTTTTTACCCATAAGGTGGGTATTAACTTAAGTTTTCACAGTGAAATTTCATAAAATTGTGAAAACAATTTTATTTGTGGTACTTACAAAGTTCTTTATTGAGTGGAAATTTGGCATTTATTAAAAGCGTGGACGAAACATTTTTCGTCACATATAGCTCTTTTACTTTTATTTTTCGTGATAACGCTACGCAAACAACACAATTTACCAAAATAATGCTGGTAGTAAAACATATGGTATGATAGCATGTGTAGGGCATGCGGGGCAGATGAGACGTTGGAGCATTTCCTTTGTCATTGTGGAGCTTTCGCGTCTAACAGATACCGGCAATTAGGTGGGGACATAATACCAGACATGTACCAACTTATGGGTGTAGCATGGAAAACAATTAAGGATTTTGTAAGAAGCACGGAATTCCTAACAAGAGTTTTTTTACAAGGTTACTTTTTAGTTTTTAGAGCGCACAACAAGCCGATTACTGGCTTAGGTGTATGTCTATAGGGGCAAGGGACAGATTAATATCTGTACCCTCTTTTCAACCTAACCTAACCTAAAACATATGATGGTAGTGTTGCCTATATGTCTTTTTATTGGAAAACGCTTTTTTGATGATTTATACAATAAGGAAACAATGTTTTGTGAAAACTTTCCACAGTGAACGATTTTAAACCTACCTTTAATGTAAATTTGAGGGGTATATCTCTTTATCACAGGAAAACTACTACTGAACATTTTTCTGAAGTTCTATTCGGGATTTAAACTACGCCTTAACCTAATCAACAGCTGGACGATTAAAACGCGGAAACATTGGATGGCAGCACCAAATTATTTTACGTCAATGGTACACTCGTTGTGATATTTTTGGATTTTTAACTCATTCAGGGACAAATCTAATGCTAAGCCACTCATTGAGTTATGAAAATTTTGTCCCAGTTCCTTAATGGAATGTTCATGGGCAAATTTGCATTTGTATACAAAATGTTACCCTTTTTTGCTTTTTACAATTTTTGCTACGCTTTTTGCAGGTAAATTGTTGGCATCACTGGTTGTGAGTAGGGAATATAATCTAGTGAGATCTTGTAGTTTACGCAAAACGGAGAAAATGGAAAGTCAAAATAGAAGAATACTTCCGAAAACTAGTTGTCAGAAATTGGAGAAAAATCGCTAGGCGAAATTTACTTCGTTTTGCTATTCATAGCTTCAGTTGTTTACCTCCTCAAAGGTGTCAAAATTTTGTTGTTATAAGAAATTTTGTACAAATTTCATTTTATAGGAAAAATTTTCAAAAACTTCCTTGATAAAGGAAATTTTGTCAACATTTTGCTTCTAATGGCTGGTGCTATGTTCGTTTTTCACAGTTATAAACCCATGTTTTGCGCGGTTACTTTTCTGAAACACTACACATATAACAATGATAAAATAACAATTTTATTAAAATTTTACCATAAGTAATGGGGAAATGTCTTACTGAATGAAATCAGCAAGTTTTTTTGCTTAAAAAAATAAATGGCGAAAAATATCGCGAAAAGCGTCTACAGTAACAGCCTTAAGGAAATTGTGGAAACAAATTTTCTCCTAGGGAAGTTTTGTTTTTCTTTTCTATGGTAAATTTTGTCAAAATTATTTGTCTATAGAAAATTTTGTAAAAATAACAGTTTTGTAAGAAATTGTTCATTCTTTGAGGGAAATCTTCAAAATTATTTCATTTTTTTTTTGCAAAAAGGTTTCATTTCATTTCCTTACTCTCCTTTTAATCTTTTAAAAATCCTTATGGCTTAAAAAAATTCTATTTATATATGGTCTGAAAAAAGCTGTTCTACTCAATATTCTTTTGTATTAATGGAGGATATTTTTCTATGTAAAAAAAACATGAAAGGTTCGCTTAAACAAACGATTTTTGCTTTCTGCTTTTCATGCAAAAGCATTTACTTAAAAATCGTTGTAAATTGGTGTTAAACTTCTGTGGTTGTTTTTGAGAGTATGAGTACGCGTACAAAGATTCTATTACGGCGATTCTTTTGTTTATGTTTCCGTTATTTTTTTTTTAATTAGAAATACTTTTGTTCTGTTGTTGTTTGTTAATAAATATAAATATTCTTTTGTTTATGGTTCATTTATTATTCTTAATAATTTTATTATAATTATGTATAAAAATTTTGTTATTATTATTATTATTTGGTAATGTGTTTGTGTGTGTAAACGAGTATTTCTGGAACTTCTATAACGGTTTTTTTTGTTGTTTGTTCATATATCCGCTTTAATTCAACTTCTGTTTTGGTTTTGTTTTGTTTGCTTTGTGGTAAGTCCAATGTATGTATGTATGTATTTCTTATAAAATAGGAAAAAGAAGAAGGAGGAGTATAGATTGAGAGCGAGGAAATAAAGAAAAGCCAGCACAGGATTCCAGTGATATCTATTTTTCAATTTTAGCCACATATATGTATATCCTTTATCTTCATCATCATTATGGCAGTTAAATGTCTTTCTTCATATGTATGTATGTATGTATGTTTGTGTATTTGTTTTGTTCCTTTCTTGTTACTTGGCTTGTAGCGTATTATAAATGTTCTCGTTCTTGTTGCGTTCTATTTGTGTTTGTGTGTGTGTGTTCTTCTTCATCATTATGATTAGTTTCATTTCATTGTTTAGCTTAACTAATCATTTCACGATATTTAAGTTTATGTTTTGTAAGCATATCGGTAACAGTAACTAATTTCTTAATTGAGAGTATATTTGACAATTCTTGCAATTCCGGTAAATATGAAACACATATATGATGCAATGTTGCAAGTTCACGACCTTTATAATCGATTTTGTTGGTTCAAGAGCAAGCAAGCAATCATCGGCAGAGGGCGAAAATTATTATTTTTTTTTTTTTTGAAGGAGGGATAGTTAAGAAAAAATAATTGATAATTATTTTTGTTTCGAAAAATATTTTGAGGAAAAACTTACCCGTATCTTGAGGAGATTGATTGGAGCTTTGTTCAGAATTCCAACCTGGAGGTGGATTAGGATCTGTCACCATGGATAATTGATCGAGAAAGACTATCATGCGTTCTTTATTTTTGAGTATAAAGGGATTGACTACCTCCATGTATTGCTCCTGCAAGTAAAAAAAAAATTAATTACAAAATTGAAACATTTTTAAAAATTAGAAAAAGTATAAGAATACTTAAAATCAATTTAGAAAAAAAAAATGGAAAAAATTTAAATTTGGGCAAATTAAATAAAAATTAACAGAAAAAATTATTAATAAAAAAATAAGAATATATATATAAAATAAAAAATAAATAATCTTATAAATAAAAATTAATTTGTGTTTGAATGTTTGTTTTCTAAAAATTTTCGCAGATTGTGTAGGTTTTTGTGGAAGGCAACATAGGAGGTCCCTTCCCCCTTACCTCAAAAACGCCACCTAAAACTAAAAGTGGACTGATAGGCACAATATGGGTATCAAATGAAAGGTATTGGAGACTAAAAAACGAATGTCGTGGACCAGTGGGCCGTCCCAACCCTAAAACTCCTCTAAACACATATATACACGAAGTTCCTATTAATATGGGACTCAAATGATAAGTATTCAGTAGTAGATTGCAAATATCGCCCCACCCCCAAATACCCATAAATAGGCATATCAGCCGACCATGGTTATATGGGATTCAAATGAAAGATATTTGGGAGTAGATTACTAATATGACATTAAAATTTGCGTTCAAATCTAGATGGCGCTTTTCCTCCTAAAAATGCCTTGAATAGGTCAATTGACCCATTAAAAAATTAAATAAAAAATTTAATTTGTTGTTTCTGATTGAAAAATCGAGCTCCAAGTCTTTTTCGTTAAGAAACAAAAAACATACAAGAATTGGTCGAATATTGAAATCCAATTTAAACAAAATAAAAATTAAATAAAATTTTAAAAAAGAAAATAAAAAAGTATCAACGAAAATTAGATAATTAAAAAATAGAAAAAATTAAAAATTAAAACTGTGATAAAGAAATAAAAAAATTTAGAAAAAAATAAATAATTGAAAATAAATACATAAAAAATAAATTAACAACAGAACATTAACAACAGAGAAACAACAGAAAAACTAATAAGGTAAAACAAGTAACAGCGTGCTAAATTCGAACGGGCCAAATCTTGGAAACCCACCACCGTGGATTCTGCAAAAAATTGCAAAATTTCTGCTAAATTACAGCCAAATCGAACAAAAATTGGGCATTGTAAAGGCTCAAGAAATCAAATCGGGAGATCGGTTTATATGGGAGCTATGTTAGGTTAAAGACCGATTTGGACCGTACTTGGCACAGTTGTTGAAAGTCATAACAAAACACCACATGCTCAATTCCAGCCATATCCGACAAAAATTGCGACTTTTAAGGGTTCAAGAAGTCAAATCGGGAGATCGGTTGATCGGTTAATATGGTAGCTTTATCAGGTTATAGACCGATATAGCCAAATCGGACAAAAATTGTGGCTTGTAGGGGCTCAAGAAGTCAAATCGGGAGATCGGTTTATATGGGAGCTATATCAAGTTATAGACCGATGTGGACCGTAATTGACACAGTTATTGGAAGTCATAAGTCATGAGCTTGGTATGTCTAACAGAAGATTACGTGCAAAATGTTGACCAATCGAAAAAGAATTGGGTCACTAGTAGCACAAAAGCTAAATTTTAAGAGTTGTAAAAGAATGCGGACCATTTCGTTAGAAGTCATAACCGAAAATCCCATGCAAAATTAAAATCAAGTCAAATAGGGAAATCGATTTATATGGAAGCTTTAAATGCTTATTTACAGATCCATACTAGAGCTAGTCATGCAATGTCAGCCTAATCGGATAAGAATTGCCCCCTACTTTACGGGTCAAAAAGTCATATCAAGAAATCACTTTTCTATAGGAGGTTACATAAGGTTACAGACCGATTTGAACCATATTTGGCATCAATGTTGAAACGTTTCAACCACAACGTATAAAAAATAAGCTCTCCAATCACCTAGAACATCTTATTATGATGAAGGATCCTACAGTATAAGGCATGTTACCCTTCAAACTGGACTTGCATTGCTTTTTTTACCACCAATTCCTTTAATAATAGTATTTAGTTTTTGGATTCATTCCATTCACACTTACCTTCCCACCGAATTCGATTAAATTCGCCAAGTTCTGCAAGCACTTTGCCACCATAACCAAAGATCTCGTAGCCGCTGCCGGTGGGGTCTCATTGACCAAACCAAATTGACGTGGATTCAGCAACGAGGGACACAACAAACGCAAGAAAATGAAGCCTGACACCACACGAGTCCTCACCAAACGTTCTGTGGGCCATTTGGCCACCACAGCCTTTTGCAAGCAATTACATATAAAACGCACCGAACGTGGACAGGCCTCGGGTGAGGTGAATATCGAATGTGTCACCAAATCGAGAATTTGCAAAAGGAACTCAGCATTAGAGCAGGCATCATCGTTAACATCCATTTTTGTGGGATTCAATTCAGCCGATTGTTTGCTATCCATAATACGTTGTATGGTCTCCGAAATGGCCGCTTGTAGGAAACCCGTACATTCTGTGCGCATATACAAATCCATTAGGGTAGTGGCCAGACTGGCACCACGGAATAAAGTGGTGGTTTCATTTTCTCGCGCTATTTCCGCTTGGCATAGGACACGTATCAGCTCGGTTTCACGTTTCTCATGGCGGAAGACACGCAACAAGGAGGTGGCCAGCGGCACACGATCATTGTGGCAGAGTTCGGCCAAAGCCTTGACAGAGTACAGCTCGGGTTCAAGCAGCAGCTGCTGCAGTGGACTATATTCTTCACATGGCATAATGAGATCATCTAAATAACGCATACGTAAACGCAGGGAACCCCATTCACCCATGGGAGTCATGCCGGTGAGTTGATACCATTCTTCGGTCTCATGGCCATTCTTCAAGCTGGCCAAATCAATGGTCAACTCGGCCACCTCACTGTCCTTGCCACGTTTGCCGCGAGATATAAGGGTTATGGTTAGAGAGACTACATCTGGGGGGACATCACTGTAAAGAAAACCATATGATAACAAGACATACAAAACCATTTTTAAAAAACTTACTCCAGAACAAACTCTTCCTCCCACACTGGATCGGGCGCTATCTTCACCTTGGTCTTGCCCACTTTGACTTGGTTCAGTGAAATACTACAATAGGGATGTGGCACTAATTTAAATGGCAGTCTATGAGCTTCTAAAATATGCAAAGTGAGGCTGCGTAGCTCCCTCAAACGCGGCACCTTCTTTTGTGCTTTGCTCAGCTGGGAGGCACACTGTGCTTTCAGTGCATTTATCCATTCCACATAACTCTCTTGACTAGGCGCACACAGATAGGTTACCGTGGCCAAACAGGGCAAAGCCCTTTCCACAATTTGAAAACAATAGGGACGCTCCCACAATGAATCATGGCATTGATAGAGATAAGCACACGAAAGATCAATGAGACCTTTGGGTTTAGTCTTTTTGGGATTGTCATAGAAGCACAAATGCGTCTCGGAACATTCACTGATCAAGGCAAAGTACAACTGCTTCCATTTGGCAGTCTTGTCGGACTTCTTATTGAGGTGACCATGGTGTTTTATGCCTTTGATTTTCTTAAGACCGATTTGATCGCGACATTCTCTCAGAGTCGCATAGATCTTTTCGGCAGCCTTCTCCACCACATACTGTTGGCTGTATTCGGGTTGAGTGCCATTCACTACCGGATGACTAAGGCAATGGCCTTCGACAATCTGTTCCTTGCGATAGCGATTGATAACAGCATCCAGACACTCGAATGTGCGGCCTCCCATGAGGTAGCGCACACCCTTCTTTTCAATGCGAAAACGTTGTATTTGATTGTTGATATGGAAAAATAGTGAATAGTCGCCAGGTGAGTTGTCACTGGGGCGTACCAAAAAACTACCAGGACCAGCTGGATAAGAAAAGGTCATAATTAGGTTTCGAAATTAAGCTTTCCATCTCTTTTACTTACCCTTTACTAACATATCAACAGCTTCGTTTTTGGTGCAGTTAGGATGAAACCATGGAAATACTGTATTGGGATCTATGGCAGGATCCAAATCTTCCACCAGCTCACGAAATATCATACCCTGTTCCCCAGTACGATGAGCGGTTACCCACAACCAACCATCGCCCATGTCATTGTGCACAAA
The DNA here is from genome assembly GCF_963082655.1 of Stomoxys calcitrans. Classification (NCBI taxonomy): domain Eukaryota; kingdom Metazoa; phylum Arthropoda; class Insecta; order Diptera; family Muscidae; genus Stomoxys; species Stomoxys calcitrans. Next base: position 21,465,615 of record NC_081555.1, on the reverse strand, counting down.
AAAGATATCTCCTTTTTGGAAGCTCAATTCATCGGTGTCGGGCATTTTGGTGTAGGGCAATATGGCCACCACTCGCTTTTTATCATTTACAGGCTCTGGCGGTGGCACCGGAAAGACCAGACGTTCACGCTTTAGCAGATCACTGCATGAGGTGTAGTAACCCACTAAATCGCTGAGTGAGATGAATTGACGACCGCCAATGTAGAAATCACCACAAACGGCGGTAATCCTAGAAAAAAAGTAGTCAAGAGAGAAGAAAGGAAAATTAATAAAGAATCGGTTAAATTGAAGAAAACGACCGATTTTTACCGGAAATGATTAATGCCAGTACGGCCAAAATAGCTGAGTACATAAGAACCGGGTTTGCGATCACTTTCGCGAACTGGTAGAAAGAGAAGAAAAGGAAAAAGTTATTAGAGAATTATATGTTTTCCCCATAAAAAAACAAAATTTCCTATAAAATAAAATTTTGACAAAATTTTCTATATATAAAATAAAATTTCGAAAAAATTTCCTATAGGTAATAAGTTTTGAGAAAAATTTCCTATAAAAATTAAATTTTGTCAAAAAGAAATTTTTACAAAAGTTTCTATAAACATGAAATTTTGACAAAATCTTCTATAAACATGAAATTAAAAAAAAATTTCTGAACACGAAACTTTGAAAAAATTTCCTATAAATATGAAAATTTGAAAAATTTCTTATAAAAATTTAACTTTAAGAAAATTTCATACAAAAATTTAATTTTGACAAGGTTTCCCACAAAATTTTAATTTTAACCAATTTACTTATTATAGAAATGAAATTGGGATAACATTTCCTACAGAAATTTTCACAAATTTTCCTATAAATATTAAGTTTGACAAAATTTCCTATGAAAATTATATTTTGGTAAAATTTCCTATAAAAATGAAATTTTGTCAAAATAAATTTGTTAAAAATTAAATTTTGACAAAATTTCCTATAAATAGGAAATTTGACTGAATTTCCTGTAAAAATGAAAATTTGACAAAATTTCAGATAAAAAAGAAATTTTGACAAAATTTCCTATAAAAAAAATTTACACAATTTCCCATAAAAAAATCAAATTTTGACAAAATTTCCTATAAAAATAAAATGTTGATAAAATTTTCTAAAGAAATGATGTGTTGACAAAATTTCCTATAACAAGTAAAAGTGTGATTAGTTCGGCCGGGCCGAATCTTGAGAACACACCACCATGGATTCGCTAAAAATTTATACAACATAAATTTAGTTGAAAGGCATAATTTTATTCTACATACCAAACCTCTGTCAAACCAGCAAAAATTAAAGCTTCTAGTAACCGAAGCAGGATAATCGACAGCCCGGTTTATATGAGAGCTTTATCAGGTTATAGACTAAATCAGACAGGTTCTCAAAGCAATGAGAACGTAAAGTGAAACTCCTTCTGACTGCTAGTGCGGGACACACACACAGAAGGTGTTCTATAGTCTCTTCTTCTTCGATGTCCTCACAGCTTCTGCAAAAGTCGTTGCTGGCAACCTTCACTGTCAGCATGTTTTCCGATTAAACAGTGACCTGTCATGACGGACACATTTTGACAAAGTTTTATAAAAATTTCCCATAGACAAAAAATGTTTACAGAACTTCAAGACAAAAAATGTTGACAAATCTTACGGCTGAACCGATTTTCTTGAAATTTGCACAGATGGTGCATAATGATCCCGTGATGAAAATAGGGTACTAAATTTTTTTATATCTGAAGGGTGGCGGACCCTCCCCCTTACCCTAATTTTCAGAAACACCAGATCTCGGAAATGGGTGGAGCGATTTAAGCCAAATTTTGTATTCTCTCTTATAGTAACATAAAAACAAAAAAAAAATTGATATCCAAATTTAGGATGGGATACCTAGGGGGCAGCCCCACCCCCAAAACTTACCAAATATATATATAGACCAATCACGACAATATGGGACTCTTATGAAAGGTAATTAAGATTAGAAAACGTATCTGATATGCAATTGTCGCACTTAGTGTTTGGGGGACCACCCCAACCCCCAAAACACCCCTAAATCGGACATATTTACCGACCATGGCAATAGGAGACTCAAATGAAAGGTACTTGCAAGTAAAATACGAATCTGATATCCAAATGTGGGACCAAGTTTCTGGAGGTCCACCCCTTCCCCAAAACACCGCCCAAACAGGACTTATTTACTGACCATGTCGTTATGGGGCTTAAATAAAAGGTATTTGAGTGTAGAATACGAATGTGGGACCAAGTGTTTGGGGCCGCCCATCCCCGAGAACATTCCCCAAAGAGGACAAATTTAGGACCATAGCAATATGGGGCTCAAATGAAAGGTATTTGGAAGTAAAGCACAAATCCGATATCAATATTCGGGAAAAGTGTCTATGGGGCCACACCACCCCCATAACACCACCCAAAATAGGAAGTATTTTCTGACCATTGCAATATGAGGCTCAAATGAGAGTTTTTTTTAGAGTAGAACACGAACTTGATATATATTTTCAAAGCCAAGTCACTGAGTAGCCGTCCCATCCCCCAAAACACCCCCCAAACCGGTCATGTTTGCCGACTATGGAAAAATGGGGCTCAAATGAAAGGTATTTGGGAGTAGACCATGAATCTGATATCAACATTAGGGACCATCTGTCAAGGGGTCGTCCCTCAACCCCCAAATAGGACGTATTTGCCCACCAAGACAATTTGGGTCTTCTAGACAGTGGAGCTCGATATTCATAGTTCTTAGGGCCCATACCCCAAACCGGACATATTTACTGGCTTTTGCAATAAGGGATTGAAGTGAATGGTATTTGAGATTATAAAACGAATTTGATATTTAATTTTGAGGCCAATGCCAATATGGGGTTCAAATAAATGATATATAGATATATGAGAAAAGAGCACGTTGATGATATATTTTCAGGGCTTAGTGTTTGGGGGACCAACCCACACCCCAAAACACCCCTTAATCGGGCATATTTACCGACCATGTCAATGTGGGGTTTAAATGAAATGTATTGGGGGCAGAGTAAGAATTGATACCCACTTTAAAATTTCTGGGGGTCTACCCCCATACCCCACAAACAGCAATTTTTTACTGATCATCCATTTTCTTAGAATTGAAACCAAGGCTGCGCAGTCGAGCAATTTTGACTCAACTCCGGGCACTAAAAAATCTTATATTTTTTACCTTTTGATTTAAAAGATCAATTAAAGCGATGAGGGGAAATCGAAATCAAATTTTGTATGCACCCCAAATTCATTGACAAATAAGGGCTTTATGTTCCCACGTTTGTTTTATTTTGCAACTCTTTTTTTTTTGGTTTTATTCTTTTAGAAAAATTAGGAATTATTTGTTAATGTCTTAAATATCCACAACTTACCCAAATAGCTTCCCACTTTGCTGCTTCCACGTAAACGTGATTCAGCCGAATAGCGATCCAAACGTCCATGATACCATTCACTTTCTGGTGGCGCTATAATGGCAGGTCGTTCGCCTATCAGTTGCATGGCGATTCCAGGAAGCCACATTAACAATTTCACACACAGCCAACGGAGTGCAGAAAAACGTATTGCCATGTTAAAAATATCATAAAATTTTTGTGAAAATTTTCGATGGTGACGATGATCACAAGGTTGGCAGGAATAGAGGCAAAGACGATGGCGTTGACGATAGTGATGATGATATCCCCAAGACAACAGCACAAGGGAGAGAAGGGAAGCAAATATTATCGTGGTAAATGACAAGGTATAAGAAACTATAAATTAACAATAAATATAATATATATAAAAACTATATAAACTTTTTATTATAATAACATTTAAGAGAGAAAGAAAATATTGCAATTTTTTTGGAATGACAAAAATTCTACTCTTTTTTTTAACAAAATTCAAAGAATTTCCATTTAAGTCTCAACCGAAATACCGATGACCCCTTTTGGCAGCACCTTTTATAATTCATTGGTCTTAACCAAAACTCAAATTTAAAAATGATTCATTTTTATGATTTCCATATGTATAGCATGGAACAGTTGTTTACTCCCTAAATATGTTTCAAAGGCTTATGGAGACTCTTAAACAAACAGACGGACAGCTGCAAAAGTTATGATACGAATTTCATCAGGTGATGTTTCCCTGTCTGTCTGATTTTTTTTTTTGTTTTGCTATGGCCCATCAAGAATCCAAACCATGTGCCAAATGTTATCCCAAAAAGGAATCAAATAATAAATAAAACGTAATAATTAAATAAAGCAAGCCAGGCCAAAAAACCAAAACGATAGCCCAGCTCCAAGTAATGGTTTACTGTCCTCCAAAGAAATATGGCTAAGAAGCATACATAAATCGGCGGCATTCATTAGTTGGTTTCTTCATCCGTCTGTCTGTCCGTACAACCATCTCTGCATTTGCCTTTTTTTGGATTTGGAGAGTAATACCCCTTCTGTAACCAGAAATTTGCCTGTTTTTTTTTTTATACCCGTTCATTTGGCTATTTATGTATATTTGGTTATAGTAGCCTATGAAACCCCAAAGTAAATACACTTGGCTGTTCTCCACTTACTTATGGTCAAGTTAGTAGTAAAATAAAAAAATACCATAATTTATGGTTAGGCAGAAAAAGCAAAAAACGAAGGGTGTAGAAAAAATCATCAACAGGTGGTTTGCTGTATTCTTTATAAACAAAACGTGATATAAGCCCCAAGGGAATAAGGCCTAAGAAGCAAAATAGCAACAAAAAGAAAAAGTATATTTTGACAAATTTGGTTTTTAAAAAAAAATTTTTTAAAATTTCTATAAAACAAAAAACTAAAAAAAATCACAAAAATTTTCAACAATTTTTTTTGACAAAACTTCCTTTAGAAATGAAATTTTCACGAAATTTCCTATGGTCGTCAAATAATTTTTTAAAAACAATTTCCTATATAAATATTTTGTAACAGTTTCCTATAAAAAAAATTATAAAAACAAGTAAGAGTGTGCTAAATTCGGCCGGGTCGAATCCCATATACCCCCACCATGGATCACATTTGTCGGGTTCTTTGCGCGGTATCTCTTTTTAGACAAACAAAGAATAATGGATAAAAATTGACAACATTTCCCATACAAAGGAAAAAAGCAAAGAACTTTCGACAAGATTTTCTAAAGCCAAAAAATTTTGACAAAATTTCTTATAGAAAAGAATTTTTAACAATATTTTTCATAGAAAAATAAATGTTGATAAAATTTCCTTTTTACAATACAAATTTTGGAAAAATTTCCTGTAGCCAAGAAATTTGACAGAATTCCCCATACAAAGATATTTTAACAAAATTTCCCATAGGCAAAAACTTTTACCAAAATTTCCTATAGATAAGAAATATTTACAAAATTTCCTTTAGATAAAACATTTTTACAAGATATCCAAGAGACAACAAGAACAAATTTTGAAAATTTGACAAAGTTTTCTATAGACACGAAATTTTGACAATATTAACAAAATTTCAAAAAAAAAAAAATACAAAATTTCCTATAGCCACGAAATCTCCTATTGGCAAATTTTCCTTAGACAAAAAAAATTACAAAATCTCCTAAAAAACAAGAAATTGTAGACAAAATTTCCTATAGATAGATAGAAGTAAAGTAAAAAAAAAGTCCTATAGATAAGAAATATTGACAAAATTTCCTACAGATAAGAAATTTTGGACAAAATTTCCTATAGACAAGAAATTTTAAATAAAATTTCCTATAAGCAAATTAAAGACAAAATTTCCTATAGATAAAAAATTTTTACAAAATTACCTATAGACAAAAAATTTTTACAAAATTTTCTACAAACAAGAAATTTTAGACAAAATTTCCTATAGATAAGAAATATCGACATAATTTCCTACACAAAATTTCCTACAGATAAGAAATTTTGGACAAAATTTCCTATAGACAAGAAATTTTAAATAAAATTTCCTATAAGCAAATTAAAGACAAAATTTCCTATAGATAAAAAATTTTTACAAAATTACCTATAGACAAAAAATTTTTACAAAATTTCCTACAAACAAGAAATTTTAGACAAAATTTCCTATATATAAGAAATATCGACATAATTTCCTACACATAAGAAATTTTTGACAAAATTTCCTGCAGCCAAAAAATGTTGATAAAATTTCCCATAGAAAAGAATTTTTAACAAAATATCCAGAAAAAATAAAATCCAAAAAAAAATTTCCCATAGACATAAAAAACTTCCCACACGAAAGAAATGTTGATAAAATTTCCTTTACAATAGAAATTTTGAAAATATTGTCTATAGTCAAGAAATGTAACACAATTTCCCATACAAAAGATATTTTGACAAAATTTCCCATAGCCAAAAACTTTTACCAAAAATTTCCTTTTGACAAGAAATATTGACAAATAGAATAAATTCCCTATAGATAAGAACCTTAACCAAAAATTTCCTTTAGACAAGAAATATTGACAAAAATTCCTATAGACAGGAAATATTAGACAAAATTTCCTTTTGCCACGAAATATTGATATTAATATATGAAAAGTTTTGACAAAATTTACAATAGACAAGATATTTTAGAAAAAATTTCCTATAGACAAGAAATTTTAGATAAAATTTCCTATAGACCAACATTTATTGAAAAAATTTGCTATAGACAGGAATTTTAAGACAGAATTTCGTTTAGCCAAGAAAAATTGGCAAAATTTCCTATAGATAAAAAATATTGACAAAATTTTCTATAGGCAGGAAATTTTAGACAAAATTTTCTTTAGCCAAGAAATATTGACAAAATTTCCTATAGACAGGAAATTTTAGACAAAATTTCCTTTTACCGAGAAATATTGACAAAATTTCCTATAAATAAGAAATGTTGACTAAATTTTCTACAGATAAGATATTTTAGACAAAATTTCCTTTGGACAAGAAATTTTAGACCAAATATCTTAAAAATAAGACATTTTGATATAATTTCCTATAGACAAGGAATTTTCGACAAAATTTTCTCTAGACAAGAAATTTTAGACAAAATTTCGTCTAGACAAGAATTTTTAGAATTTTGGCAAAATTCCCCATAGACAAGAAATTTTGAACAAAATTTCCTATAGACTAAAATTTTTTATAGACAAGAAATATTAGACAAAATTCCCTATAGACACAAAACTTTGACAATATTTAAAAATACGTTCAGAGCTCTCTTATGCGAATTTCGCCAGTGTACATATTTTGCCGGTTAAGCCATAAATAGAAGTCAAGAAATACAAATTATTCCAAAACCGGACTGTGCGAAAATAAAATTCCAAAGACGTCTTAGACAATACATATGAAAACAAAACAAAATAACAATAATAATATGCTAATGTCTATGGCGATTTATGAATCACTTTTTTTAAATTTGCGCATGACAGATTCCTGCTAAATTTTGTTTTAAGGTTTATGAAGATACAAATCTCAAGTTTTTCATCGTTAAAATTGGTTTTGTTTTTGTTTTTCATGGAAGATGGTAAACTAGACAATGACTAAGATTTTTTTAGTTGAAATGTTGGCTTTTAGAAGTGAAATGAAAATTACAAAAGCAAATGAAATAAAAATCAAGAGGAGTTATGTTAGAGTTTTCATGGGTATTTTGTCTCTGAGAAAAAGTTTTTGAGTGGATTTTTGTTTTAAAAGGAAATTTCAAAATGCTTCTATAGGAAATTTTGTCAAAATTTCATTATTATAAGAAATTTTGTAATATTTTGCAAAAAATGCATGCCTATAGAAATTCTTGGTAAAATTGTTTTTAGGTAATTTTGTCCAAATTTCTTTACTGTAAGAAATTTTGTAAAATTTTGCCAAAAGTTCTTTGGTAAGAAAATCTTGGTAAAATTTCTTGTCTATAAAAAATGTTGACAAAATTTCTTTTTGAAGCTTGGTATATAGTTTCGGCTATATACTTAACACCAAGCTTCATAAATATAAAAAGGTCAACTATATCCTCTCAAAACAAAATTTCGAAATTTTTTTTCTTGTCTAAAAGAAATTTTGATAAAATTTCTGGTTTATACAAAATTTTCATAAAAACATTTCATTTCCATGGGAAATTTTCGTAAAAATTCTTGTCTATGGGTTATTTTTTGCAAAGTTTCTTGTTGACAACCGAATGTTAAGCGAAGACAATGACTTTTTAGTGTAACTCGTCAATTAAATCGTCGTAAAGGCTTAGACGGTGTCAACCAAAATATTTGAAATAAATTGAACAAAACCAGCAAAAATAATTGTTTTTTCCTGACCCAATAAGCCTAATAAGAAACTATTTGACAAGTCTGGGAAATTTTATCAAAGATTTCTTTGAGGGAGAGTTCCTCGTTGGGGATTGCAAATGGGCCATATCGGTTCAGATTTGGATATAGCTCCCATATAATTCGATCTCCCGATGTGACTTCTTGAGTCCGCAATTTTCGATTTGGCTGAAATTTTGGACATGGTGTCCTGTCATGACTTCCAATAAAATCGTCCGCTTGCCAGTTATTTTATCCGATTTAGCAGGAATTTCGCACATGTTGTTTTCATCTCCCGATTTGACTTCTTAAGCCCTTGGAAGCCTCAATTTTTAACCAATTTGGCTGAATTTTTGCACGTAGTGTTCTGTTATGACTCGCAACAACTGTGCGAAGTATGCTGCAAATCGGGGTATAACCTTATATAACTGCCGTATAAACCGATCTCCCGATTTGACTTCTTGAGCCCCTGAAAGCCGCAATTTTCATCCGATTTGGCTGAAATTTTGCACACAGTGTTCTGTTATGTCTTCCAACAACTGCGATAGGTATGGTCTAAATCGGTCTATAACCTGATATTGCTCCCTTATAGACCGATCTCCCGATTTGACAATTTTCATCCGAATCGACTGAAACTTTGCACATAGTCTTATGTTATGATTTCCAAGTGCCAAGTACGGTCCAAATCGGTCTATAAGCTGATATAGCTCCCCTATTTTAGCAGAATCCATTGTGGGTTTCCAAGATTCGGCTCGGACGAACTTAGCATGCTTGTTATTAATTCATAGAGAATTTTGCCAAAATTTCTTGTCTATGGAAAATTATTCCAAAATTTCTTACCTACAGGAAAATTTGCCACTTATCTATGGGAATTTTTGTCGAAATTTCTTGTTGATAGGAAATTGCTTGTTATTAATTCATAGAGAATTTTGCCAAAATTTCTTGTCTATGGAAAATTATTCCAAAATTTCTTACCTACAGGAAAATTTGCCACTTATCTATGGGAATTTTTGTCGAAATTTCTTGTTGATAGGAAATTTTAACCAAACTGTTGTTGTTTTTAGAAAATTTTGATAAAATTGTCGTTGTCTGTAGAAAATTTTAATTTTTTAATAGTTTATTTTATTTTTCTATTCCATTTTATTTACATATTTTTTTATTTTAATTTTTCTATTTTATTTTGTTTTATTTTATTTTTCTTTTAATTTTTTTATTTTGTTTTATTTTTGTCATTTTATTTTTTGTTATATTTTTTATTTTATTTTTTTTTCATCTTTTTATTTTATTTTTTTTCAACTTTTTATTTTATTTTTTTATTGAATTTTTTATTTTATTTTTTAAATTTATTTTTTTTTATTTTTTATATTATATTTTTATATATTTTTTTTTTTAATTTTTCCTCTTTTTATGGCTTTACTACCCTTACCATTTTAGTTTGTTTTGAGCAAGTTATAACAACATATCATATTGATTCATTTGTTTTTATACCAAGTTAATTAACATTTTAGAGGGCTACCACTTCAAAGACTTTTATTGATGTCGGTTGATTTTAGAAAAAATTAAAACGCGAGTGTACTTAACATCACTCTTATTGTAATGAATGAATGAGAATTAGTGAATGGATGGATGGATGAGTGCATCCCATGTTCAGATACAAATTGTCCAACATGCAACAGGAAATGTTTTAATTGAATCGAATTGAAAAAAAAAATAAACAGAAAAACTCATCCATGAAGCCAGCACAAAAAAAAAACGAAAAACAAAGACAATTTTGTTAATTTTTTTTAATTTACTTACTACAAATGTATTGCATTTTAATCACATAATTGATAATGGCATCGACATTATCCAAATCGGTCAACAGATGATGATCATCATGTTCATCATCATCTTCGGCATGGGCAATCAGAGCCTCAACATGAGCTCCACTTGTCGCCGAGGTTTTGATGGAGGGAGTGGTGTTAGCGTTACCGGTGCTATTGCGATAACGCATCAATTGGTCAACTGTGGAGGTGTCCATAAGTAATGAGGTGTTGGACGATGATGAAGATGAAGCCGTGGAAAATGCAGATTTAAAACTATGCAGAAACATGATGGCGGGCGGGTGATATATATCTTTAGATGTTGCTTTTACAGGTAACAGTAACAGTAATGGTAAAGGGAAACTTGGGATTTCTTTGGTTTTGGTTGTCAGCGGAAGACAGGAAATTCAAATTTGAATTTTAACGGTTATAATTAACTTGTGCACACAGCCAACCACACAATCAAAGGCCGCCGGGGCCGTAGGTTGTTTTCAAATGGCAGTAATAGAATTTAATTGGCGTTATGTATACGATTAGTTTCTATTTTTATGAAACTTATAATTCTTTGGTAATAAGTAATTTCTTAGTTTTATTTTGTATTTTTGTTTCGTTTTACTATATTTATCACAAACTCATGATCAATGCCCTCTTGCCTAGAGGCAGCCAGGCAGTTACACTGTAGTTATTCTTCTGACTAATGGTCTGGGTTTCTTTTTAGAATATTTTTTCGTTGTTCCTTTTTTTTTGGTTGTTTAATGATTTTTTAATTTAATTATGAATTTCATGGAATTGACGACGACGACGACAACTACGACGAAATTTGTTTTTGGTGTTATGGACAACGACGACGGTGGCAAGGCCCCCGTCTTCATAGGAAAAAGGAAACACAAAACACTTAACACAAAATACAACAAACACCAAATAGCGAGGCACACAACTTTGTACAACAACAAATATACGAACTATGGTGGCAAATGACAGCTCACGACAAGGCGGCGAAACTCCTCTTTACACACCATACACAATAACAACTCACTCGTCACACACCGTGTTGGTATTCCGCACTTTATTAATATTTTCGAAAATACAGAGCGCCTCTTTCCGCGTTCGCGTAATTTGTGTGTGCGCGCAATCACAACAAAATTATTAATAAAATAGAAATTGTTCAAAATGCAACAAATAACGCACAAGCCAGCAGGCAGGCAAGCAAAAGCCGCTCAAAAATCAAACAACATTGTGCCGCTGTGTTTTTCAGTCGTTTGTTAGCTATCTACGTTACGACAGCGCGATAGGTACATCTCTCAGCATAATCATCAACAAAAACGAAAGAAAAAACAAAAAAGGCCCCGTTATGAGAGTAAAAGAGAGTGAACATACGAGGCAAGTATAGTGGGTAATGGGAATGCAAACAGTGTTGCCATAAAAGTAAATTTTATGCGTACAACAATTTAGCAAAAGTTTACTATGAAAGCAATACTATGTTCTTACATATACAATTCAAAGAGTTGTCGTTTGTATTTCGTATAGACCCAAAAACGGCCGAACCCAACTTCATATAAGGTATAATTTAGCTCCTCCGTGAAAATAGGGTATTTTTTTGATATGCAAAGTGTGGGCGGACGTTCGCGATACTTTTCAATTTCACTAACTTTTCAATAATTTTCAATTTAACTTTGCGATAGTATCCATCGGAAAAATATCAATCGGTATTCAGTCAAAAAATTAAATATCGATAGTGTCATCGATATTTTGCCAGCTCTACCATAATACCGGCATATTGCATTCGTGCAGCTTGCAACTATTTTTTTTACCTACTCAGATCAATTGTCATTGGAATTAATAAAAAATATATGCACACAAACTGCTGTCGTTTGAATTGGTAAGACTTCGTGCCAGCTACCATGTACATTTAAGGTTAAGTCATTACGTTTGTAATACCAAGAAATATTGATCTGAGACCCTTGATAGTCTTGACAACTTAATGATATTTCTATATAAATTGAGTTTTATTTCCAATTTATATGCTATTTCCATATAAACCGATCCTCCAAGTGACACCTTAATTCACTAGAAGCCTCAACTAAACAACCTAAATTCCAAATAAAATGCAAATAGTTCTATAGATAGTAGTCGGCCATCCCCGATTTGAGTTCTTAAACCCCTACAAATTTAAAATGCACTTCTACATGCGCACTGATTCTTAATATTAACCAATGTACCGATATGATTTTTTGAGCTTTAGAAGCTCAAGAATGTTGATATGTTGACCATAAAGTACATATATGTATAACCTCCAATACTGGTACTAAAAACGTCCAAAATACGATGACGATCCCAGAAGTAACCAATCTGACATATAGATGGCGGTGGGAGTATAAACAAAAATACTTTCGTGAAAATTGGCAACCTTCTAAAACATATTTCTAAAGTTACAAGCCGACAAGGTGTTCACCATACTTGGCACAGAGGAATACTATGTGCAAAATTTAAGCCAAACCGGGAAAACATTGTGGCTTCCAGGGGCTAAAGAAATCAAATTGGGAGATCGGTTTATATGGGAGCTATATCAGGTTATAAACCGATTTGGACCGTACTTGACACAATCGTTGGAAGCCGAAACAAAACACCGTATTGTGGCTTCCAGAAGGTCAAGAAGTCAAATCGGGAGATCGGGGTTTATATGGGAGCTATATTAGGTTATAGTCTGATTTGGACCGTACATGGAACATTTGTTGGAAGTCGTAACAGAACACCGCATGCAAAATTTCTGTCCAAAACGGACAAAAAATGCGGTATGTAAGGACTCAAGAATTCAAATCGGCAGATCGGTTTATATGGGAGCTGAATCAGGTTATAGATCGATTTGGACTTTACTTAGTACAGTGATTAAAATTTATAACAGAACATTACATGCAAAATTTCAGCCGAATTGCGAATTGCTTTAGCACGCACCTTAAACTTAAAAAAATGGCTCGTCGAAAAAAACATGCAGGGTATCGAAGCTATTGAAAATCGCTGCAAAAAATGTAATGAGCTAAAAGGAAATTGTGTGGCAAACCAAAAGAAATTTTTCCTTAAATTATTTGTACTTCGGTTACTTTTGGGACCGCCCTCGTACACATTCGAAATTAGTAGCATTCTCATCTTCCGAAAAAATGTTGAATTTCAGTCTTATTCTACTTTTTTCTCTACTTATGATTTATTCCAATAACTACAAAACAACAACACGGCAACACCGTGCACTTATCAAAATAGTAATAATAAATAATAAGAAAACAATAGCACTAAAAACAAAAAAAAACACACACTGAAACCCTCATATCACACCAAGTGATGATACATAGAAATCTTAGCACTAATAATGTATAGATGGGTACAGAGAGTGAGAGCAAAGAAATCATAAAGAAAGTCAACCCAAAGATACAAACTGCCTTCGTGAGTGAGGATAGGGTGTTATGGCTTTTGGTTGGGTGTGCGTGGGGAGTTAGTAATTTATTGCGCACTAATGAGAGAGTTTTTGTGTGATAAAAATCATCAAAACAATAAACAATCGTAGGAATTGCACACACACTCAATCAAATGACATATGTACATACATGCCCCACAATATCAAACATAAGAATATGGGTTCCGTGTTCGTAAAGTGTGTGTTTTTGTATATTAGAAAACAACAGAGGTCAGAGTGGTGAAAAGAAGCGTTCACATTAGAATGCCCACAATAAATAGTTTACCCATTTACTGCAACATTAAGAGGCTCTCGTTTTTTATACTCTGGGGCATACATAAGCATTCTATTTGGCAAGTAGTCAGAAATGTCTGTTAATGTATTGGAACACAACATAAAATTCCATAGGGAAAACAAGAATTACCTTTTCCTAATAGTATAAGCATGTATACAAATACATTAAAAGTGGAAAAATATACAAAAGACATGGATGATTTATGTGCCATGTATTTTCATAGCAAACCGAGAAACAAATAAAGTTGTAAGTTTAATTCTCCGCTAAAATTCTCGGCGGTTTGTAAGAAAAATAACAAACTACTGTGATTTAAAATATCGTCAACTTTACATGGAAAGTTCACAAACTATTGTGAATAATGAATTCACCTCAACCTAAAGACAATGTAAAGGCAAATCGTATAAGTGTTTCCAGCATTCACTTAACAAGTCTAAACCAAACGATCAGCCAACATGCAATTTTAATGAATTTTCGTCATAAAGCTTGTCATTGCAAACGTTTTTCTTGCTTGCTTGCAAAGTGCGTTTGTCCATATCAATACACAAAATTTGTTAACATTCACAATAGGCAAATTTTGACAATCTTAATGATGTTAATGGGGTATATTCACTTTGTTTTTGTAAATGACTTAACCTTCTATTAGTGAATCCAGGGGCCGAATTACCGCATACGAGAACGATTAAAAAATGATATTGAAAGTGTATAATGAATGTTATTATATACGAGATGAAATTACATACGAAATGAAAGGTATTCAAAAGTAAAGTACAAATCTGACATCAAAATTTATTCTTTGGTGTCAATCTGGTGTCTGATTTTCCGATTTGGACAATATGGATATCAAAAGGTATTTTAAAGTAAAGTAAGAATCTGGTATAAAAATGTACTTCTTGGTGTTTGTGACACTTTCCCACCCCCCCAAAACCACTCGACAGGACATATTTACCGATTGGGACAATATGGGTATCAAATAAAAGGCGTTTGCAAGTTAAGTACATATCTGTTATAAGAATTTGGTCCAAGGTGTCTATGGGGCCTCCCCAATCTTAAAAACCCCAAAACGGGCATGAATTTCTAACATCAAAAATGGGTATCAAATCTGGTATACACATTTGGCAGAGTCCAGCTACGGCCCAGCCACTAAATGCCCTTAAATAGGACGTGTAGTTCTATCAAGATAATATGAGAATTAAAAGAAAGGTCTATGACAGTACAGTTCGAATCTAGTTTTTATATAAGGATCCAAGTATGTGGGTCACGTCCAGCCATTCAGCTGGATGGGTATATCGCCTTCCCCCTATATTAAGCAAAAAAAAGGAATTAAAAATAATATTTAAGGCCGATCAGGATAGAATAGGACAGCAATAAAAGGCCATTGGTAGTAGAGTACACTTTTAACCCTCAAATTGGGATGACGATATGGGGCTCAAATGAAAGATATTTAAGACTGGAGCACGAATCTGATATGTGGGCGTCCACCTCACCCCCAAAAATACCCCCATATCGAATATATTTACCGACCATAGCAATATAATGCTGAAATGAAAGGTATTTTGGAATAGAGCTCTAAAATGATATCCACATTGGGGCGAAATATCTGAAAGGCCATACCTGCACCCTAAAACAGAACATATTTCCTGACCGTGCCAGTATAGGGCTAAGATAAAACAAGAGTGAAAGAAGGTGAAGCGGAGCGGGCCCTGTCCAGCTATTTTTTTATAAATTTTGATTTTTTTCACTAAAAAATGGTTTGTTTTCTAAATTTTCAAAATTTTGTTCTTCTTTAAAGATTGGTTTTTTCTTCTTCAAAATGGTTCTCTACATTGTTGTTTGTCTTTCCAAGCATATGTATTAAATTAATTTGAATTTCTTTACCAAACCAAGGCAATTTGACCTATAACCACCACCACATGGTGGCTGCTATCCTAGACAAGATTTATTTATTTATGTTTTTATTATAAAAAATGTCTCCGCTATTTCTAAATAATTAAAGGCAATCTAATGCAATAATTGATTTCTATTTTACAAAGTTGTTCGAAATCCCAACTAAATAAATTTCATGGAAATAACAACCACAATAGCACACATTCAGTGAGAATGAGAATTTCTAAATAACTGGGGAAAATTTATGGGAATTATTCGGGGAACTTGTGACCCCTAAGATGTTCAATAATTTATGGTAACAAAAAAAAAGAGGAAAGAAAAAATAAACTAAAGAAAATCGAAGCAATGTTTTAAACATTAAATAAAAATTAAGTAAATATAAACATTTGAAAAAACAGATGATCATTGGGGGATTTTTCTATCTTTTCTGTGGTAAATTCACTTTCTTCCCCCCTCTCTCTCTCTCTCTTATTATATGGTGAACAAAACTCTCTAGGGTCATTAACATCTCTTTTCATAAACAAAAACAATTTCTTTCCATTGAATTAAAGTGGTGGACATTAAATTAATGCCTTTTGCTGTATTCCCAATTAATTATGCAACAAAAATAAATTTAAAAAAATTACTGCTTACTACAAAAACTGCAAATTAACATGAAAATGGTTTTTATTCATTGACATTAAAAAAAAACAAAAGGTTTCTTTTTAACTAAATTAGCAATTCAATTTCGTTTGCAATTACAGGCCCATGGTATGGGGTATAGCGGGCATTGAGTAATTTGTTATATTGCCTTAGCATTTGTCTTTCACTTTACAACTTCCTCTCACTCTCTCTCTCCCGCCTGCCTCTCACTATGCTGTCATTGTTTTTATCATACAACCAAGTGACACAATGATATGACACAGATGTCAATTAAGTTTCATTAGTTGCCACCTGATTACTAATGTTATTAACATTACCTTACACTGCCACCGCCGCTGGCGCATCGTCAACATAGAGCGCTGGCAGTCAGCATCAGCATCATTGACAATAGCCTCACAATCATAGGCTTCGTGTTTATGGGCGCTAGCTTAATGGGCACAGTGTTTTGAAATACAAGTCATTAGGGGATAATGAAGCGAAATTGTTGTTGCTAAGAGAACAAACAATACACCACATAGAAAAATCTGAACCAGAATTGAAGACACAACATAACAATAAAATTGACATAGAGCTGATTGGGGAGCCCAGTTCATGCGACATTTTTTTTAAGCGGTTTTTATAACGATGCAGCAACATGGCACTGTTATTGAGCTAAGTACAACATCTATATAAAGTTATCACATTCTCTTCGTCTAAATTCCTATACAAAGAAAAGGACTTAACCCGGTTGGACACGTAACTGCTTAATTTCGCTCCAATATGAAAATAAGAAAATAAAACAATCCACTTTATGTTTTAATGCAAGATTTTATTGATGACTAAAGCCTAATACAGACTTCATTCACAGCGAAAATGCCTACTAGGCTAGGTTGAAAAGAGGGTGCAGATATTAATCCGCCCCATGTCACTATGGACATACACCTAAGCCAGTAATCGGCTTGTTGTGCGCTCTAAAAACTATAAAATAGCCTCTAAAAAGAAAATTTTAAGTTAGGAATTCCGTGAATTCCTACTTACTAAATTCTTAATTGTTTTCAATACCACTCCCCCAAGTTGGTTCATGCCTGGTATTGTGTCTCCACCTAAGTGCCGGTATCTGTTAGACTCGAAAGCCGGGCAATGACAAAGGAAATGGTCCAACGTTTCATCATCTTCCCCGCATGCCCTACACATGCTATCACTTTCCGCACCGATTTTACATGAGTGAGCACGTAGTCCTATGCTTCCCGTTATGATAGCAATAGTTATACTGACCTCCTTCTTACTTCCTTCCAGTAATAGCCTCGCCTTTTCACAATCTGGATCCCTCCATAGGATTTTCGGCTTCGGGTTAACCAAGTTTATTGGCGGCAGTAATCTGGCCTTCACCGCCAAATTGTCTGCCCTTTTATTTCCCCTTACTCCGTTATGGCCCGGCATCCAAACGATGCGGATTTTGCCATCCTCAAAGAAGTCGTTAATCTCCTTCTTACCCCGCAAGACTGTTCGTGACCTTACCGTTCTGGTTGTTATTGCCCTTATGGCAATTTTACTGTCGGATCTCCTCCTGCAGGATCGTATTATGGTCAGGCAGTTTAAAACAGATCTCAGTCCCTGGGTTCCCAAGGTTAACCCCAGTCCGCCTCTGTCCTCTAGCATTAATCCATCCGTGCAACATGATCTTCCGGATGGCAATACTAGGGTTCCGTTTAATCCGAGACTGTGCCGATGGCAGCAGTAGTATTCGATCAGAAACCTCTTCCCTTCCTTCCAGGTTTCCTATTGTTGCCTCGATTATACCGCGATGGTATGGGCTGCTCCCATGCTCAATCCATTCTCATAAGTCTCATAGCCACAGTGGCTGCCTCACACTTGATCTGTATGTCAATGGGTCGGATATCTAGAATAGTCTCCAGTGCCCTAGTGGGCGTGGTCCTCATCGCTCCGCCTATACCATGACAACATGTTCTCTGAACCTGTTGTATGGTGCTTATGTTGCACTTTTTCGCAATAGCAGTCCAATAAACTAATGAGGCGTAAGTAAGTGTAGGTCTAATCACGCTCCTGTAGAGCCAGTGGACTATTCTCGGATTCAGGCCCCATTTCGAGCCTACGGCCCGTCTACATAGTGCCCAATATCTGTGATCCTTCGCAGTACGCTCCTGAATGGGACACTTCCAATTCAGTTTCCTATCCAAGATCACACCAAAGTATTTGACCTTGTCAGATATCCAAATCGTTTTATTGAGGAAACGTGGTGTGTTAAATTGGCCCACCTTCGTCTTCCTCGTGAACAGGCATATTTCAGTCTTCTCTGGGTTAACATTGAGACCTCTGGGTCTAGCCCAGTGATATGCATCGTTTGGATTCTTACCCCTTAGAAGCATTATGACATCGTCTGCGTAGCAAACGGGTTCAAATCCCTCCTCAGTCAGCATCCGTAATAGGCCATTTATGGTGGTCATCATAGAAGTGGCGATAAAATGCTCCCCTGTGGCGTGCCTTGTGCCACTTTATGCCATGGGACACACAATTTATCAACCTGTTCCTTAGCGTATGGGTTTTCCAGAAAATGCCTCTTAAATTATTGCGAAATTCGACGGACTCTTGTCTTTGTCAGAACACAAACAAAAGTCAAACAACAACACACAACAGTATGGAAGCAGAGTTGATTCGTGACAGATGATATATAATCATGATAATGCATTGTGGCGTAGTCATCTAATTAGTGTGAAATAGGATAATTCCACAAAACACTGCAGATGGCGTTCTTAAGATAATGCTGCTGGCTGGAGTCGCTCGCTGTTGAAGTGGTTTCAACATGAGCTTTTTTCTGTTGATTTAATAATTAACGTTCATCCCAATGGAAGAAAAAAAAATGTCAATTATTTTTTAATTCCTTTTTTAACCTATCATTTTATAATCATATTCAATTCTTTTCACTGTGCCATTTATTTAGCAACAAACACAACCTGCCTTCATTCCAGGTTTTTCTAAATTTCAAAGGCTACACAACAACTACCAGTAATAAAACATTGATGTACAACAAATAGCATTATGCATTCTGTAGACATGATGACTACACTGCTACTTTTCATATATATTTGTTTCTTTTTCAATCTTTAAGTCATGATTATATATAGAGCCGTTGACGCTGCACTTCCCTTTGGCAACAGTGGTTGAGGGATATCAAAACAAAATAGAAGAAAAGAGACCAAGCCTAAGATGAGCAGAGAGAGTATAACTGACAGACCAAATGACAACTGTAACCAATTTAATTACAAAGTTCTCAAACTAATAGAAATTCTAGAGGGAATTACGGGAAATTAAAATGTCTTAATAAATGAGTAGTAAAATGAAAAAAAAAAAAAACAAAAAAAAACAACGATTACAGTCTTAAACATTTAGAACTAAATAGGGGTGTATTAAAGGATTGCTCTCAAAGAAAACAAAAAGAGATGAGGATGAAGCTAAACTATAAGGTTGTTAAGATCAAGCTAGGAGCTTCAATTTACAAACTCTATTCAAGTTTTAAAAGATTTTGGACTTATCGACCTATGTTTCATATAGTACTGATATCAATTTTAATTAAGCCTAGGTCAGTTTTCGAGTAAGATATCCATATTTACCATACTGAAAAGTAAACAAAATCCCCATTTAAATCCAGAGTTTGTAAGGCAAAAACAAAACTCGACTAAGGAAATCTCCATGGCAGACTGATGGACTGGAATTTCATTGTTTTATCTCTCAGTTTTGCAAAATAAACAAAAAAAGTAGTGAAACCAAACAACACGACCCA
Source organism: Stomoxys calcitrans (assembly GCF_963082655.1). NCBI lineage: Eukaryota > Metazoa > Arthropoda > Insecta > Diptera > Muscidae > Stomoxys > Stomoxys calcitrans. The sequence goes on along the minus strand of NC_081555.1, from coordinate 21,445,517 downwards.
TTGCATTTTTCTTACTACAATACAAAAACTTAATTAAGAAAAATAATAACTATAATAATAGGAAATATTGCACATGAAAAATAAATGATAACACACTCATACATAAAGAAAAAAAAGCAGAAAATAAACAATGGATGCAGAGAAAGAAACTTCGAATATGGCAAACATAAAGGCTTCAGTCACTGAGTGGGGCATAATACAAGTGTGGACAACCGCAAAATAATCGACCAATCAACTGCTTGACTGGCTTACTGGCTAAGGAGGCAAAACAAAAGAAAAATCAGCATTCAACCTAAATGATGGTCGCTGGCTGGGTCACAGACATTTTCACAGTATAACCCAAGATTTACGGGATACTGCCACTGCGGTGATAATTGCGATAATTGTCCAACTAAAGCCAATGAAGGAGATGCTGTAAGACTATTTCTGCTATGGTCTCAATATAAAGGTTACAATGTAAGGCTGTGCAGATAAAAAAAGAGGAATTGTCATACAAAATAGAAAATAGTTTGAATTTGTCAAAAATTTTTTAAATAAAAAAAAATGTTGACAAAATTTCCCACAAAAATTTAATTTTGACAGAATTTCCTACAAAAATTATTTTTTACAAAATTCCAATAAAAATTTAAATTTGACAAAATTTCCCATAGAAATGAAAAATTCTTGTAAAAAATGTTGATAAAATCGCATTCAAAATGAAATCTTGACAGAATTTTCCATACAAATTAAATTTTGACAAAGTTTCTAATAAAAATAAAATTTTTACCAAATTCCCTATAAAAATTAATTTTTGACAAAATTTCCAAAAAAAATAAAATATTGACATAATTCCCCAAAAAAATTATTTTTTGACAAAATCTTATATATAAAAATTAATTTGCGTTTGTTTGTATGTATGTTCCGTATAGACTCAAAAAGGGCTGATCCGACCGATTTTCTTGAAATTTTCACAGAAGGGGAGCGGACACTTCCACTTATCCTAATTTTTGGAAATGCCAGATTTCGGAGATGGGTTTAGCGATTTTAGCGAAATTTTGTGTGCTCTCTTATAGTAACCTAAAAACGAAAATGTTATGTCCAAATTTTGGGTGGGTACCTAGGGGGGCCGCCCCACCCTACCTACCTACCAAATATATATATAGACCAATCACGACAATATGGGACTCAAATGAAGGGTATTTAAGATAAGAAAACGTATCTGATATCCAATTGTCGGTCAAAGTGTTTGGGGGACCACCCCAACGGCCATAACCCCCCTTAATCGGACATATTTACCCACCATGGCAATATGGGACTCAAATGAAAGGTCTTTGCGGGTAGAATACGAATCTGATATCCAAATGGGGGTCCAAGTTTCTGGGGGTCCATCCCTTCTCAAATAGAAAACGAATATGTTATCCAGTTTTAAGGCCAATGACAAAAGGGGTTCAAATAAATGATATTTGAAAGAAGAGCTCGATACTGATTTATTTTCAGGGCTAAGTGTTTGGCGGACCACCATGCTCCCTACATCGGACATGAAAGGTATTGGGGAGTAGAGCATGAAATTGGCACCCATTTTTGGGATCAATTTTCTTAGATTTTACCCCTTTCCCAAAACACCTACAAACAGCAGTTATTTACTGACTATCACAATATGGGGCTAAAACAAAGGATATTTGGAAGTAGAATACGAATCTGATATCCAAATGTGGGACCATGTGTTTGGGGCACAGCCCCTTCCCCAAAACAACCCCCAAAATATTACAAATTTACCGACCATGGTCATATGTGTCTCAAATATAAGGTACCGGAGATTAGAAAACGAATTTGATAACCAATTCTTCGGCCAAGTGTTTGGAGACGCTTCATCCCATAAACTTCCTTTAGTTCTATGGCAATATGAGGTTTATATAAATGGTATTTGAAAGTAGAGCACGATGCTTATATATTTGTTTTCAGAGCTAAGTGCCTGGGGGACCACCTCACCCCCGAAACCACCCCCAAATCGGACTTCATGAGAATATCGGGCTCTCATAAAGTCTTTTAAGAGTGGAGTACGTCTTATATCCAAACTAAAACACTTCGAGCGAATTTATAGACCAATAAATATCATATGGGATTAGATAAAGTGATTTATATTGTTCTACTGTTAGTCAAGCAATATACATTTACTATTTTCGTAGCATGGTATCCACTTAAAGCTCTTTAATTGTCGAAAATAAATATTCAAAGGATAATTTTGTTCCATATAAAGTAAAAGAAGGCGCAGCGAAGCGTGACTGGTTCAGCTAGTTTCCTATAAAAACTAAAATTTGACAAAATTTCCTATAAAAACTAAATGTTGACAAAACATTGTTCAAAATGAAATCTTGGCAAAATTTTCTATAGACAAGAAATTTTGACACAATTTCATATATTAAATAGACAAAAAAAAATTAAAAAATTCCCTATAGACAAGAAATTTTGACAAAATTTCTTATAGACAAGAAATGGACAACATTTCCTATAGAAAAGGGATTTTGGAAAAACTTCCTATTGACAAGAAATTTTGACACAATTTTCTACAGACCAGAAATTTTGACACAATTTCCTATCGAAAAGGAATTTTGACACAATTTCCTATAGAAAAGGAATTTTGACAAAATTTCCTATAGAAAAGGAATTTTGACAAAATTTCCTATAGATAAGGAATTTTGGAAATTTTCCTATAGACAAGAAATTTTGAAAAAAATTTCTATAGACAAGAAATTTCGACAAAATTTTCTATAGACAAGAAGTTTTGACAAAAATTTCCCATAGACAAGAAATTATGACAAAATTTCCTATTGACAAGAAATTGTAACAAAATTTCCTATTGACAAGAAATTTTCTATAGACCAAAAGTTTGACAATACTTTCTATAGACCAAAATATTTGCTAAATTTTCTATAAACTAAAGATTTTGACAAAATTTTCTATAGACCAAAGATTTTGACAAAATTTTCTATATTTAGGAATTAGACAAGAAATTTTAACAAAATTTCCTCAAGAAATAAAATGTTGGCAAAATAGTCCGCAAAATTAAATATTAATAAAAATTCCTATATAAAATAAAATGTTTACAAAATTTTCTGTAAAAATAAAAATTTTCTATAAAAAAAAATTTTTACTTTTTCTAAAAATAAATGTTTTCCTTACTATTTTTATGGCAATTTAATTTTGACGAAATAGCCTATTGACTGCCAGACATTGTCCCTAAAAAAAATTCAATTCAATATTTTATGGCTTGTAAATTCAATACAATTTCATATTGAAAGTCAATAAAATACATTTACCAAATACAGCACGTGCTACAAACAAAGTGGATGGTCAAGAATAAAAATACAAAAAAAACCATAAACAATACCTCATCCCCTCCACTCTTGGCCACCAGCACCACAATAGGGCTTAATGTCATCAGTTTAGACTTGTAAATATTTACGGTTGTAATGGCACACGTTAGGTATGTAGCTACCATAAGGTCTGTCCAACAACCAGTAAATGGCAAAACCACAAGAAAAAAGTATCACAAGCCATGGACGGATGGATCGAGCCTATAAGCTTCCCTTGTTTGGTAGGGTCTCTTTTCTGTTTTTACTTTATTTGGTCATGACTTCCTTCTTTGGTAAAAGCAAAAACCATGGTTCATCAAATATTCAAAAACAAAATATGGACAATATTTTTCAGTAGTTATTGTTGCTATGCATTTTAATTAGTTTAATTTTTTATTGTTCATTTAAAAAACTGTTAAAATTTTCAAAGTTTCTATAAAATGTTAATACCTATTTTCAATAAAAGCAAAATATAAACACATCTGTAAATAGATATGCTGCGAAAATCAAATTGTGTTTACCATTTTTTACAACAAAAGTCAAACAGCTGATTTGATATCTAACCTCTCTCTCCCCCCTCTCTTTCTCACAATCTGTAAACAAAATCAAAGAGTACAACTTGTAAACACAGCCATCATCGCCCGCATAATTGCAAGACAAAAAACGAAAGTAGGAAATTGTTTACATTGTACGAATTTATGTTTCATTTGTTAACAGATGTTAACAACTGTGCTTCACAACAACAATGAAAAGAAGAAGAAAAAAAACAAACAGCAACAAAAAGTAGACAAAACATGTTGCTGAAGGAGAAAAAGTGAATACCCTCATAATTTGCATTCTATGTTTATTTATTCATAAATACTTCTCTCTCATTTTAGTATTTGGCCACAACTGTGAGTTGGGGTGATGGAAGGTCTGTTACTGTTAACATCGAAGTCACCAGCTATACGGCTGGTGTTTGGTGTGAAAAAGTAGTTCAAAGATTTCATTTCCATGCAATTTATTTTTATTGTCATTTCGTCAATACCTACAGAGAAGACCGACCGGCAAGAGCAGCAGCAACAACAACACCATTAGAAGCAGCATACAGTTTGTTTTTCATATCTTTTATATGCATGTATGTCAGACTTTGTTAGGTTTCTCTCTTGTTGATAAGCTCTAAACCCCCAAAACATGCCAAAGAAGACGAAGAACTCTGGAAAAATGTGTCATAAACAATACTATTGTAAAGTCTCCTCCCTTAGACTCAGATCTAGGGAGGGCAAAAAGCATTGCATTTCAAAATAAACAAACAAACAGACTAGGAGCCATGGAAGTCAATAATCTTCATCAACAATGTGTTGATGACAACGGACAGTAGCAGCAAATACTACAAATAAATCTGGCAGTTTGGCTTTTCATCATGTCTCATGGGAGGCGTGATGGTGATGGTAATGGTGGCGGAGTATTAACTTGGGAATATGAAACACTACTGCTAGTGTTATACACTACCGACTACAACTGAGTCACATGCAATGGAGTAGGATGAGTGCATTTGACTTTCAAATGCCTTCTGCCACTTCTCTCCTTTTTTGTGGATTGCTTCACATGCATCAAAAAAGAAAAGATTCCTTCTTTAGGTTAGCTTTCAGTGAAGCTCACTTGGTTTTAGTTTTCCATTGTTATCATTTTATTTTATTATTATTATTATCATCTTTGAATGTTGACGCTCTTTGTTATTATTTTTTAATGTATGTATATATGTGGGGATATACAATATGACCGATTGACTGGAGTGTTACCAAGGCTGTCGAACTGATTACACCACTTAATGAAAATTTTGCTAGAAAATATAGAAAAACCAGGACATTCCATTATCCCACTGAATAGGGGTCACATCTAGTCCAAATAAAAGTTTAATTTTGAAATTTACCAATCTAATGAAGTATTCTAAACAGTATAACTTTGTTATGGGTTCCTATGGTACAATAGCTCCAAAATACATAAAAAGAAGGAACTTTTTCCATTTCCTTTAAAAAAGTTTTGACCGTTTTAATTTTATAAATGTATTGGGTTGGCCAAAAAGTAATTGCGGATTTTTCATATAGTCGGCGTTGACAAATTTTTTCACAGCTTGTGACTCTGTAATTGCATTCTTTCTTCTGTCAGTTATCAGCTGTTACTTTTAGCTTGCTTTAGAAAAAAAGTGTAAAAAAAGTATATTTGATTAAAGTTCATTCTAAGTTTTATTAAAAATGCATTTACTTTCTTTTAAAAAATCCGCAATTACTTTTTGGGCAACCCAATATTATGAACTACTAAAGCTCCGGTACGGGATAACTATGAGCACCACACAGGCTGGAACTTTGAGCTCCGATCTGTGTTGCTTATTGTTTTCAAGAGAAGCTTAGCTGCGAGCTACCGTCCACAGACTGCGGATAGTGGAATGCTCCTTACGTAGAAGCTGCAATGGCAGTCGCGGACAATCAACGGCATCGAGCGGAACGTAGTTGTTGTTGTAGTAGCAGCAGTGTGTTGTACACTGAGGCGTCAGCTCTTGCCGACGAAGGACTCCATCGGATCAATCCAGTACGTACAACCGGGATCAAAAAGATTCTAAAGCAGGCTGTTAAAACATTAAAGGGTTTAATGAACGATGAGCAGTAAATAAACACGGAAAATTTTCTTGAATAGAAATTTCCTCTAATAGGAAATATGAAACAGATTGTCATAAATTCACAATAGTTGTTATTGTAGCCACATGCTTACATATATATGGGGTAGCAAACCTTGGCAGAGGGAATGAATTCACAATAGTTGTTGCTGTATTAACCCTCTCATGCCCGATTTTGCATAAATGCAACATTGTGTTTATGAGCGTCTAAGTACCGCGGTTTTACACATTTTTCTTTGATTCTTTTGCAAAAATATAGCCTCATGTGTTTTTAAAGCTTACAGCTGAGAAGTTGATAGTTGTCTGTGTCACGTGCAGTAGTAGCTTGCTATTAGCTATTATCCCGAGAGCGAAGTTGACAAATACGTTTTGCAAAAAAAGTTGTTTTTTAACACTTTTAAAAAACATGAATATAATTAATTCATCTTAAAACCAAGTTCAATAGCCTAATTAACAGAGGTAAATTAGTAATTAAAAAACCCCGGAGTGTAAAGATTATTTGCAAATGTAAATAATTTTGTAAATGTGATGTTGCGTATATGCAACATTGGTCAATTGAGATAATTTTCGAAAAACAAAAACTTCTTTAGCCCCTAGAGGGCGCATTTCTTATCCGAATTGGCTGAAATTTTCCATGAGATGTTTTGTTTTGGCATCCAATAGCTTAACTAAGAATGGTCAATATCAGTTCATAACATGATACAGCTGCCATATAAACCGATATCGGAGCTTGACTTCTTGAACCTCTAGAGTGCGCAATTCTTTTCCGATTTGGCTCAAATTTTGCACGACAAGTTTTGCTATTACTTCCAACGGGCGTGCCAAGTATGGTTCAAATTGGTTTATAACCTGATATAGCTCCTATATAAACCGACCGCCCGATTTGAATATAAGATTCGAACCAGGCCGATCGTAACTTGTTTTCTGATATTCTCGCCAGGATTAGAACCCAGGCGTTCAGCGTAATAGGCAGACATGGTAACCTCTGCGCTACGGTGGCCTCCCATACTGCACATAGTGTACTTGTGAAGAGCATGCAAAATCTATACGATTTGATGGAAATAATCATTGGCTGGAATGAGGAAAAAGGCGCAGATGTAGTATGCAACATCGGGTTTCCAAGCTGTAAATGCAGCAAATACAGTATAAACTTGTGATCCAATACTCAAAAAATTCTTTTTCATAAATTGAATAATAAAATAAATACTCGGCAATTCGAAAATGAACAACTTGTATTTAAATTTAACACCGTTGTCCAATTTTGCATATACGCAACATCCTGTAGCTCTTGAACCAGGGCACCTAGGACATTACATTTTTTCAGTTAATTTTGAGGTTAACTCTCTCTCATATGTCTAGTCAAAAAATGTTAGCCACGCCCATTTTAATTCGGGCATAACAGGTTTAATAAAATATACAAAATTGAAATACTGGTACTTCAAGCCGTATTTGAAAAAGGATGTGAACATTTGGTAAGGAAAATTTACTGATATTTTTTACCATTCACAATAGGCAGATTTTTTCAAAAAAATCTCATATCGTCCCCAGTTGAAACCATCCCGTCTTGTCTACTAATCTGAGGAGGCTTTCTAGAGACACGTCTGATAGAACAACCAGATCGAAGAAAACCTCCACCCCCTGGTGGAAAGCCTGTGCCTCTGTAAACCCGAACATGAACAAAGCTGGTGCTTAATCGTCATAAAAACAAATTCTGGAGATTAATTATACGTGATCGAGTGCGCTTTCATATCGAATGCAATTTCAACTCCTATTTAATGGATTTTATAACACCTGTATACACATTCTAATGTAATTTTTTTTATAAATTGAAACCGATTTCAAAAATTCGCTTTCAATAAAGAAATGCTTAATTCACAATAGAGTAATTCGGTGATTCGCCTGATTTAATCATCCTGTGCACCGCCATATGGCCTATCAGTTACAACACTTGTAGTAGTTCGCAATGACCTCCTATCAAAATTCAGCAGCTCCTTCGCCGTTCTACAGTCGATTGTTTGTATATTTTTAACTTTTCTTGGTTCATATATATTTTTTTTTCTAAAATTACTTTCGAACAAAATAAAGTGATAATTGCAATATTTTCAAAAACCCTCATCATTAGCTCCTTTTTTAAATAAACACATCCAATTATACGCTCACTGCTTATTATTTGGCATTGCTGAGCAAATGGCATAAATATTTTGTCATTTTAATGACATTCTATGGAGAAGAAACTGGTTTCAGATTTTAAACATTTAAAATACTCGTTACCACATCTCACAATATTCTTCTCCCCTATCAAAAGTCCAAAGAGTATTATCTGAATGCTAATGTTTGAAATGTCGTTACGCGATTATGGTCATCATACAAAAAATTCCTTGCTTTGCCCTCTACTACTACTACTATTAGCCAGGCAGCCAATCAGTCTCGTCTAGGTTGCGGTTAACCACTAAAAACAAAATCCTATAAATAAATGGAAGCAAGTGTGAGTAACTGCTCATTAGAAGAAAGGCATGGCATGACGAGTTCTATGGAGAGCTGCTATTAGAGATTTTCTTTTGAAATGATTTCAACGCCTCTAAATTTTGGCCAAGCTCAAAGGACGACTATTCGTTTGTAGTTTCAATGTGTCCATGTCTAAAAGTTTCAAAAGTATCATACTTTTTGAGGTTATTATCTCACATTAACAGCCAAGCGAAACGAGTAAACGCTTCTTTAACTTTAAGTGTTAATTTGAATAACTACTGGTGAGTTTGTATGTGAGATTGTGTTTTGAGAATCCTTTACTTGCCCATGTTGTTTTCTACCGTTCAGTCGTTTGCGCGAAATCTTTATGTTTACCTATGACAGCATAGCAGCAAAGAATAGTATCTTTTAAATGTCACCCCATCACAACTGCTGGGGAATAATGTTTTGCAAAACATTCGCTGGTTTCTTCCCTGCCTTCCTGGCAGTATAAGAAAAGCATTCTGGCTTATGTTTGCCTTCTAAGCAGTTTATATGTATATTTAGTTTCCTTTCCCAGTTATTTAAAATGATTGTGAATTTGTACGTATGCCTGTGGATTCGGCCCGCCTTTTAGTGAATCCGCTTTATGTCCATCTGGCCCCCTCTGTTTTACGCGCTGCCTCTCATTGTGGAGTCACAGTTTTGTGTGTTAAGTGCTTTTGCTGGGATTTGTTTAGTCTTTGCCTTCTTCCTTCGTCATCGTCATCGTAATCATCATCAACATCATCTCCCTTCGCCCATTGTGTTATTTTGTAGCATAAAAGCGGCGGCAAGAAACGGCATATTTCCGAGTGATTCATGCATAGCTAACCGCCCGTTCCACCAAGCACACTTTCACACACACACAATTTACCTTACGATTCTTTGGACGACAACGACAACGGGGCATTCGCGCCTCACGTTGGTAGACAGACGGGGCCAGTGAGCCAAAGCAAGGCATTTTTGTTTAATATGGCATTATTTGCATACAAATATGAGAGACGAGTTCCCGCCGTCTTGCTGGAATTGGAACAATATGCAAAGCAAGCGACAGATCGTCGGACAAGCGGGCCAGCCGAAAGACAGCCAGACAGGCCTACAACAGCCAAGAGTTGTTTCATACAAAGCCAACAAACCATCAACAAAATGCCAGCAAGTAGAATGTTGAGTGAAACTTAATTGTGTAGCACTATTTAAAGCAACATTTTGAAAAAGGTATTTTCCTCGCCTCATTCTCTTTTTCTCTCACACAAACCCTTTTTGATGTGATAATTAAAATAAAACCTTTAACAAGGATTTAAACATCATACTTTAAGCTAGTCAGGAATTATGAGGTTTTTGTTTTGTGTTTTGTTAGCTTTCACGATTTTTTCTTCCCTTTTCCGTTTTTTTCTTGGCAAAGGAAGTTGTAGGGTTCTTTGCGCCGCGAATAAATGGCAACAGTTTCATTGTTTTCGTGAATATAGAGAGGATTTAGTTTTTTCTCTACTTCCGCTTTCCTGGGTTATTGTTACTTTGGGTTAGTGCCTTCCCAAAGTTATTATATATGATATTTTCATTCATATGAGGCTTGAGAAAGTTTGGAAAGAAAAATTTTAAATTAAGTATTCTACATTTATTGTATGATTGCTTAGATTCCCCAATAGTAAAGGGAAAAAATCTACCTTAAGAAATATTCTTAATGAGATTCTATTCCAAAGCAAGCCTTATAGAACAAAATTGAAAGATAAATCTTTTTTTGGAGCAGCAAAAGATGAAGATTCAGCCATAAATTAGGCCTATATACCCATGTCAGCCGGTTGTACTTATCGGATTAACCCCATGTAGTCCTTTATCGGCAAGGGCTGCCGACCCAGTGTACAACTCAACTAAAGCAACAACAAATTCTATATATAAAAGTGTAGTGATATCTGAAGATGTGTCTTTATAGGAGCTGTATACCAATGTGGCTCCACATTCGACAGTTTATGTTTGATTTGAAAACTTAGGAAAACGACATCAGAAAATTTACATTATTTTTGCATACATACTTGTTTGAAAATAAACAGCTAAACTTGTGCTGTTGTTGCTTGCGTTTTTTTTGTAATTTTTTATTATAACCTATATATTTAGATATGTAAGTACTGTATGTAAAAGTTAAAAATACGGTACAATGAGTTAAACAGCTGTTCTTAAAATTATATCAAGCATTCAGAATAACGGTATGATTAACACTATTGTGAATGATCAATTACAACTGTTGCTTGTGTACATATATGCAAAAGCTTTCTTTGTAAATGATGGATAATGGTAAAGAAAATTTTATGATGATATATAAAGAAAAATTCGTGAATTAATGGCTAAAATACCTTCAGCCCAGTAATGACTTCGACCGAACAACTTTAAAAACGCATTATAAAGAGAATGGCGGCGAAGAAATACGAACACATTCTGTAGAAATGGTACTGCGCTCTATGAGCAAAATATATGCAGCATGTGGCTACGTCAGTATAAATTTTAAAATCTCCCATTCGAGGATGTGCTGTTTATAAATATTGCCAAATTCGATGGTTATAAGATCTAAAAAGAATGTCTGTTGATCATAGTACAATTAGGAGAGAGCGTAACTAGCCCAACGAGTGTTCCATGATTGGCAAATGTCATAACTGCAAATATCAAAGTGGTTTTAGAAATAAGCTTTGCTTTACAATTTATCTTCTTCAAATGTGGTTTATATTTGTATTTTTATTATAACAACACGGTTTTGTTGCTTATGAGAAGAATATCGGATTAAATGAGAGGAATATCGGATCACAAGCATTTGACATTTAGAGTTATTGCAAACACTAAACACTACTAGCTGTTCGCATGACCTCACCTAATAAGTGGATCCTGTCTGTTGATCCTAATTGTAAATAGTATAGATTTTTGAATTTAATGAAATGATCCACAAAGCACCGTGAACACGAACAGTCACTGCTCTGACCGGCGATAAACAATGACAAAAACAATCCTTAAGCTACCAAAGGGAGATTTGTGATAAACAGACTACTACCGCCGACACACACTGACTGTATTCGGTCCTTCATTCCCTTCATTCACGACGAAAAGAACTAGCGATAATTTAGCCATAATGTTCGAAAATCGGACACTGACCAGACGAATACACAGATTCTGGGATCCTCAGAATCATATGTGGCACTCTTGTAGGGCGGATGACAGTTTAACTTCGGGATAGTTCAATAAATCAATCCTTTAAACGTTTTTCGACAAACCTCTCATTCAAATTTCATCGAAATCCAAAGCCCTCAAGAATTTGAATTATGTGGGTACAAACAGAATGACAAGTTGCTCCCACCATTGTATAAGGTATAAAAGTAAGAAGTAGGGTTTTTATACCCACCACCGTAGGATGGGGTATATTCATTTTGTCATTCCGTTTGCAACACATCTTAATATCCTTTTCCGACCCTATAAAATAGGGTCTTAGGCCCATAAAAGCCACATTTATTATCCGATTTTGCTAAAATTTGGGACAGTGAGTTGTGTTAGGCCCTTCAACATCCTATATCAATTTGGATGGAATTGGTCCAGATTTGGATATAGCTGCCATATAGACCGATCTCTCGATTTAAGGCTTTGGGCCCATAAAAGGTTCATTTATTGTCCGATGTCGCCGAAAAATGGAACAGTGAGTTAAATTAAGCCCCTCGACATATTTCTGCAATTTTGCCCAGGTTGATCAAGATTTGCATATAGCTGCCTTATAGACCGATCTTTTGATTTAAGGTTTTGGACCCATAAAGGCGCATTTATTGTCCGATGTCGCCGAAATTTAGGACATTAGTTGTGTTGGGCCCTTCGACATCCTTCTTCAATTTTGCTCAGATCGGTCCAGATTTGAATATAGCTGACATATAGACCGATCTCTCGATTTAAAAATTTGGGGCCATAAGAGGCGCACTTATTGTCCGATTTCGCCGAAATTTGGGACATTGAGTTGTGTTAGGCTCTTCTATATTTTACTGCAACTTGGCCCAAATCGGTCCAGATTTGAATATAGCTGCCATATAGACTGATCTCTCGATATAAAGTCTTGGCACATAAAAAGCGCAATAATAATCAGATTTCACTAAAATTTGATACAGTGACTTACGTTAGGCTTTTCGATATCCGTGTCCTATAAGGTAAAAAGATCAATATCTTTTTATACACAATTGAACAATGACTTGTACTTATTAGTATTTGGTCCAAATCGGGATATAGTTCGATATAGCTGCTATGGGGCATACGGTATGCATTTTTCACTGGATTTTGACGAAAGGAGGTTTACATGCACATGGTGGGTATCCAAAGTTCGGCCCGGCCGAACTTATCGTCTTATTACTTGTTTTCTTTTGCTAGTAACAAGAAACAAATTTACTAGTTTCTCATTACTTCATATTTCTAGAATATTTTCTTTGTTTTGGATTTCTGTTAAAAAAATCTTTCAAATAAAAAACAAATTGCAATATTTTCTTCATTTTAAAAAAGTACTAAAAATTTTAATAATATATAGTATTTATGTATGTAGCTTATTTCTTTAACTTACCATTAATCAAATTCATTCCATCGAATTCATCTTGATCCAATTCCTGTTGCAAATCGCCCATATCGAAGGCAACACCGCCGCCACCTCCACCACCAACAGCAGCCGTGTTCATGCCACCAACAAAATTATTAATGCCTCCCCCAAATGCAGCTAAATTACCATCATCCGAGCCGCCAATCGGTGAACCAAGCTTGTCCTTTTGTATGACAACATCCACGTTGCCCAGGCGCATCAAATCTGCCATTTTGGGAGGCAATGGTAATATATTGGGTAGAATTTTGAATGATTTTTATCACAACACGTTGGGGGGGAGAAAATAGGGGAATCAATTAGCCTTTTGAAGGGATATTTTGTATTGAATGAGCCAGTAGCGCTCCCTAATATATGACACACAAATGACCAGCTAGTTTGTATGTAGTTGCTAAGACGACAGACAATATTGTTAATGATAATGAGTGTGGTTGTTAGTTAGCACAAGACGTTGTTCGTTTCGTTTGACGCGCTTAAATACTTTGGTTTATTCTTATGTGTGCGCTTTGTATTATTGGCAAATGAAGATGATTATGCCGGTGATTAATGTATTGATCCTCTGTCTCTCTCTCTCTCTTTTCACTTGCTTGACAAACAAAGAAAAAGGGTGTTAAGACCCGTTGCTCCTATGGTGATTTGCAAGATTTCCCTTGAATTCGATCGTTGTAAGATAGCTTGGCGTTTTGTTTTTATTGTTTTTTTATGGCAGTGTTTTTTGTGCTTTATAGTAGTCTGTTTTTGGCACGCTTTGGCTTTAATTGAGGTTGACTTGTTAGTTTAATGATTTATGTATATCCTTCGTCTGCTCTTCTCCATTTCCTTCTTCCACGTTGTATGCTTAAAGCTTTAGTATACACTTCCTTTTTGCTTTCGTTGTTCGAAGGCAACATTCCTCTCAAGTGCCATAAGAATGTTAAACAAACGCCTTCGGTCTGTTGCTCTTCTTTCTTATACTGTTGTTGTGGGTGGATCCTCGTTGCCAGCAATATGAAAACTGTGAAAGGCAACAAGCGGGCTCTTATGTTTTCTTTCGTTTTTTTTTTTTTTTTTTGCTTTTATAGGCTTGCCTTATTGCTTAGTGTCAAGAGATTGTTGTGACAATTCTTATGTAGCTTGAGGATGTGTGCAGCCAGGGACTAAAACTTTCAATGGCACTGAGTGGACCCGAGTACTATCTCTATGGTCAGACAATGGTTGAGAATAGTTTCAAGTTATTATTGTTTACCGGATAATTGGACAATAGCAATGGTGCAACAAGCTACCGTTAATTGTCCAATATTCAAAAGAAGGGAAATGTAGGCACACTAATTATGATGGCCCCATTTTAAAGCTATTCTCTTCTAGTAGCAATGATGAAGCAGATATTTTACGTCGCGGAGTAAGATAATTGCAAATGCTGATGATGATATCACTGATAGTGTTAATGAAGAAGCGTTATATTATGTATCTGTGGTATTGTTTTTTTTAAGCTAGTGCGTTGGGTTAGAATGGAATAAGCTGTTGGAACTCCAATTAGTAAGTAGTGGCGCAAAAGTAATGCAATGAATGGATTGGTGGTGCAAAACTGCAAATGAAGAAATAGGAAAAATGTTTACATGTTACCTAGGACGACATAAATCAATTGTTATATTATTGCAATCACATAAAAAACTTAGTTGCGGAAAAAGTTTAAACTGGGAGGCCAACAAAACAAATTAAAAAGTATGACAGCATATTACAAATACTGCAAACACATTAATTTATTTATATCAACATATAATTATAAAAGATGAGCACATAATAAGAACAAATCAAAAATCAATTGGAACAAAAGGTAGGTACAAGGTGGCAAACATAAATCGTATTTAAATTAATCTCGCAGCTAATGTAAGTTGAACAATTCAAAATAAGAACGTAAATAGAGCTATCGTGAATGAGTAACAATATTTTTTCAATCAATTAATGTGTTATTTTGTTTATATCAACATATTACAACAAAGATGAGCATATTAAAAAATAAATAAGTCTATAATAAATTGGAACTCAAGATAGGTTGGTACAATGTGGCAGAAAAATTCATATTTTAATTGATGTCTGCTGTTGTATCGTAGATAATTTAAAATAGCGAAGCTATTGTGAATGACGCTTTTTTTCATTTAAACGATTGTATGAACTATTGGGTTGCCCAAAAAGTAATTGCGGATTTTTTAAAAGTAAATGCATTTTTGATAAAACTTTAAATGAACTTTAATAAAATATACTTTTTTACACTTTTTTTCTAAAGCAAGCTAAAAGTAAAAGCTGATAACCGACAGAAGAAAGAATGCAATTACAGAGTTACAATCTGTGAAAAAATTTGTCAACGCTGACTATATGAAAAATCCGCAATTACTTTTTGGGCAACACAATACACAGCTAATTTATAAAAGGACACAGAGAAATTGGCTTAACTAACTATGGCACAGGGTTGAACAAACAGTTTTTTAGTTTAGTTACCTATATACCAATATCATATTCTCTATATTTCATACCATACAGAGCTTATCATTTTTGTTCACGAACCAATGATAACTTTACCGTTACTCACGACCAGTGTTGCCACTCTTGAAAATTATTTCCTACCAAAATTTAAGAAAAATTCTACCAATCCCGATCAAATATTCAACAAGACAAAAATGCGGTATGTGGTTTTTATACCCACCTACGAAAAGTTGGCAGTTTTGCAATTCTTTATGGAACACATTAAATTATATATTTTCAACGCTGCAAAGTAATACTATATCGTCGTTATTCTTATAAGATGTAGACATGTCCGTCCGCCTTTATACTGATCTCTCGATAAGAAAAAATTTAATATTGCTTATTGGTAATTATTAAATATGTCTCAATACAGAAAACTCGACAAATGAAGTTGCAATTTTCTACATTAGAAGGTAAGAGCAAAATTTGCGGAATTATTTGGAAAATCTTGATAAATTAAAACATTATATCCTTCCAGACACCAAGAAAAGAGCAATTATCGGGTTCTTAACAGTTTTGATGGATTCATCCTCATCGGAGAGCTACGATGAAACCAACACTGTTCCTTTGAATTTGTTAAGGAGGGAAGATGCTGTCATGGGATTGAGTGGGCTTTGCACCTTCCAAGGGAATTGGGCAGTTAAACAAGTGACGCACAGTCGGTTTAGAAAAAATTTGTGCAAATTAGTCTACCAATGATAACAAAGTGTCCGTAGCCGCCACATGACCGAATAGAAAGCTCCCTTAGTCTCACATTAGTGTTCGTAGCAATTTATCTATCCACAATGTCCAAAAGCATTAAATGGTTAGTTCAATGTATCTTTCTCAGCACAACATGTGTACGTGTACGGTGATGGTATATAGAGCAGTTGTAGTCCTATGCAGCCTTCGAAATGCATGCTGATGCTAAGCGAATGGAAATTGTTCAACGTGAGGAGTAGTCCCTCGTGTATCTTGGCTACTGATGAGAGAAGGGAGATCGGTCTGTACGACTCCCCCTTGCTCGTGTCCTTTTCAGGTTTCAGTAGCGGGAACAGACTGTCCATCCTCCAAACATCGGGTACTATAATAGTGTTCAGATAGGCTTAGGACTGGTGAAAGGTAATCGACTCCAGGCATATCCAAAATTAACTTGGTATTTATATGTTTAAAAAAACCTACCAAAAATTGAGGTCAGCCTACCAAGAGAATAAAAACCTACCAATTTTGGTAGGAAGCTACCAAAAACGGCAACACTGCTCACGACACCCAGGCAGCCATTAAATCTCTGGACAACGAATTTCTTAATTGTAAACCCGGCCTCGACTCTCGCAGATTTTTATGGTTGCCGAACCGCAGAGATATCCAATGGAATTGTGGAGTAGATGAGTTAGCAAAGCTAGGAAATGCTTTACACTTTCCAAGGGAATTGAAATCTTTGGGTATGCCTCTGACACCATTCAATCACAAATCGAAGAAGATTTCTTCTAGCGATTCGTACTTGTGCGTTTCCCCTCGAATGTTTTCCTACAATTCATTTTTCGGTCCTCCCTGTTTGCGCAAAACCATTGACAGATGTCTAATATAAAGCTTAGGGTTTGTTTTTGTAATCCTATAAACTACAGTTTCAATTGAATATATATTCCTATTGCAAACAGAAATAAATCAGATAATTTCTTTCCTGCTACCATTGTTAATGAAGCTTTTACAATTACTGTATAACGTAACGCCAAAATAAAACCAAAAAAAACATTGAAACAACACGCACTATAACACCCTGTGAAGTTTTATAAAAAAAAATTGTTTTTAGAACAAAAACGTGAGCCTTTATTTTCTTGTTTTCATGCCTTGTCTCATTTTTCATTCTTCTGCTTAACACAAATAAAAATGTAAACAAAACTTTTCAGGGGGTTGTATTGAATATAAACTTTGTGGTTTATCAAAAGAGGCAGGAGAGGCAAAGCAAAAGACAAGCAGGCGCACAAAAACACACAAAATAAAGGCGAAAAGACGACGCCAAAAATATGAAATTTTTTTGTCTCGCCGATTAAACAAAATTGCAACCAAATAATGAAAAGCAGCAAAAAACGATGAATGACAGTCAATGAGTTTCTGCGTTGCCGAATGACTAATAAATGAGGAATGGGTGTAAAGACGAGTAGGTGATGTGGGGGGTAGCACAAATGTTTGAATGTATGTTCGATATCTCATGACCATGGTAATTGGAAACGTAGTACCGTGCTGTATATATTAAGCCTTAGTATTTTCTTTACGTTATCGATACAATAATGCCATACAATTAACTAATTTTCATAAAATTGCTTATTGTTATTTTGCATAAGCCTCTAATGACCAACATAGATCTTCGCCCACATCAAAAACACATTCTTTTGTACAAATAAACATTTTCTTGTTCTCTCTCTCTCCCTCTCTTTCGTATGTAAGTAACAATGTATGATACATGCTGAAGAATAAAATGTAACCAGAAAACTACTAAAGAAGTAGATAAAAAAAACCCCAAAGACCACACCGGAAGAAATGCAAGACAATCCAATAAGAAAAAAAGTATGATTGATTGTGGATAAAACCAATAACATTTGGTTCTTTATATACACATGTGTAAATATTATTTTCCTTAAACATCTTATTGAACTCACCTCCAAGTGTCACCGATAAGCGTTTTGGCCAATCCCTTAATTGTTTTTGTAAACTTTGCATAGGACCAACATTTAATCAAACCCCACAAAATAATTCCTTCTTTGATTTGGGTGCTGTTTTCATAAAATCTTTTTTATTTTCATTTGTAGCACTCACAGCTTTTTTTATTATTTTTCAATTATTATTTATTCTTTTTTCGCATTCACATATTTTTTATCTATGAAGATATACAAAACACGAAACACAAAAGACCGACCGACCGACGTCGACGTCCGACCAGCCAAAGACAAAATTAGCCACAGCTTTTCGCAATAATAATCTTATATCTTCAATCTTATAATCTTCAATACATCAATACAAACTTGTTTCGAAGTATTTGTACTTTGTCTTATTCTCAATAAACACTTAAACACTTAATTTTAATTTTCAGTTCTTCACTTTACTTCACACTTTGATTGAAATTGAATTCGATTTTAGAGAAATGAAAAAATCGATATCTCGCTGAACGATAAATTAAACTTAGATTAGTTGATAGGGGGCCTTCAGATAATTTGACATTCGCGACACGTTATTCGTAACGTTATAACGTAACATAATTTTTTTTATTTATATTCTTACAGAATTTATATTCTTACATACATAACATAACAATACATATAATAACATATAATGACCAACTTACATGGTACATCATGATAAGTGGTCATTGTAATTATATTGTACTCTGCTTATTGTGAGCAAAATGCCAAAAAAAAACAAAACATATATAATATGTAATGGCTAACTTATGGTACTGGTACTTTATTAATTTTTCACCGTTGAAACCCCTATTTTCCGCAATAACTTTTTTGAAACATTACGAAAATAACAATGGTACAATTTTATTAAAATTTTACCATAAGTATTAGGGGAAAGTCCTACTGAATGAAATCAGCAAGTTTTTTGCTTTAAAATCTAATACCTGGAAAAGTAATAGGCGAAAATATCGTGAAAAGCTAATATAGTACCAACCTTAACATGGTAAATCTACTCTAGCTAGCACGAAACTTACAAACTAATGGCCCTTTTAGACGGCACATCATGATCGTACTCATCGTGTATACGTGTTGATTACAAGTTTTGCCAAAAATGGTAATCGAATTTTCCATTTCTTTGATTTTATTTAATTTTTCATACTTTACTTCTCATTTCTTAACCTTATTTATCACAGAATGTATTTGTCAATATCTGTCAATTAAACGGTAATCGATAGACGTTATTCATAAAAAAACAAATGAATTAGATTTTCAGCCATGACTGATGGTTGTGTGTACATGTGGCGAATACGTCTTTGGTTTCACCAATACTATTACAATGACTCTACATCAGAAGTGCCATATAAATTCAGCATAACATTTACTTCGTCACACTGAAAGTCGACTAATTGATCATCCAATTTTTGTGAAATTGCCCTTTTAGACGGCACATCATTATCTTACTCATCGTGTGTCAGTGTTTTTTACAGCTTTTGCCAAAAACTGTACATCGATTTTTTTCTTTAATTTTATGTAATGTTTCAGACTTACTATTCATTTTATAACTTTATTTGGCACAGAAACTGTTTTTTCTATATCTGCCAATTAATGATTACACATTTCTTTGTAAACGATAATCGATAGACGCCATTCATCGAGAAAAATCAGTCATGACTGATGGTAATGTGACATGTGACGCATGCACCTTTGTTTTCACCAATACTATTACAATAACCATGCATCAGATGTGCCGTGCAAAGTAAAATCCGCATAAAAAAGTCGACAAATCGAAATCGACTGAAAATCGAATAGTTGACTTTTTCGTTCACGATCTTGCTTGTTACATTAACTGTGTGTTATTTTAGTACTGGATAGACAAGCCATGAAGGACAGAAATAAAACGCAAAAAAGTTTTCAATGCAAGTCTTTTTGTTTGCCATGAGGTGGTAACTACCTGTCAAAACTATACAAGGAAAAAAAACGAAAATATTTATAAAATAAATAAATAAAATATGCAAAAAATGTGTGGGAAAAGAAGTCAAAAAAAATCTATTTAGATTTGTGCACTAAATTTTTAAATAACTGGTTTTAATTTTATTTGGCCATTCACAATAGCAAATCACAATGGTAATTTATCCAGGGGCCGAATAACAGTACACGTGGATGAGTAAAATCGTTCGAAATTTCTCTATTATGGATTTTGTATCTTTTTATTGAAGGAGAATTTTTGAAATTTCAGAACGCGAGTAATTAAATCGTTCATTAGTTATAAAAACTTTGACATAAAAATGTATATACAAGTGGCATAACTTCCATTAAATACAAATACGAGTTGAAATATCTTTCGATACGAAAGCGGACTTGATCACGTATGCGGTAATTCGGTCCCAGAACTGTACTGCACTATAAAGTACTAAAACCCCGTTTACCGGATTTAAGGCTCTCGTCACAGATTTTGTAAAGTGAGCCATTAAATCCAGCGTTTAAAATAAAACATTGCTATAAACACTGGAAGACAGTAGAAGAAAGTAGATGACCCGTCCTACTCACCAAAAAAGGCTATGTGTTGCAACGTATATAAATCTGACTTTTCATTTTACTTCTTTCTCTAGAGGAATGAGAAGAAAATGAGATAACACTAAAACATTAAAAAACACAAATAAATTAAATTAAAAGTGAGGATTCACTAATAGAAGGTTAGGTCACTTGCGAAAACACAAAATGGATAGGCCCCATGAACATCATTAAGGATGTCAAATCTGCCGATTAAAAATGTCATCAAATAGGAGAAAACGTAAACAAAAAATGAATGTAAAAAGAGAACAAGTTGACATCCGCAATGCCAAGTACTGCCATAAATTAAAATAATTGTATGTCGGCTGATCGTTGGCTCAACCTTTTTCAGTGAATCCTGAAAAAAAGTTAACAGTAAAGCAAACGTTTTGTAAAAATAATTCATAATTCAAAAGCAAACAAATTTACAAAATAGGATTAATTGCAGCTATTGGGTTGCCCAAAAAGAAATTGTGGATTTTTCATATAGTCGGCGTTCACAAATTTTTTCACAGCTTGTGACTCTGTAATTGCATTCTTTCTTCTGTCAATTATCAGCTGTTACTTTTAGCTTGCTTTAGAAAAAAGTGTAAAAAAAGTATATTTGATTAAAGTTCATTCCAAGTTTTAAAAATGCATTTACTTTCTTTTTAAAAATCCGCAATTACTTTTTGGGCAACCCAATATACATCTTTTTTCTTCATTCAAAAAAAAAAAATTTGCAAAGGATCTCAAATTACCGTGCAATCCCATGGCAGCCGGTTATACGTACCGCATTGACCCGATGGATTTTTTCATTGGCCCGATGGAGTCTTTCAGTGTAAAACACACTGCTACAACAACAGCCATGCACGAAGCTACGAATGTCATCCGAAGCTATGCATGTCAAGTCGCGCATGGCGCTAGTTCCAGACAGTTCTCTACACTGATGCTGAAGAATCTGTATCTGCCTGGAGTTGATTACCTTACAACTGTCCCTTAGCCTATCTGAACACTATTATAGTACCCGATGTTTGGAAGATGGGCAATCTGATCCCGCTACTGAAACTTGAAAAGGACACGAGCAAGGGGGAGTCGTACAGACCGATCTCCCATCTCTCATCAGTAGCCCGCTCCTCTCATTGAACAATTTCCATTCGCTGAGCATCAGCATTCATTTCGAAGGCTGAGCAGGACTACAACTGCTTTACATGCCATCACGATATACAAATGTACACTTGTTGTGCTGACAAAGATATCTTGGATTAACCATCTAATGCTAGATAGATAGATAAATTGCTACTACCACTAATGTGAGGCTAAGGGAGCTTTCTATTTGGTCATGTGACGGCTACGGACACTTTGTTATTATTGAATATATCTATCCGTTCACAATTGGCAGACCAATTTGCACGGTGCGTCACTTGTTTATCTGTCCAGCTAGACCCATTTAATCCCATGGCAGCATCTTCCCTCCTTAGCAAATTCAAAGGAACGGTGTTGGTTTCATCGTAGCGATCCGATGAGGATGATTCCATCAAAACACTTAAAAAATCGATAATTGTTTTTTTTTCTTGGTGTCTGGAAGGATACAATGTTTTACAATTTTTCAAGATTTTCCAAATAATTCCGCAAATTTTCCACTAACCCTCTAATGTAGAACAACCGACATGAGGTAAAATTACAACTTCATATGTCGAGTTTTCTGTAACTGAACACTAGCTGCTGCCATTAATCTTCATTAAAAGGAAATAAAAATGAAACAAATTTAATAATTACCAATAAACAATATTTTTTTTTTACTTACCTCTCTCTGCCTTTTTGATCCATTTCGGCGTTAGCTTTTGTATTTTAAGTAACGGCTGCTTTTCATAAAACAGCTGACCTTTACAAAACATCTGCTCAAAGTTGCAAATTTCTGTTGGCAAAAAAGTTCCAGTAGGAATTTGCTGGTTCTCTATTTTCTAACTGTCAACATTTGCTCTCTCTCTCTCGCGCGCTCTCTTCTGCTGGCAAATAAGTAAAGTGAAAATGTGTGCAAATTTGCACAAATTTTTGAGTTCCCGATCACAGCAATTGTTTCGCCATGGACTGGTGCAGCCCTTTAGTAAAACACATTTTACTAAACTTTTTTTTAAAATATTTTCTTAAATATTTTCTTTTTATTATTAAAATACTCTGTATATACAAAGACTAGAAAAAAATACATTTATGTTAAAAAGAACTTAAATTTAAGCATTATAAGAGAAAATAAAATAAAAAAACAAAACAAAAAATTAAGTACATTCATAAAAACTTAGTTGCGAAAGCAGACAATTTTTGGCAAAGGATAAATCCAAAAAAGAAAAATATGGGTAAGCGTATAAATAAGAAGTCTAACAGTTTTATAAACAAGAATCTAAAACTAAATAAAAAATAACTTAAACATTAAACTAATATGGCAAGCAAAATTACGTAAAATTGGCATATTTGTGGGGATGAAGTTCTAAATGATATTTAAGTTGGTTTGGGTTTTATTTTTTATATGTTTTTCTTTTATTGGTATAAAAAGAATTATTACAACTAGAAACAAGTAATAGTAATAGTTTTTGTTACAGCAACAAACAAAAAATACAAATGATTATTCATTAAAAAAAATTACAATCAAACCCAACAAGACTGTATTAATCATTCGCTTTTATTTTCTTTGGCCCAGCTAAATTAATTGAAATGAGTGACTGTTAAAGAAATTTGTTTGCCAAAATTTAAGGACCTTCTTCTTCTTTAGTTTTTTTTGCATTTGTTTTCAAAAATTTAGCCTTTTTTGATTTTTTAAATTAATAATTTGAATTGACTCTTCTTTTTTTTTGTTTTTCAAATTCAACAAAAATATGCTTTTAATTAATTTTTCCAAAGGCATTTTTTCAGTAAATAATTTATGTATGCATACATTTTATCATACATACAAAAAATCTGTTTTGTATATCTATATATTGTATATATATATATATTTAAATATAAAGGACTAGATTAGGAACCACATACATAATTTGTACAACATACAATTATAATAATCTTTAGATATTGATATAAAAATTAATTAGGACTAAAGAAATTAGTATTTTTATAAGTTCAATGCGGCACAAAAAGGCAAATAATTAGTAGTTAAAATACCGGAAGAAAACTTCATCTGAAAATAAAAGTCTTCACAATGTTTAAAGTCTTTATTTTATAATTTTTTAAAAAATCATTTAACCTTGAAATCAAATTTAAGCAAAAACCCAAGGTAGATTTATAGAAGATGCAGTCAATTGCCTGCAAACGAAAAATTGTAGGTAAAAACGTGCAGGCGATGGTAGTGCAGTCTCTGACTAAAACTCTGAGACAAATATCGGAAAAAATTGCGATTTGATTGAATATCGTAATACTGGGAGAGGAATATAACACTGAAAAGGCTGGAAGTGTAAACTGCAACTGAATTTACACTTCCTTAATGTACACTGGAAAAAATTTTACGGTTTATAAAAAATGGATGAATTAAGGAACGGAAATGTGATTTGAGAAACAGATCTAGACTTTAATACCCATTTATAATCAAATGCAAAGGCTTTGTTACTTCCCCTGTCCCAGAAAAGCCCAAAGCGCCAAAAGAGGCCATGTAAAGCTTCCAGTTGGCTAAAAACCTAGGTATAGACATACATAATTCTTGGCCAAAGTTTGGGTAAGAAAAAAGCAGCACAGTGGGTAAGGAATATAAATAAAGATAAATTTTTTTGAATGGCTATAGTTGTGGTGCCAACCAAATGATGTGTAAATGAGACTTAAAGGGTCGAGGCGTTATTAGTAAGCCCTACGAAGTGTTGTTTGGCTCACCAAAGGCCAACCTGAGCTTTGAAGAGAAATCTAAAAAGAGGCTGCGAAGCAATAACAGTGGCGGTTCGGGTGATTTGCCTGCGTTTGATCTGCTATAAGGCTCACGGCAAAGGATGTCTAGTTAGGATCAAGGCGGATTTGAAAAGGTGGTCTCACGAGAACTGCTGTTAACAGCCGACCAGGTTTGATGTCTGAAGATGTCAGATTTTTCTTTGCATTCTCTTTGTGGTTATCTTCTTTATCTCGCATGTTCTCTGTCAATGTACGCACACATATACACACACTCACACACATTTCTTTGTGTGTTGGCAAAACGTCGTTCAGCTTGATGGCAGATTGCACCATATGATTTGTGGTTGTTGTACAAATGACACCACTTTTAATTGTTATGCCATGAGTTAGGATGTGCAGTGGCGAGAATTGCTCTTAGACCAGTGGTGGGCACACTAATGCATGTGCCTATTATTTCCTAGCCCATGTGCTTATGTTCTTTTGCACGTGCACAATAATGTGCAATAGTATGTATGCATTTGATCACCACTGCCTTAGACTGAAGCTGGTACTACTCAAACTTCGAGTATACTCGATTCTGCCCAAAATTGTAGGTATGGCCCAGTTCTGGGTTATGAATGATACGACGAATTACATACCTGAATGGCTGTTTATTAATGATGACTAAGGCATTATCTTTCCGTGCAGGAAGAACTGCTATGGCAATACCCCGCACATAGCAGAAGCCTAAAGGGAGGCCAAGATAGACGGAAGCTCAGACAGGAGTCTTTATTCAGTTCTCATGGCGAAACAACTAAAGGTGGTCTAATTTGTACAACAACCACAAATCATATGGTGCAATCTGCCATCTTGTCATCAAGCTGATCGTAGTTTTGCCAGCATACGCAAAGAAATTTGTGTGCGTGTGTGTATACGTGTGCGTACATGAGCAGAGAATATGCGAGAAAGACGATAATAACACAGAGAATGCAAATAAAAATCTGTCATCATAATACTGTCAAACCTGGCCCCAGCTGTTAACGGCTGTTCGCAATTCATACTACAATAGCTCTATAAAAATAAGGATGTTTACCATATTTAGAGGGCTCTAGTGGTCGATTTCGCCTTGAATGCCTTGAAACCAAGGGAAGGGCTCTCACGATGGCTCCCAGGCCATCAGGAAGTGAAAAAAACGAAGTTGTCTGATGAAATGGTTGTTACGTTTTTACAGACAGAGATTTTTGTAGACTCTGGGGGCGATTTCGAGACAAGAACAAAGCTTATGAGAGTACTAAAGGAGTGCCTCAGGGCCAGGAGATGGCTCTTAGGGCTTCAAGGGCCATGATGGGAAATAATTTCTAAGGTAGAAGTGTTTATTGAGTTCTAAGAAACCACTTTGGAGAGATACCGACTTCTGGGCGGTTTTAGCAGGTAAATTGCAAATTGCACATTTTGCCCATGAACATTCCACTAAGAAACAGGGCAAACTTCTCACATATCAATGAGTGCCGCCCGATTCAAGTTCTAAACTCGATGATAAGGGTCCGAACGGCGTGCCGCAGTGCGACACCTCTTTGGAGAGAAGGGGGAAATTAGGTCTGAAGAGGTAACCTTTATTGAGTTCCTAAATATTAGTCAATGATTCATACTGGGTTCCTCAACGGCTGCAGCGGAGTTTTTTTTTTACTTTTTTGGGCTCTAGCAATGATTTTGTAGTATGATCCAAGTCGGTTTGCATACCCATACCTTGAGTATCCGCGTTGATCTTTTTTCATTAGGGGGAGATGGAAAATGAGGTTGTCTGATGGACTGGTTCCTCAAAGGTTGTAGAGTTTTCCAGGCGAAGGTTTTCGATAATTTGCGGATTTAAACAAGAACCAAGCTGGTGAGCGAGTGTAGATAGTACTCCATGACTTTAAATTCAATGACGGTCACGCACAATCTCATGATTGGATTTGGATTGGATCTCATTCACGAATCACGCGATTCACGTGTGACACGACAACTCACGTGCACACCTCTGCTACAGTGTATGGGTTAGCATTTCATGTCACTTTCGAGTATGAAGGGCGGAAAAGAGTTATAAGGTAATGGATGATGGTTATTCTGGACTACTGTAGGTAACTGAATTAGATTTTTGAGGCAAGCCTTTGCTGAAGACGTATATTCTGATCTACCAAACACAATTTTTAATACTTTCACATTTGGTTCTACCCTTTTTCTATATATCGATCTATGGTCTCTTATGGTGCAGCGGATAACAATCGCGATTGCAAATAACTCTTTGTTATAAATCTGTTAGAATTCTGCCTGCATTCTTCAAAACCACTGGATATTAAGGACAATCAAATTCTATTGTCGGTTGCATGCTTAGGTATTCCATAGGCCATTTTTGTGTTGGAGGTGTTAAACAAGGCTTTAAGCCATATATTTCCCAAATTTTTGACCGGTGTTCTTCTATAGTTTTCGAGATATTCGGCCATTGACCTTATGGAAACCCCTTATAGGCAGTCAAAAAAAACTGTTTTGTATTTTTCTCGAGGATTTATAAAATGGCACTACCATACTATGGAGTGAATCCTCAGCTGTAGTTGTGTTTTAAGGAAAAAGGAAAATGTAAAGTTTAAAGAAGTTTAAATAAACTTTTTCTAATTTTTAAAAATTAGTCTAATTAAATAGATTGTTTGGAATAAAAAATTGTGTGTTTAAGGAAAAACTGCAACTAAATATTCATATATGATTAAAAAAATTCTTTAAAATTTTTAAATATTAATTTCAAAAATGTTAACAAAAAATTGCTTAATCCATTTTTTTTAAATTGTAAATCTTGCCTTTAATGCCGTCAAATTATTTTCATAAATCTAACTCATCAAGAGTTTTTTGTTTTTAGAAATTAATAAAAAAAATGTAAAACATTTGTTTTTACATTTTAACAAAACCAAAAAAAAAAATTAAAAATTTTTTTAATGTTAAAATTTTTGTTTTGTTTTAATTTTTAACTAACTTTGGTTGTTTCTCTTTGGATAGGAGGTTTTAAATATGTTTTTTTTTTGGTTTTTGTTTCAAATTTAGCTAAAATTGGTTTTCTATATACAACTTCTCTTTGAATACCAAACATTTCTAAGGTAATAGAAAGAAGAAGATCTTGAAGCTGTGTCCGTGTCTGTGTGTGTGTTAAGGTGTCTTGGGGCAGGATTTAAAAATCCCTATACTCTTGAACTGTTTTGTTACAGGCATTTTGTGTGTTGTGTGTTTGTTAATTTTTCAGTTTTTTTGGTTTTGGTTTTTTATCAATTCAGTCTTTCATATTTAAATCCAAAATATGTCAATAATATTCCCTCTTTGCTATCTATTTTCTTCTACGTTTTTTTACTTGCATTATCTTACGTATCTCCTGTTCGAAATCATCTTCATCCGCTTCGGGGGGATTTTTCTTTTCTGCCACATCCTCGTCTTCCTCTTCGTCATCATCCTCTATGATTTCATGCCATTTGATAGTTTGACTTATGTCTACTTGTAGATTTTTGGTATTTTCTTTGAACGTCAGGCCTCTTTTTGGAGCTTTACTGCTGCTCCTAGTGTGATTGTGCTGCTCTAGGCTGTTGTCTGGGTCATTGCTGGTTTTGCAATTATCCAGCCTTATAGTGTCATAACTTAAAGGCCTTAAAAGATTCGGCGAAGCATCAGGGCCCACATTGTAGGGATCTTGAGCCTCATCGATATCAGCTACATCTTCCTCTTCCACCTCCTCCGGCTCCGCTTCCTCCTCCTCCTAGCTAGTTGAGGAAGGTGTCTGCACCCCATTGGCCTTGCCGGGGAAATGACACATGCAGGCTGGATTCGGTGAGTGGCCAGGATTCTCATCCAGCTTCTTGGTGAGTTTCTTCCAGTAGTCGATTTGTGCATTCAGCAATTCAATTTTCAGCTTCCTCTCCTCTATGCCCAACATAACATAGTCGTTTTGTGAGTTTTTGTGACTGACACTATTCGGAGTTGAGGTTTGTCTGGGATGATGGCCGCCATAGCTTTTATTGTTGGGTGTATATTGAGCAGCCGCTCCTGCCGCCAGGCTATTGATATTCAACAGCAGTTGTTGGGTGGAGGAATGATGTGATAGATTGTGTAGATTGGGAGGCTGTTGCAGTAAGTGATTAGCTGCTAGAGTGCCATTTGGTGGGCCATTGGTGCCCACAGTTGATGCTGGTATGCCTCGCTGTAGAGTTGGCATTCTGGGATTGTTATCCAAAGAATTTCCAGGATTTACCGCACTTAAGCCCAAGCCGCTTAAAAGCAATTGTTGTTCGGTGCTGGCCTGGCGCAAATTCAAAGCCTGCCCTGTAGCAGGAACTCCTGCATTGTTGGCGTGTGTTATACTTAAGGCTGAATTGTTGCTACTGGTATTGTTGTTGTTATTATTATTATTGTTGCTGCCATTGTTGTTGTTTAGGGAGTTGGCCTTCATATTGGCTATACTTCCTATACTGCCCACTCGTATGCCCCCAATATTTTGTATGGTAATTTCGGGCTGTTGTGGTAATGACATTGCAGTTGATGTTGCATTCATTTGTGATGTTGTTGAATTGTTGGGTGTTGATGTGGGTGTTTGTTGCTGTTGTTTTTGTGTTTGTTGTCCTTGACCCTGCTGTTGTTGTTGCTGCTGCTGTTGCTGTTGTTGTTGCCTCAAGTCTGTAGCAAATAGCTCTTCATCCTCTTCTTCCAAACATACTTCCGGTATATCTTTGGGACTAATACAATCATCATCGTCATCTTCATCCATGGCCTCGCCATTGTTGGAGTGCTCATTATCGCTGATATCTTCGGATTTAATTACAATGACATCGTGATCCATGCCATCATAATTGAGGGCCGGGTGCTGAAATGGCAAAAGCTGAGGCAAGTGAGTAAGACAATAGAACTAAGAGGTAAGAAAAACAAACAACAAATTTCCCAGTTCTTAAAAAATGTTACGAAAATTTTAAAATTTTGAGACATTTTAAAGAAAACTTTTTATTTTTTTTTTTGGAAAATTATGCTAATATTTAAATTTTGATATTTTTTTTTAATTTCAATTCCATAGAAAATTTTGTGAAAATGGAAAGTTTTTTGGCAAAATTTGATTTCTATAGAACATTTTGTCAAAATCTTTTCTATAGAGAATTTTTGAAATTTTTTTTTCTATAGAAAATTTTGTCAAAAATATTTTCTTGAAAAATTTCGTCAAAATTATTTAGAAAATTAAAAAGGTTTGATTTTTATGAGGATTGTTGACCTAAAGTAATTTTTGTATGATTCCGGCTCAATTGACAAAAATTTCCCTTGGGTTTTTATGTGTTCTTATTCCAATATTTTGTAAAAAATATTTTATCAAATTTTTTTCAAAACTTTTTCTATAAAAAATTTTATCAAAATTTTTTCTATAGAAAATTTTTCAATTTTTTCTATAAAAAATGATGTCAACATTTTTTCTATAAAATAATTTATCAAAGTTTTTTCTATAAACATTTTTATAATAAATAAATAAATTAAAAAAAAAATAAGAAATTTTATCAAAATTTTTTTATAAAAAATTTTATAAAATTTTTTTCTATAACAAATTTTTCAAATTTTTTTTTATAAAAAATTTTATCAAAATTTTTTCTATAGAAAATTTTTCAATTTTTTCTATAAAAAATGATGTCAACATTTTTTCTATAAAATAATTTATCAAAGTTTTTTCTATAAACATTTTTATCAAAATTTTATAATAAATAAATAAATTAAAAAAAATATAAGAAATTTTATCAAAATTTTTTTATAAAAAATTTTACTAAATTTTTTCTATAACAAATTTTTCAAATTTTTTTTTATAAAAAATTTTATCAAAATTTTTTCTATAAAAAATTTTATTAAAATTTTTTCTACAAAAAATTTTATTAAAATTTTTTCTATAAAAAATTTTATTAAAATTTTTTCTATAAAAAATTTTATTAAAATTTTTTCTATAAAAAATTTTATTAAAATTTTTTCTATAAAAAATTTTATCAAAATTTTTCCTAAAAAAAATTTTATCAAAATTTTTTCTATAAAAAATTTTATCAAAATTTTTTCTATAAAAAATTTTATCAAAATTTTTTCTATAAAAAATGTCAAAATTTTTTCTATAAAATAATTTATCAAAATTTTTTCTATAAAAAAGTTTATAAAAAATTTTATCAAAACTTTTTCTATAAAAAAGTTTATCAAAGTTTTTCCTATAAAAAATTTTATCAAAATTTTTTTCTATAAAAATTTTTATTAAAATTGTTTCTATAAATTTTTTTTATGATCTCCCAGATGGCAATACCAGAGTTACGTCGATCCAAGACTGTGCCTCTAGCAGCTGTGTGTCATAACAGGTTTCCGATCGGAAATCTCTTCTTATCCATCCGGGTTTCCTATAGTCGCCAGTGGGCGTGATCCTCGTCGCTCCGTCTATGTCAAGGCACATGTTCTCTGAACTTGTTTTATTATCCTTACTTTGCACCTTTTCTCCAACGCAGTCCACCAAAATACTGAGGCGTAAGTAATTATTGGTCTAATCACGCTCCTGTAGAGCCAGTGGACTATCCTCGGATTCAAGGCCCATTTCGAGCCATGCGTGTCTACATAGTGTCCGCGTGTCTGTGAGCCTTCTCAGTACGCTCTTGAAAGTCACACTTCCAATTTAGTTTACTGTCCAAGATCACTCCTAAGAATTTTACCTTGTCAGATATGGAAATTGTTCTATTGAGGAATGTGGTGCCTCAAATCGACCCACCTTCGTTTTCCTCTTGAACAGGCAGATTTCAGTCTTCTCTGGGTTAACATTGAGACCACAGGGTCTTGCCCAGTCTTATGCCATATGCAAAACCCTTTCCAAGTCCTAGGCATGCAGTGAAAATAGTGGACACCAGATAGGCTGAGGACATGTTGAGGCTTTTGATGAAAACGCATTTTCCCCAGGATACGACGGGACTAACGGAGATACTGGAATATTGGAATAATTATCATTACGGAATCTATGGTAAAGCAAGCTTTGAGGAGCGTCAAACCATTTAAGTCACCCGGACCTAATAGAATATTTACGGCGTTACTACAGAAGGAGGCCGACTATCTGGCGTCCCATCTGGCCACTATTTTCACAGCATGAGTAGGACTTGCATATACTCAGAAAGCCTGAAATGAAGCAAGGGTGGTATTTCCACCCAAGCCCGGCAAGGCAAATTATGGGACACCAAACTGTTTACGGGCACTAAACTGACCATCAGAGCAATAACAACCTAGACGGTAAGGTCACGAACAGTATTGGAGTATCAGAAGGAGATTAACGCCATCTCTGAGAATTTCACAAAGCGCATCGTTTGGGTGCCGGATCATAGCGTAGCAAGGGGGAATGAAAGAGCAGACGATTTTGCAGTAAAGGCCAGAGGACTGGCATTAATAAACTTGGTTAACCCGAAGCCATATGGGTCGACGCAGTCCGAGTTAAGGACGTGGGCGACGAACGCGAAAATCCTATGGGGACATCCGGATCGAGACAAAAAATTTTGTTAAAATTTAGTTTTTAAATATGTTTAGTATACAATTTGTTTTTATGCCAGCATTTTTTCTGTAGAAAATTTTGTAAACATTTTTTTTATAGAAAAATTTTCAAACCCTTTTTTCTATGGATAATTTTTTTCAAATTTTTTTTTTATAAAAATATTTGGCAAACATTTTTTAAAAAAAATTTAGTCAGAAATATTTTTTTTATAGAAAATTTTGTCAGAAATTTATTTTTATAGGAAATTTTGTCAAAAATTTATTTTTATAGGCTATTTTTATTAATTTTTTTTAAAGAAAATTTTGCCAACATTTTTTTTATGGAAAAATTTATCCAAATTTTCCAATTCTGTCAGATGTTTTTTCTTTATAATTTGTTTTTATATAGAAAATTTTTCTATATAGAAAATATTTTTTGTTAAAGTTCATTCATTAAATTTTTAGTTTAAAAAATTTTGTTTTTATAGAAATTTTTTTGTTCGAACATGATGTTGAGTTGTTGTTGTAGCAGTGTATTGTGCTTCTCTATTCGTCTGCTGGGTTCTGTTAAGTAACCAGAGCTAGGAACTCTGCGACTAAGTTGGTATGTGTCCAGGCTCACAATTGGCGCATACATCCAACGCACTGACATCAATCCTAGCGCTGTAATAGTTGGGGCGGCTGCATCTGCCGGAACGCAACTGACACAGAACTAGTATGGTTTGTCCAGAAAGGCTAACTTATTCTGTTGCTGCGCACATTCGGTAGATGCTCACAACTTTTGCTACCATGTCAGCGTGAATGTTTTTTAGAAACCTTTTGAAACGCCGCCTTATCTAGTGGTTCTCCCTTGTAGCACTGAGGCTCACGCTCTTGATCACCTATCCACAAGTTGGTGTTTGCTATGGTCTCTGCGATAACAGTGCGGTAGACACCGTTTGGACAGCATGTAGTTGTAACTTCACACGGTTAGGATCTGTGCCTCTTGTGGTCCATACGAGAACTGAGCAGACAGCCCGTCGCAGTATGTAGGGCGCCATTCTTACAGATCTGTATGTTATTTCACTACTTGTCGCTCAGTCGCACTACTTGTCGCGAGTCCACGTCGGCGCTGTATAGTTTATCAGCGTGCCAAGGGTTGCTGGTCACTCTAACGTCACCGAAAGTGACTGGAGTCCTGTCATTCTGCGCCGGAAACTTGGGCTGGACTTGGGGTATTCGACCGATAAGCGTTTGATGTTCGCCACCCGGACATTCACCAGTTATTCTAAATTCAAACTAAAGTTATTCTAAATTCAAACAAAAAATTTTAGTCATAGGTAAATTCCCTTTCTACTGTTATCTCCGTAACCTAAACTTCCTCTTTGCAGGTTTATTCGAGTGTGAGTGTGTGAGTGTTTGTGTGGTTTAGCAAATAAATGAGAGGTTACGTTTTTCATTGTTTTCAGTTTGGTTTTTATCAAAAATTCCACTTGGGGACTGATTTCCCCATTGTGTTGGCCATTTCAAAGCCAGTTTGTTATCTATCTTCAAATATACACTTCACATAAAAGTAACACACACACACACACACACAAAATTCAATCCAGACAACCCCGCTACAATTGTTAACCCCCCTTCATCACTAGATTATAAAGGCTATGTACATATGTATAATTTTTTTTTTTTGAAAAACACTTTAAAATTTACCTTTGAATCATCAAAATCATCCTCATACTTCTGTCTGCCATTACTGTAACCATTGGGAGACATTTGCTCTGATATATATTGGGCCACTGATTCCTGTTGCGATATGGTATTTAGCAAATCCATAAAGGTGCGATTGCCTTTGCCCTCACCGCATAGATCCTTTTTCAGCAATAACTTCATATTCTTATAAAGCTGGCGCAATTGTTTTGAAGAACGCTGATGATACACCCGGGCATTGAACTCTTTGGCAATTTGACGCCAGACTTCATCTTTTTTGCGATTTGATTCAGCATCGGTGCGTTTGTTCTCTATGATGTCCTTGTATTGGGCCGCATAACCCAAGACCATATTGCGCTCCCGTTGTGTGTAACGGGGAGTTTTTTCCATTTTCATTCGGCTTGGAAGAGACGACGTTTTGAAGCTAAAATTAAACACAATCAAACACGGACGTTTTATAATCAAATTATAGGCTTTGGGGCTTTGTCTCGTATGTTAAATAAAAAAAAACCGAAGGAAGATTTGGAGTTGATCGTGGCAAAGCCTAAATTGAACTGAACTCTCATTTACCCCACAAAAATAGAACAAGGTGATGATGACGATGGAGGTGGTGTGTTGATGGCAAAAGAGAAAAATAAGCAGCCGGCACTTTATAAACTCAACCTCTCTCTACTCTACTCTATAAAGTACATACTCGTACATATGTATGTAGGTACAATGAATTTACGTTTTGCCATTTCAAGTGGGTTTTTATTTCTATTATGCGCTCTTAAGTTTTAATTCAGTCTTTTCAATATGTTCTCTTTGTGTGGCTGTCTCTTACACAAACACAATCTGAATCTGACTATTTTGTCAATTCTCCCCCTAACTGAGGTGTGGGGCTCGCTCAACACTAAACATATGTCCGGGCTCGCTCTCTGTTGTTGTTTTTATCTTTTTTCTGTTTTCTATCAGCCTACATTGCTTGCACCTTACCCTCCTTGAATGGGCATCTCATGATTGAAAAAAGGAAAATAAACAACTACAAACACATTTAGCCACACTCAGGGCACAGCCAATGTTAGCCCGAGCTCACTGGCTCTTGCAACGACAAGGCAATCTTCGGAGAGTGTTGCGTGTTTTTTATTCTTGTGTGCTGTGTGCCATGTTGTTGCCTATCTGTGTGGGGGTTTTAGATAAAAACGCGCTTTATGTTATTTTATTTTTGGGGGGGTACATTCTCGCTGGTGCTGTAGTCGTGTGTGTTTTTTTTTTTAATCTGAGTTAGTGGTGGTCTCTGTTTTTTTTTTGTTGCTGTTGTTGCATTTGGTTTAAATTCTCACTGTTTACTTTGTAGTAAAACGAGCGCAAGCACAGCACACTTTGTTGCTTTACTTTATTTAGCCTTCTGCTTGTTGGTGTATTATTAATATCTTAGTTTTGTTGTTGCAGCCCCCTTTGTTTTTGTAAAGGTAAACAAATAAAAGCACACTTGATTATGACGACAATGATGGCGATGATTGCCTTACTTTTCTTGTTGGTCTGATAAGAAGGAAGAGCCGCCTAGCCTACCTAGCACAAGTAGTTCTTTCTATTCTTTCCTCTTTTCGTTGATGAAATACCTATTTGTTATTAACCTCGTTTTTGTTCTTGCTGCTGCTGCTGCTATTGTTGTTGTTGTGATAAGCTACGTTAGGAGCCCCGTTTTGTTTGTACTTTTGTTTTGTGGTGGTTCAAAGTAAAAATCCCATTAAAGGAAACGAATCATCAACTTTAACCCACCTTTCGATGTGTCATACAAAAATCAAAATTAACCACAAATACCTACAAAGCGCTCGGATAGAAAATCAATGAAAAAAAAATCATTCAATTTGCAACAGGATAATGACAAGGCAGTGTTGCCACCGTTTTGGTTCTTTAGACCGAAAAGACAGATTTTAACGGCCTTATTCACAAAACTTAATGAAGCTTATTTGACTGTTCTATAAAGGAAATCTGTTAAATAAACCTTTTTCAAATCTATATTAAGTTTTGTGTATACCGGTGTAAGTTACAAATATTGTTCATGCTGCACATAAATAGGTATGCAGTGTCACAAAAGTTTTAAAATTAAATTAAAAAAGTACATAATAAAAAAAGTCTAATTTAATTTAATAAAATAATAAAAAAACATTTAATAATAAAATAAAGTTAAATAAACATATATCAGATTAATTATTTAATAATTGAAATAATTATTTGGTAGTGATTTTAAAACGCTAATCATTAACTTTCATGAGAATATTCTATTTGTGGGCTTTCGTTAAATTTAGTTGCCTTTGCAAAACAAATTTATATTGTTTCTCGGAACACTGTTTGCAACCCATTTTGTCATGGTCATCACAACTTACAAAGAGAGGGATATCTGATAAAGGTGAGGCGATGGAAGGGAAGAAATAAATTGACGCACAAGTCTTGCATTGCAAACAAAACTTTGATTTATTTCAAGGCTTTATAACCAGCCTTGTTAGCTTTTAAGCCCGCACATTCTATTGGATATTTGTAAAGTTCAACCATTTTGACATACCTACAAGTCAATTTACTTACTATGCGATATCAATCCTCTCCTCTGTCACTGAGTCATTTTTTAACTGAGAATATTCTAAAGAGAGTTTAAGAAGAGAACACTTTTACACACATATCAATATTTAAATGTTTGCTTACTTGCCATAAATAGGCGAGGAGTTAGAGGACATCCTTTTTAAAGGCTTACTTTAAGTCTTAATTCACTTTGAAGATGTCCACTTTTTGCGCATTCGCCATAAATTTCAAGAGTCCGAAAAGTGCTCTTTCAACCTTAAGTTAAAATAAATCCAACGTTTTGATATGCCAACACCGGAATGAAAGCAACATTTACAAAAAACCCCCACTACAGTCACAGGTTTGATATCTAATCTTGAACTAAAGATTAGAGACAGCCAGGCCAAGCAAATTGAATTGAAAATTAACGCCATGATAAACTGTAATACCACAGCGGCAGGTAAGTATCATTAAACAATGCTTTGGAAAACAGCAGAACAAAGTTAAAGTTACGTTAAATTCCAAATGAAGCGAAGAAGAAGAAGACAACTAATATATAATAAAAAAACACAATAATAGATAAGAAAAGTATAAAAAAAGTTTACCACCCCGACCAAAACCCCTTTTCCCCCCAATAAACTGAAAATATGAACTATGTTAAAGAAAGATTTAGAAAACACACACACACACACACACAGGCAATGTGACAACAACAGAAACTCGAACTAGAAATATGCGCGTTCTACACGGGGAGACACTCCACGGATAGTAAATACGGTACTAACCACACGTAGCCGTAGCAGCTATAGCCAAAGTACGTATGAATCCCTCGTCTTGTACTGAACTGCAGCGCAATTCAAGTCCGGGTGGGAGAGAGTAAAAGCAATCCATAGCACTAGGGAGGGTAAGAAAACAACGAGGGGTGGCAGTTTAGTTGCTGCCACCCATTAAAGTCATCAACCTGACTCATTTGCAAAGTAAAGTTTAAAATAGCATTCCTTGTAAGTACGAATAAGCTCTTGAAACCCCCAAATGGTGAGAAGACAAGTAGAGAAAGAGAGCTAAAGAGAACAAAGCGTTACTCAGTATAAAAGCCGAGACAACAAGAGAAGAGAGTTGCAAAGCATCGCATTAAACAGAGAGCTCTGACTCAATGCGTGAGACTAGCCGAATAGCCAAAGCTTACAAACCAATGATTGCGCACACATTCACACACTTACACAACAATACGAAACCAATACCAGTTTACCATTTAGGGGTTGGTTTGTTTCAATACTTGCAGGCCCAATAACCCACACTGCCTAGCAGACCCAAGCCCCAAACACAAAAAAAACTACGGCTTAACGTGTGTTGCTTGTAAACAGCATGGAGGCAGGCAGGCTGACTGAATGACAACAACAATACCAACAACCAACATAGAGTGGTTATTATCGATACTCTTAGGCTTGCCATGCATTTTGTGTTTGGTTTTTGCATTATTGCCCAGCCATGAATTGAATTGCCCGTTAGAGGATTAAAACCCCCAAGAAAAATTCCCCCAAGGATAATAACCTATGACGTGTTGTTTGTAACTCATAGTACAGGAAAGCCAAGAGGCAATATGAAATTTACGTTTTTTGTTCGGGCGAACCTTTGAAGTTAACAATGTAGGTGAAAGCAACAAATTGAATTATGTTATAGAGGATTGGCCTGTGAAAAAAGCCAGAATAAAACCCAGGATTAATTATACATACTATACGGTGCTGATACACAAACGGAAGTAAGCTGAAGACAATAAGCCGACACAAAGTTTTTATACCCTTCTCCATAGAATGAGTGGCATACTAACTACGTCATGTCATTTGTAAAACGTCGAAATATTGATCTGCGACCCCATAAAGAACACTTTTAAATATTAAATTTCCCATGAACATTCTATTAAGAAACAGTCATACATCTCTCATATTAATGAGTGCAGTCGATTAAAGTTTTAAGCTGAATGGTATGGGGCCTTCTTTTTTTTATGCCGAGTCGGAACGGCTCGCCGCCTAGGGACAACACTCGGTAGAGAAGTTTTAACATGGCTGGATATCTAACACATGTAGTCAGCATTGGCAAGGAAATAACCACCACCGAAAAATTTTCTGATGTTAACGCCAGGATTTGAAACCAGGCTTTCGGCCTGTAAACCGATCTCCCGATTTGAATTATTGATCATACAGAGAGCGTAGTTCTGATGCGACTCGGCTTAAAGATTGCTTATTTTCTTTTATGACCTCCAAGATCTATGTTAAGTATGTTCCCAATCGTTCCCAATCATTGGGAATTTCATGTTATGAACTTCCATCATCTCTCTCAATAGCTTCTGCCTATAAAGAGTAACCTGACAAACGTAATCCATGATGAAGGAAATATAAGATTCGGCTCTTCCGAACTTAACAAGTGTTTAGGTTAGGTTTAAGTGGCAGTCGGCAATCAAACTCACTCAGACGTTTTCGTCTATTGTGATACATCCGCTAATCAAAGAAATGCGAACCTAACGTAAAACTCATTCTACTTGTTAGTGCGGAACACACATACAAAAGATCCACATCGTTCTCATAGCATCTGCAGAAGTCGTTAATGTATTAGGTGTAGCATTAAATTCAGTGCATCAGGTGGAGTCTTCCTCAGTGCGACTATGAATGGACAAACAAGCCATTCTTTGGATCCGGTTGAGTATTGAACAGTAGGTGAATTTTTAAAGAGCCGTCCACTAGACCTCAATACCATATAGCGGCATATCAAGCAGGTCTAGACAACATTCATGCCGACACGGTAGAAGATGCGCTAAATGGCTATCGGGTGAATGTAGTCCTTGGAGAACGACCGCCTCCCATTGCGCCTGAAGAAATTAACCTCCCCCGGCAAATCAGAATAGTTCTGGCTCAATTACGTTCCGGCAGATGCAGCCGCCTCAAATCCTACAGAGCAAGGATTGATGCCGGCGTGCAAGATGTATGTGCCGATTGTAACCAGAGACCGCACGATACACGTCACCTGTTTAACTGCCCTGCCAGACCCACTCGACTCAGACCCAGATCCCTGTGGAAGCACCCCATCTTAGTCGCAGAGTTCCTGGGTCTTGACACTCAACAAATTCAAGCAAAAACAAACAACAACAACAATATAGCGTTATAGGTCATAAAGCTGCAGTATAAAGCCAGTGCATGACACGCGGTTTAAATTCCCAACTTTTGCCAAGTTGTTCTTTTCAGCAGGTGATACAATTTACACACAGCCGCACTGGTCTCCTTGGGAGGAGAGAATGTTCCATTTACCAAAAGCTGGTGTTTTACTGGACAGGAAATTTAACTTCGACTCGGGCATTTTGGAATTGGAATGAAAGACAACTTGAGAGGAGAGAATGTTCCATTTACCGAAAGCGGGTGTTTTACTGGACAGGTCTTTAACATAGCATAGCTACCATATAAACCGATCTGCCGATTTGACATCTTTAGCCCCTGGAAGCAGCAATTTTGTCCGATTTGGCTAAAATTTTGCACATAGTATTCTGTTATAACTTCCAACGACTGTGTCAAGTACGGTCCAAATCGGTCTTTAATCTGATATACCACCCATTCTCAAATATCCTTGTTCAGTTCCTGGAAGCTTTAATTTTTGCTAGTTTGACGGAAGTTTGGCTTGTAGAATAAAATTATGTCCTTCAACTAAATTTATCTTGCATAAATTTTTAGCAGAATTCATGGTGATGGGTTCCTAAGATTCGGCCCGGCCGAATTTAGCACGCTTTTACTTGTTCATGTATAACCTCTGGACATGGTTCGAGGACTCACATCTTCTCTCTCTTCTCTTCCTTTTTAGGGGAGGCCGAACTGGCCTTGGAGTGGACTCACCTATGGTGACCAAACCATTTAACCTAACCTAACCTAGCTTAAAGATAATGAGGCACAGAGCATCCTCTAAGCCCACTCCGAACTTCTGAGATAACAGCATTCCACAGCTGTCAGTTTGTCGTTTCTGGCCTTTTCAATAAACAGGAACAGGCCTAGTGATTCAGATTAAAGAATGGAATTCAAATATACAAGTTGATGGCTCCTTCCAGCGCAGACTATCATAGCACAAGGCGGATGACGCTGAACGCTTGGGTTCGAATCCTGGCAAGAACATCAGAAAAAATTTTCGGCGGTAGTTTTCTTCTCGTAATGCTGGCGACATTTGTGAGGCACTTTGCCATATAAAAACTTCTTCCCAAGGAGATATCGCTATGCGGCAAGCCGTTTGGACCCGGCTATAAAAACTCGAAACTAGTTTCAGCTTTTTTTGCAGAGCTTTGCTCCATCACCGAGATGAGCAATTTGGCAACTCTTCGCAATGAAATATTATTGATTGATAACTGGTCAAACTGAATTGAAAGCAAGCAAATGCAATCATGAATAAAGGTTGGTTGGTACTACAAGCCTCCCTCCTTTTCCTCTTTCCGGTTTTTATTTTTATTTTCTTGCTTTATCTTACCCAGTGCTCTTAACCAATACTTTGGCTGCTTATCTTTGCCATGACAATGTTTTAGTCATTGAATTATTACTTTCGCTTCAGACCATGGTCTATAAGCTTTTCTCTTTAGAGTGCTGTGAGGAAAAGAGCACAGTTTTCTTTTAAGGTCTTCTCAATGCTCAGCCTGCAAAGTATTGCCCACCAAGATTAAAAAAAAGGTTAGACGACAACAATTGTTGTTCACTTTGGTTGATAGTCTTTTGTTTTCACATGGTTGTATGTGAAAACATGAATCAGGTGAATATTATAGCCCTATTTGATATTGGTTCTTTGTTGTCTTCGCTTGTTGTTGTCACTGATAAGCGAAGCTTTATATTGTTGTAATTGTTGTTGCAACTGCTTGGTTCACTTTGATTTTTTATGCGTACTCTCTGTGTTTTACGTGGTAGTACCAGGTAGACTCGTCCATCTTCACCTCCCCTTCTTTGATTACTTCCATATCTTTGGCTGAATTTCCCCCAAACTAACATTAATTTTTTTTTATATGGTCGAGTACTGCTGATAAGACAACTGAACTCAGTCCCCGCTAAGTTTAATAACACAGTATACATATATGAATCAACCTGGGTTTGTGTAGCAATGAAAACGAGAAGGGTTACGCAAAACAGGTGAATGGTATCATGACTCTACTGTTAAAGTTGGGTGCAGTATTCTTCAAGGAAGGATTAATCATTGCAAAAGAATGTGATTAACAAAAAAAAAAGCTAACAAATCTGAGAAGTATGTAGTATCAAGTAGTTAAAATACAATTGATGTTAGGAAAATCTACATCCTCCACCTATTTGAGGATTTAAAGATCGAAGACATTTTAGGCCATTTCCAGGACATCGCCCTGCGCGAGATTGTGTGCAGTAAAATCGAAGAAGTTTTGAACAATGTGGGAGCCAACACTCTGACCCAACCCTAAGATCAGACCAGGTGGACCGTGCTGAGACTGGATAGGCTATGTGCTATGGAACAGATGGACAAAGTGCCGTGACACAAAATGCCACCTTCGCATTGAACCACAGATGTGCTCGATAGATAGATGTAGTATGGGGAATAATGCCCCTATACAACATCTCCCTAATTGTTTCGTCCTGCGATATGTATGCAAGCTGTACCCTTGAATCAAGCAGACTGAACCCTTTTTTTGGGGAAGATTTGACGCCTTGAATTTTGCACGCACTCTGAATAATGGCTTGCTATGTTTGGAATGTTAAGACATACTAATATCTGAGTAATAGTTCCTACACAAAATGGGGAAATGTAGTTCACCGTTCAAGTAAGAGCGTACTAAATTCGGCCCGGCCGAATTTTGGGAACCCATCACCTTGGATACTGCTATTGGGTTGCCCAAAAAGTAATTGCGGATTTTTTTAAAGAAAGTAAATGCATTTTTAATAAAACTTAGAATGAACTTTAAT
The DNA here is from genome assembly GCF_963082655.1 of Stomoxys calcitrans. Classification (NCBI taxonomy): domain Eukaryota; kingdom Metazoa; phylum Arthropoda; class Insecta; order Diptera; family Muscidae; genus Stomoxys; species Stomoxys calcitrans. The sequence goes on along the minus strand of NC_081555.1, from coordinate 21,403,239 downwards.
CAAATATACTTTTTTTACACTTTTTTTCTAAAGCAAGCTAAAAGTAACAGCTGATAACTGACAGAAGAAAGAATGCAATTACAGAGTCACAAGCTGTGAAAAAATTTTTCAACGCCGACTATATGAAAAATCCGCAATTACTTTTTGGGCAACCCATATTTCATAACAAACTTCTGTCAAACCAGCAAAAATTTAAGATTCTAGAAAGCGTACGAGGATGATCGAGAGACCGGTTTACATGGGAGCTATAGGAGGTTATAGACTGATTTGGACCGTATTTGGCACAGTTGTTGGAAGTCGTAACAGAACACCGCATACATACATTTCAGCCAAATCGGACAAAAATTGCAGCTTGTAAGGGCTCAAGAAGTCAAATCGGAAGATCGGTTTATATGGGAGCTATATCACGTTATAGACCGATTCGGACCGTACTTGACACAGTTGTTGGAAGCCTTAACACAGAATACAGCATGCAAAATTTCAGCCAAATCGGCCAAAATCACTAATGCCTACATCAATATTAAGTATCTGTGCAAAATTTCAAGCGGCTAGCTTTACACGTTCGACCGCTATAATGATTCCGACAGACGGGCGGACGAGCATTGCTAGAATATATACTTTATGGGGTCTAAGACGAATATTTCAAGGTGTTATAAACAGAATGACTAGATTGTTATACCCCCATCCTATGGTGATGGGTATAAAAAGAGATAGTAGGTGATGCTGAGCACACTCTAATCCTGCAGTTGACTCAATAGACGAAAACAAATAGAGGTGTAGATGTTTCGATTAATTTGTAATGTATAACTGCATTAGTGATGTGAAGTTTGAAATAATTAATGCCATGACCTAGTTGCAATATGTGCTACTTAGTTATCAAAATCGTTTACTGTTAACTCAAATAATACTACAAAATTGTCTAGTTTTTAAATCACATAACTTTTCCTTTGTCAATCAATAATTGTTTGGAGTTTTAGAGAAATCACTTAATCTGAAAAATTTCTTGTAAATCTAAAATTTTTGTTCAATTCCCCCAGAAAATGTAAGGAGAGTTGCCTACATACACAAAGACTGCCATACACATACGATTAATGGTCTGACTAGGCAATGAGTTGAGATTTGGACCAATTAAAACGTAAATAAGTCAAAAGACAAGTCAAAGCAAAAGAAAAAAAAAACGCTCACATAAGGCAAACAAAAAACAACAACATTATACAACGCCATAGTTAAGTACAATAATAAGAGTGGGGATTTTGGGAAACACAAGAAAAGCGCCTCTAAATAAACAAACAACAATAGGTAGGTATATGGGGGGAGCATTTTTTTTTTGACAAACGATTGCTAGGCAAGCAAGCAGCAAGCACTAGGTGATGCTTTTCTTCAAACCTTGGACTAAAATTAAATTTTCAATTTTCACAAAACAGCAACAAAACCAAACACACACAGCCACCAACAGAAACTAGAAAAGCGAATCAATACGCCACCGTGATCACCGTTATTTAATAAGATCTTAGGTGAGCAAGTGAGACTGGGAAAGAGAAAGAGAGCGAGCGCGAGAGAGCGAAAGTAAATGACGAATGAGCCATAACGTTTGTTTGGGTGTGTAAGTACTATGTGTGTCATATTCATTCACAGGAAAATGTTTGCAGCCTAGGCCGGCCTGCCAAAAGTTAGTGTTATGTCCAAGGCTGAGTGGGTGTTTGGGTGTATGTGTGTGTGTGAGTATATGTAAAGAACTTTTCCTTGTCTAATGCCTTCTCATTCTTTACTTCTACGGTTGGCGTATTTTATTCTAATGGTTCTTAGCTTGCTGCAAATGTGTATAGGTGAGCCAAGCATGGGCTAAAGAAATGCAGACAGCCAAGGAAATGATGAAACGATCTCACGCATACCTATATACTTTAATGTTTTTACTCTTAAACAATGGAACTATTAAACGAACTTAAAGCATGCGCCATAGATTTGTAACGGACAGCTAATTTCATGTTTCTGTTAAGTTTAAATTGTTCCCCATTCTCTAAGGTACACGTAAAAAACAAATTGTTTTACAATTTTTTTCTATAAAACACAACATACCAACTTTTTCTATAGAAATTAAAAATTTGACATAACAAAATATTGACAAAATTTTTTTTAAAGAAATAAAATTTTTATAAAATTTTGTAGCAAATAAAATGTTGACAAATTTTCAATTGCAAAAAAATTTACACAATTTTCTATGGAAATAAAATTTTGCCAAAGCGTGTATATTTTTAACAAAACATTCTATAGAAACATTTCCCAAAGAATATGCTACTAAAACTACTGTTTCTCAAAGGAAAGGCTACTACAACTAGAGTTTCCCAAAGGAAAGGCTACTTAAACTTCTCTTTCCAGAGAAAAGGGTACTGAAACTACACTTTCCCAAAGGCTACCCTTTCCTAAAGGATAGGCTACAAAGAGCACACTTTCTCAAAGAAAAGGGTGTTAAAACTACCCTTTTCCAAAGGGAAGGCTACCAAAAATTATCTTTCCCAATGGAAAGGCTACTAAAATACCCTTAACCGGAGCAAAGGCTACTTAAAACCATGCTTACACTTGGAGCAAATCTAGATTTGCGACGAGATTTCGGAAATCTCATGTTTTGCAACGAGGTTTCCCATACATTTTCAGTGTGAGCAAATCTTCTCATTTGAGGAGATAAGCAGCAAATCTTCTCATTTGAGGAGATTAGCAGCAAATCTCCTTCGAAATTCAAATGCAACACTACATGTGTATCGGTTATTATCGGTAGGTTTGGGCAGCACATTTTCTCAACATCTGACAATTTCTTACTGAAATTATAAAATTTTGTAATTTAATTTAATAAGATCGATTACCAATTTAATTGCTGACCACAAAATATATGCTGAAACATCCCTGTTGACAAATTCAAAATACTTTAATCGTAGTGTAGACGGGTTCCGGAGATTATCTTAAATCAATTGGATTGGGGCTCTAGTGTTAAAATGTTTTTAAGTACTCTTTTCCAAAGGAAAGGCTTCCTAAAGTACTCTTTTCCAAAGGAAAGGCTTCTTAAAGTACTCTTTCTCAAAGAAGGGGCTTCTTAAAGTACTCCTTTGCAAACGAAAGGCTTCTTAAAGTACTTTTTTCCAAAGGAAAGGCTACTATTACTACACATTCTCAAAAGAAAGACCAATAAAACTACCCCCTATCAAAGGACTGGCTACTAAAACTAATCTTTCCCGAAGGAAATGTTACTAAAACTAGAGTAGTTTTAGTTTTTCCCAAAGGAAAGGCCACTAAAACTACCCTTTCCCTCTATAGCTTTCCTTGCCGAGGGAAAGGCTACCAAAACTTCCATTTCTCAAAGGAAAGTGTACTAAAACTACCTTTTTCAAAGGAAACTTCCATTTCCTAAAGGAAAGGGTACCAAAAATTCCTTTTCCCAAAGGAAGGGGTACTAAAACTACCGTTTTCCAAAGGAAAGGTTTATTAAACAACACTTTCCCAAAGGAAAACTTACTTTCAAAAGGAAAGTCTACCTAAACTACGCTTCCCCATAGGAAAGACTACTAAAACTATCCTCTCCCAAAGGAAAGACTACTAAAACTACCCTTTTCTGAAGGAAAGACCACAAAAATTATACTTTTCAAAGGAAAGGCAACAAAAGCTATCCGTTCCTAAAGTAAAGGCTAATAAAACTACCCTTTTCCAAAGGAAAGAATGCCAAAACTACCGTTTCTCAAAGAAAGACAACTAAACAGTTTTTTCCAAAAGGAAAGGCTACTAAAATAACTTTTCCCCAAAGAAAAGGTTATTAAAGCTACCGTTTATCGAAGAAAAACCTACTAAAACTACCCTTTCGCAAAGATAAGGATATTAAAAGTAACCTTTTCCAAGAGAAAGTCTTCTAAAATGGCTCTTTTCCAAAGGAAAGGTTAATAAAACAACACTTTCCAAAGGAAAACTTACTTTCAAAAGGAAAGGCTACCTAAACTACGCTTTCCCATAGGAAATACTACTAAAACTATCCTCTCCCAAATGGAAGACTACTAAAACTACCTTTTCTAAAGGAAAGACCACAAAAATTATACTTTACTACTAAAACTGTCTTTTCCAAAAGGAAAGGCTACTAAAATTACTTTTCCCCAAAGAAAAGGTTATTAAGCTACCGTTTCTTGAAGAAAAAAAAACACTAAAACTACCATTTCGCAAAGTTAAGGGTATAAAAAGTACCCTTTTCCAAAAATAAAAGGCTTTTTTCCAAAGGAAAGGTTACTAAAACAGCTCTTTCCCAAAAAGTTACTAAAACTGTCCTTTCCCAAAGGAAAGGCTATTTAAATTACTCTTTCTCAAAGGAAAGGCTACTTAAATTACTATTTCCCAAAGGAATGGTTACTAAAACTACCCTTTACCGACGGTAAGACTACTAAAACTACCCTTTTCTAAAGGATGGGGTGCTAAAACTGTCCTTTCCCAAAGGAACGGGCGCTAAAACTGTCCTATCCCAAAGGTAAGGTTGCAAAACTGCCCTTTCCCAAAGGTAAGCAAGCAAAAACTACCCTTTCAAAAAGAAAGGGTTACTAAAACTATCCTTTCTCAAAACATAAGGTAATAAAACTACCGTACTAAAAATAGCCGTCTCCCAAAGGAAAGGCTACTAAAACAATACTTACACAAAGGAAAACTAAACAAAACATCCATTTCCCAAAGTAAAGGATATTAAAACAACACTTTCTCAAAGTAAAGGAAAAAATAATTTCCCCAAGGGAAACAAAACAACCCTTTCCTAAAACTACCCTTTTCCAGTGGAAAGGCTACTAAAACTACTTTTTCCTGTATAAACGGGTGTTAAAACTGCCCTTTCCCAAAGGTAAGGGGGCATAAACTGCCCTTTCTCAAAGGTAAGGGTGCCAGTACTGACGTTTCCCAAAGATAAGGGTGCAAAAGCGGCCCTTTCTCAAAGGTAAGGATGCCAAAAACTGACCTTTCCTAAAGGTAAGGGTGCAAAAATATCATTTTCTGAAAGAAAGGGTGACTAAGTCTACTAAAACTACCCTTTCCTAAAGAAAAGGGTGCTAAAATTACATTTCCCATAAGACAAGGGTATTGAAACCACACTTTCCCAAAGGAAAGGCTACTAAAACTTCCCTTTCCCTATTAAAAGGTTACTAAATCTTTTGATCCTGAGGGAAAGGGTATTTAAACTTCCCTTTCCCAAGGGAAAGGGTACTTATACAACACTTGCTGAATGGAAAGGGTCAAAAATGTCCGTTTCCTAGGGGAAAGTGTATTAAAATTTTCCTTTTACAAGGTAAAGTGTACTAAAATAACACTTTACCATGGGAAAATATACTAAAACTAGCTTTTCCCAAAGAAAATGGATACTAAAACTATCTTTTTACAAAGTAAAGGCAACTAAAATTATCCTATTCCAAAGGAAAAGGTAATTGAACTAAACTTTCCTAAAGAAAATTATACTAAAACTATTATTTTCCAATGAAAAGTCCACTTTAACTATCCTTTCGCAAAGGAAAGGATTCTTAAACTAGCCTTTCCCAATTAAAATGAAAGAAAAAGGTAGTTTTAATAAAGATTAATAAAATTTTCCATCAAAAAACTATTTCTACAAAATTATGTATAAAAAATTAAAATTTACACAAAATGTTCCATGAAATAAAAATACTTGGATTTAAGTCCATTATAGTCCAATTTGTTTTGCCTTTGACACACTTTCATTTTTTCGTGTGTATTGAGTTTAACTTTGCGTACTCACTCAATGTGTGTGCATATGTGCTAATGAAATATAACAAAACGCGGCGTAGTGGTTTTACCTATTCCTGCTTTAAAGATTTGGTCTGCCGAGAGAGCAAGAGTGGAAGAGAGAGAGAGAGAGAGAGAAAGTTTGCCATTTTGTTTGCTCACTACTGCTTTGTGAAATGGCCAAAAGCTAGCCATTGCTGGGGTTGGCAGCCCCCGCCCTCACCAATAAAACAAAAACAATCCACAATAGTGATATTGTGTTTGTTTGTATTTCTTAAACATTGATCATGACGCTGCGAAATCATTGCTTTATCCATCATACGGCCAAGATTTGGATTGAGGCAAAACAAAGGCTGATTATTTTGCAATTGGTGAGTAAAAGAAAGTATCCTCAAGACTGGCTGTTTTGCTGGCTGGGTAGTGTGTCATTAATGAAACAGCTATGATGATGGGCATGGGTGGCCAACTGGCTGGCAGAAGAAAACGGTGCCTTTAAATACACACTCAGCCACTCACTTGGCCGCCAAGTAAAGACTTTGGGTGCTATTTTTAAACGATTTTCACATTCATACTTTTCTTGTTCGCTCGCTCGCTCACTCACTCCTCTCTCGAGGCCATAACCATAAAGCAACAAGCACTGTTTATATGTCGGGTGTATTGTTTATACAACTAACACCACCCCAAGAGCAGGGGGGAGTAGGCCAACCAACAACGAAAACGACTCTCTGAAAAATGATTTTTCAATTCGCAGCGTATTGAAAACGGCTGTGATTGCTGCTGCTGCTGCTGCGGAGGCTGCAGCCCCTACACTTTTCCTCTTGAATATAAAATTTCAAAACACTTGGTATTGAAAACACGGAACTAAATTCTCAATTCAACGACCACATTCACAAGTATTTTTCTTTTTTGGCTTTTCATTTTGGTTTCGTTCAAATTCTGTTTTGTTTTTCTAGAACTAAGAATTTAGAATTTTACTTTGCTTGCCTGTGTATTTGTTTGCACTGACGGTGATAATGATGATGATTCGTTTGTTCGTGGTGATGTTTGCAGCAGCGACTGAGTCCAACTGTATTGAAGACGGAATGGATACTGATTTAAGAAAACCATTTCAAGTTGGCTATGAGCCGATCGCATCTCAAAGATCGACCAGAGCATCAACAACAAGAACAACAACAATAGCAACCAAAAAACAACAGCGAAAGTTCTCACCAAATGATCAACAGCATCATCTTAGCCTTGTTATATAGAGTATATCGAGTGTATTACTCGTTGAATTCTACATCGGAATATGTACTATGTGGGCTTTTTGCTCGACGCGATACATAGTATGTTTTGTGGAATTAAGAAAAGCGCAGAATTGAAAAATAAAACAACTGAATCAATCCCAATGGAATTAATGAGATTTATGGAACAATACAAAATATTGAAAAAAAAACTTTCTCTCTGCTTTACAAAGCCCAAGATTTTAAGTTGATTGAAAGAGGGTCCTTAGCTAATAGAGTTAAAGCCTATCAAAAGAACCTTAGGACTTAGGACTACAAACAACAAGGATGCTCTCCTGAGAACGATTTAAGCCCATTTGTTCTGTAGTATCAGCAGGGTTGATACTACACAAAAAATATATACATTCTACCAATACACCAATGAGTTTCACGTCAGCACACCATAAGAAACTGGGGTTAACGTGGGAAATTCATCGAATGGGATCTGTATCTGTCCTTAAACCTGAATGTATGATCACAATTGACTGCTTATGTTAGGACCTTTTTTCTCTTCTATGCTCTTAGGTCGTTTCAAATACGTTATAATGACAAATGTAGCCCTTCGTGTCCTGCGTAAATGCGAAGGTCGTAAAGATCTTCTACCTAACCTCACTTAGTATTTGCTTTGCCCTGTCACGTTCTGAATCTTCCCTTAGGAGTTTTACCGTCCTTCTGTGCACGAGTATACACAAATTCATTAAACATCTTCCGTTTTATACCCCCAAATCGTTTCAAGTGTGAAATAATGTCCAATTCCAACTGTTGGAAACTTTTTTACGAAAGCTGGACCTGGGTATGTGAAGAGTTCCAATGTCTCATAGTCCATCCTATACTTCTAAGTACAGTATAATGTCCAATGTCAACGGTTAGAAACCTTTCCTTGAAAGACACGCATTATTGCACACAGCATTTTATTAAGGTGTGTCTGTAGCCCTATGTGCACTGAGTAGATGCGAAGATCGTGCAGATCTGCTACCTAATATTACTTGGTATTCAACTTTTTCCATCACGGTATGAATCTTCTCTTAGGGCCTTTACCGTCCTTCTACGTATACACAAATTTCTTAAACGTCTTCCGTTCTATGCCCCGAAGCCAGTATAGGTTAGGTTTGGTTAGGTTACAAAGAGGGTGCAGATATGAATCCGCCCCATGTCACTATGGACATACTCCTAAGCCAGTAATCGACTTGTTGTGCGCTCCAAAAACTATAAAGTAACCTCTAAAAAGAAAATTTTAAGTTAGGAATTCCGTGCTACTTACAAAATCCTTAATTGTTTTCAATACCACTCCCCTAAGTTGGTTCATGTCTGGTATTGTGTCCCCACCTAAGTGCCGGTATGTGTTGGACGCGAAAGCCGGGAATGACAAAGGAAATGCTCCAACGTCTCATCATCTTCACCGCATGCCATACACATGCTATCACTTGCCGCATCGATTTTATATAACTTAGCTCGTAGTCCTATGTGTCCCGTTATGATACCGAAAGCTATACTGACCTCTTTCTTACTTCTTTTCAGTAATAGCCTCGTCTTTTCGCAATCTGGATACCCCATAGGATTTTCGCCGTCCTACCGACCATTTCGCTGTTCCAAAATGCTGCATGCGCATTCGTCGCCCACTCCTTTGACTCGTACTGCGTCGACCCGAAAGGCTTCGGGATAACCAAGTTTATTGACAGCAGTCCTCTGGCCTTCATCGTCTGCCCTTTTATTTCCCCTTACACCGTTATGGCCCGGCACCCAAACGATGCGGATTTTGCCTTACTCAGAGATGGCGTTAATCTCCTTCTTACACTGCAAGACTGTTCGCCTTACCGTCCTGGTAGTTATTGCCCTTATGGCAACTTATCTGTCGGTAAAGATGTTCACACTCGACGTCCTCGATTTAGCACCACACCACATCACGCATTCCGTCATCGCCCAAATATCCGCCTGCAGGACCGTATAGGTTAGTCTAAAACAGATCTCAGTCAATGGGTTCTCAATGTAGGCCCCCAGGCCCACTCTGTGCTCTAGCTTTGATCCATCCGTGTAACATGATCTTCCAGATGACAATACTAGAGATCCGTTTATCCAAGACTTTGCCGATGCCAGCAGTGCCTAGCACTCGACTTTAAGGTTCATCTCAGTAATCCGATCGGAAACCTCTTCCCTTCCTTCCAGGTTTCCTATTGTCGCCTCGATTATACCGCGATGGTATGAGCTGCGACCATCCTCAATCCTGTACCGGTACGATATAATGTCCAATTCCAACTGTTGGAAATTTTTTGCGAAAGTCGGTCCTGGTTATGGGAAATGCTGCAAAGACTAGTCATTATTCCTACATTCCTTTGCCCTTTTTTTTAATTTTTTTTTTAAGTAGGTGTGTCTTTAACCCTATGTGCCCTGTGTAGATGCACAGATCTCCTTCCTGCTCTCACTCAATATTTGTTGGCGAACCTCTGGTCCAAAGCCATACTATCTGCCATTTCATTGCCTCTTATCTGTATTCGCTTTGTCTTGTCACTCTTTCTGTATTCGCTTTGTCTTGTCACGTTCTTGATCTCCATATATGATATTTGCCGTCCTTCCCATAGCTTCTTCGTTGTACCTTATTCGTCGCGTCTTACCACAGTCCTGATCTATCCGTAGCATATTTTGCCTACGTCTCTTCAGCCTATTTATTTATTCGTCCTATATGCGTATTTTCGTCCATGTCCTTAAACAGGGATACCTGGCAAACATTTTTGATGGCCAAACAATCTTCCACGAATCTTCCAGACGAGCTCGTCTAAGAGTCGTAGACGATTCCCACGTCGTGAGGCGTTGTGCCATCAATTCGCATCTTCTGGAAGAGTGTTCCGTGAATCTTCCATATGAGTTGCTAAAGTGTAAGTCAGAAGAGTATTGGTAGATCTAAGAATCGCACAAGAATCGTGTGGGTGAGTAACAAATGAGTGTTTTATATTAATACAATACTCTTCCACAAAAGTTTTGGAATATCTATTAAATATTGCTCTAAAACATTTGCTCGTTATTTGTTTAGAAGATCTAAAAACGCATATAAAGATCAGTTGTTCATCAAAGACACGCTACTTTCGGCATTCGTGCTTATACCAATCTTCATATAAGCCAAGTAAGAATTCTGTTTGGTGTTGCGAAAGTTGTCCGCTCAAAACAAAACATCGAATAACATAATCAAATACAAGTCCTAAACGAAGCAGGCCTGAAAATAACAACATTCGCGAAAAGTTTACTCAGGTGAATAATAAACAAATCTTCTGGACGAGTATAACGCAATGGGTTGCGCAATAATCGTTGCGAAGGGAAGCTTAAACTTCCTCACACACAATGGATTGCCGAATGAGAACCTAGAAGTGTTTCACGAGTCATATGGAAGATTATAACGCAATGGGTTTTAAGAGAATCGTCGCGAAACGTTACTAAAACTTCCCCACATGTAATGGATTGTCTAGTGATAAGCTAGAAGAGTGTTTTACGAGTCATACAGACGATTATAAAGCAATGGGTTGTAAGAGAATCGTCGCGAAGAGTTGCTGAGACTTCCGCACATGCAATGGATTGTCTTATGTTAACTTAGAAGAGTATTTCACGAGTCATACGAACGATTATAACGCAATGAGTTGTAAGAGAATCGACGCGAAAAGTTAAAATTGCGCATACACAATGGATAGTCCAATGATATCGTAGAAGAGTGTTTCGCGACTAATACGGGAAAAAATTGCGTAAAAATCTACCAGAAGATTGTTTTATTCATCGCGGAGACGAACACTCATCCAAAATGAAGATAAATGTTTGTAGGATATTGGAGAATATAGGCGAAGTATGAACCACGAGCTGTATGACGACGATAGCATAGTTACACGCATCAAAATACACAGGTGATGTTGTCAGAATGGATGTAGAAGCTCCAGCAAAGAAGTCTTTTGAAGGCAAAAACGGTGGTAAAGGCAAACGCAAACCGGGAAGACCAAAAGCCCGATGGAAAGACCAAGTTGTGGAGTGGGAGACACCTCGAAACTTGGTTTCCGAGATTTAAGAATGAGCGCAGAAGATCGAGGCGCTTGAAACGCTATTCTACGTTCGGCTAGTGGAACAAACATTCTGTCATAGCCAATTAAAGTAAAAGTTTGTAGGATAGCTTAGGAAAGCCTTCCACCGCAGCTTCGATTTCTTTAAGTTTACCGTCGCACTATGGTCGGATTGTATGGAAACAGAGGTCAAAGATACATTAAATCCAATTTCGATTAAATTTGAAACAATAACTTGTACTATATGAACATCCGAACCGAATATGGTCCAAATCGGACTATATTTCGACATAGTTGCCATATAGACCGAACTGCCGATTTTAGGTCTAAAGCCCATTTTTGCCGTATTTGTTATACGATTTCGCTGAAATTTGGAGCGGTGAGTTGTAGGATGCTCATCAATATGTGAGTTGAAGATGGCTCATATCGGGCTATATTTAGATAAAGCTCCCATATCAGCCGATCTTCCGATTTGAACTTTTGAGCCCCAGGAAGGCATAATTTATAAAGGGGGATTTTTAGCAATTGTCTTTTTGACAACACTGGTTTAAACAGCTCACGTACATTTCGTGTTTTCTTTCACTGTCAAGCATCTTCAGTTTGGTCAATAATTTAACCATGAATCGTCTTACAAACGAACAAAATTGGCAAATTATCGAATATTATTGAGCAGAATTGCAGATTTTGGAGTGAAGATCAGCCAGAAGCTTTGCAAGAGCTACCAATGCATCCAGAAGAAGTCAAAGTTTGGAGCGGTTTATAGGCTGGTGGCATCATTGGACCGTACTTCTTCAAAGATGATGCAAATCGTAACGCAATTGTGAATGGTGAGCGCTATCGTGAGATGATATCCAATTTTTTTTTTGCTCAAAATGCAAGAGCTTGACTTCCATTATATATGGTTTCAACAAGACGGTGCCACGTGTAACAATACTTATAGAGAGGCGAATTCGGTGAACATATTATTTCACTTTCAGAACCGGCCAATAGGTAGCCTAGATCGTACGATTTAACGCCTTTTGACTAATTTTTGTAGGGCTATGTTAAACCTCATGTATATGCAGACAAACCCGCTTAAATTGACGCACTGGAAGACAACATTGAAGCATTTATTCGTGAGATACTGGCCGAAATGTTGGAAAGAGTATGCTAAAATTGGACTAAGCGGATGGACCATTTGAGGCGCAGTCACGGTCAACATTTGCATTAAATAATCTTCAACCATTAAATTAAATGGATTTATTTAATTTTTCTAAATTTGATGTGTTTTTTTTTAACTTTCCTATAGCTCTTAAAAAGTCACCCTTTATAAGATTTGGCTGCATTTCCACGGACACAATCGAAAACGTACTATTACCTCTTAAGAGTTAATGCATACATATTTGGTACCAAACATTAGACTTTAATTTTTTGAAATTTGGCCAATAGCAGCAACAACTGTGCGCCATAAACCACTAGTCCTTGCGTTTGTCTAGTGTAGGCACAATACCAGTACCCGCTTTTTGCTATTACTAGGACTTTTGCCAACAGGGCCACGTTATAGGTAGTAATGGCGATTGAAAATCGAAATATCAGACACCCCATTTTCTTCCCTATCATCGGGCCATCTGCGTAGCAACCTTATTTATGGTATAAGTTTATCAGGCTCGAGTTCTATGGTCGTCACAAAATTCCGTTTTGAAATTCCGCACCAGCTTTCCTACTATTACCTCAACTATCCGCCGATGTTGTGATCTACTCCCACCTTTTATCTTTTCTACCTCGCCCTAAGTCTCTTAGCCTGAAATACTTTCTCTTAATTTATCAGCAAGTCTATGGACCTGACGTTCAAGTAACCTACAGTGTCCTTATCGAGCTATAGATTCAAATACGAGAAATACGGCGAGAAAATCGGAAAAATTTTTAGCGGTGGTTATCATTTCCTTGAGCTGGTGACACTTTTGAGGTTATTGCCAGAGGCAATCAAGCCGTGTAAACTTCTCTACTCTGTAATAAAAAGGAGGTCCCTTATCAGTTAAATTAAGTTTGTATCGGCCAGCACTCATTGATATGAGAGAAGTATCTCCACTTTTCCTTAATGGAATGTTCAGGTGCACATTTGCATTTTTCCCTTATCGGGTAGGTTTTAATAGGCCTTCAGCCATATTAAGACTCCTTACTAAGAGGTCCCTTACGATTGCAAATGCAAATTTGCCTATGAACATTCCATTAAGGAACCGGGGCAAACTTCTCACATATCAATGAGTGCTGTCCGATTCAATTGTAAGCTCAACGATTACCATCCATTAAACCAAAATCTGTTCTTAATGGAATGTTCACGTGCAAACTTGCATACGTATGTTTAAACCATATACCTATTTATAATTTAATCCCTATATTTATAAGACATGCATATTGCTTATATCCAATCTCAACCTCATTTATTATACAACCCTCGCAGAATCTCTATTTCGTTTTCCTTTACTCACCAAAAAAAAAAAATCAGCACTTTTCTTCATTGGCGCAACTCGCTGTTTGTTGCATTCATTGGTTTCACCCATTCTATAGACTTGAGATTGAGTTCAGATTCTATTTATATCGAAACTATTTTGAAATACCCAAAACATACGAAACGTATATCCGACACTCGTATTTACGTGGAATCAAACACTAAACATGCCTCCTATATACGCACTCACACATGTAGATATCTTACGTCCATGATCTGTATGTGAAGATGTGTTTGTAAATGTATATATATGGCGTAATTAGCTGTTTGTTGTTGTAGTAGTTTTTGTTGTTGTTTTGGTTGCCGAGTTTTGTGTAATTTGGTTGGTATTAAATGTTTTAAATCGGTTTATAGTCTCCATCATTATCACCATCATCATCGTCATTATCATCTTCTTCGTTTGGCGGCTGTAATCCTTTGCGGTTAAAGGTAATTGAACTTCGCTTTATGCCTACAACTCCCCTTAGCCAAACTATACAGAGAAGGGAATGATAGTGAGCAGAATAGATTTAAGAGAGTAAGAGATTTGGCAAATGCCAGCAAATGAGATTCGTGATGCAATGAGTGTGCAATAATTAGAAAAAATATTAAGGGTTTCATAGATGTTTTTTATTGGGAATTATAGAATGCTGACAACATTTTGATCGACTTGAATTTCAAAGTTCTTGTTTGAAATTTGAAAGAAATCTAAATGGGTTATTGATACTACTTGCCGTCATATCAGGGGATCGGTTTAGATGAAAGCTCTATTTGCGGAACCTTACAGCAAACAGGATAAAAATTATGAATGTTTGGTGGTAAATATGTGTAATTAAGTTTTTTTTTTACTGGATGAGGCCCAAGGATTTAGGGGCTACATATGACTAATGCAGATTAACCGGCACCAATCAGAGACAGCCATCGACGAACAGCTCAGGACTACTGGAAGAAATGGTATAGACAGGGCTGTGGTTCAGAGCCGTGGTAACGTGGTAACACGCAATCATATCGTGATTTCGATTCTAGAAAAAAATATTACACATAAAAGGAACAAAATTTTGAAATTGTCATCCCAATCCTCTCAAAATGGTACACTATTCACATTTTCAATCGAACAAACAAAACTTGCTTGAATGGCGGCAATCAGCTGTATTACGCGTCAAGTTACGCACAGTTTGCCTAAATATTGGTGTTAGGGAATATGCATAATATTCAGTATACGCCGCTATTATGGTGTAGGTAGCTAAGAATTATAGCTGCTGGTTAAAAGTGCTACAGTCTACCCCATAGACTTGGCAGGGTGTATGAAATGGTACATTTTAGCTCTCTCTGGATGTTTTTGGGCAAACGAACACACAACATTTTGATTTCATTGCAATATGTCACTTCCAAGCAACGCGTCCAAGAGGTTAGTTCTTTGCAGCTTTCCATTATCTACATAAGATTTAGGGTTTATCCCATACACCCCTCTAAATAAATTATGTGAATATCATCAAATTCTGAACTCACTCAACTCGGGTTCTCACTTAAGAAAGCAAGTTAGGTGATTCCTTACTAAACCTCAAGCTTTTTAATTTTTCATATGAAATAAAATTACAAAAAAATACTGAATTTGGAAGACTTAAACGTCTGCCAAAAAATATTACATCACCGTAGTATGAATTTGCCTCATTAGTTCCCAAATACCTAAAATTTGAACAATCAAAATCACCATTAAACTCATTTTCTCCCGACAGAAGTTACGATTAGAAGCTGCAACGTAGCAAATAGCGATATATACCCATCTCGCGGCAGCAATGGGAATTTAACGGTAGTAGCCCTGGAAAGGCCAGGCAAACCATCACTGGTCGTGGCAGCCATATACCTACCGTATGATGAGAAAAACCCCCCGTTCGATATGCTCCGGGCCTTGGTTGGATGGCCAGGAGTAGCCGGAATGGTCTTCTGAGAAGTGATTGAGGTCTTAGGTCTTATTTGTTGCTTGCGTAACGAAAATCCTCTCATGTTAGAAGGTGGAAATGCTGGCTTGCTTCCCTGTGTGTAAGACTGGTTCGACAAATGCACTACCGGTATTGCTTGGCTCTCCCCCGCTTGATACATGGCTATTCTGTATAGTGTCAAAAAGGGAATTCCCTTTGTATGTGAGGATTGGTTCACCGCTTTGAGCTGGCAAATGGGGATGCTAGGAGGCTCAAGGCACTCTTTTTGAAGCGTCTTGATGATAGGTGGGGAACGAGATGGACGAACAGTGACGGAATTAAGCTTCGGCCTAAGTCTAGGCTTGTCCGCGACTGATCTGTGCAACTGTGGGAGACCTGAGGACTGGATGCATGTACTGTCGGAATGCAGATTTAAGCGCGATTGGCATTAGTGAGGCGGTGCAGGATTTCAGTAGGGCCCTTGAAGACGATACGACTGTTGGAAGGCTGGCCACCTTTTCCCGGGAAGTATTTATTAGGAGACGAACAAAACTAAGTGGACGCGTGAATACACGCTAGTTATCCATGGCGAGGTGTTGCTGTACTGGCGCGGCCGAGTGATTTGATGCTGCGCATGACATGGCCTGGCATATGCCTTGCCCATGTTGATGCTGCGGCGTTTGCCCACCGTTGTTTCCTGTACCTTTTTTTGTTGTGATCGGTCATCCGTGAGGGTGGCCGCATTGACCAATCCGGAACAGTTTGGGGTTCAACTGGTAGTAGTCTTTCAAGGCTACGAAGTCTGGTACCACGGACTTTAATCTGGTACCACGGGTGTCAGGAGCCCTTGGAATTTCGGTTCCAGCCTCACAATGGTGACGATTAAATTGGTACTCTTGGGTGGGTTACCACATGTGGGGGCGTTGCTAGACGCATTGTTTTCACCCTTGGGATTCGCAGGTTTGGGCCATGCATTTGCGTTAAACACCACATTCGTGTCGACCGAAGGAGGACGAGGGAATTGCTGGATCTTGGCAAGGGTTTACGACACCAAGAATAATAAGGGGACACTGCGCGATATTCCATACCGACTTCTGGCGACGCTGTCTTGATGAGGATAAGGAAGTGACGATCGAACACCTGTTCTACTCATGCCCAGGTCTACAAGGCCACAGGCTTTCCATCCTAGGGTTTTCTTCAAGATCTTGGTGATTTGCACGGATACTTCTCATTTGCATAGATACTTCTCATTGATGTCGATTATTGGGAATTGCAAATGGGCCATATCGGTTCAGATTTGGATATGGCCCCATATAAACCGATCCCCGGTTTTGACTTCTTAAGTCTCAATATTCGTCTGATTTGACTGAAATTTGGCACAGGACTTCTGTCACGGATTTTAACATTTGTGCCAAATATTTTCGGAATTGGTTTAAAAACTGATATACCCCCATATTAATCGGCCACCGGTTTTGACTTCCTGACCCCGTAGAAACCTCGATTTGCATCCGATTAGGTCGAAATTTGGCACAAGGACTTCTATTGCGACTTCCAAAATGTTTGCCAAGTATGCTCCAGATAGATCTAAAAACTGATATAGCCCCAATAAACCAATCCCAGGATTTGACTTCTTCAGCCCTATAAATCTCAATTTTCATCCAATTTGGCTGAAATTTGTCACAAGAACTTCCGTTATGACTAGAAACCTCAATTTTCATCCGATTTGGGTGAAATTTAGCACAAGGACATATTTTACGACTTTCAACATACGTACCAAATATAATTTTTTCTTAATTTTAAAAATTTTCATTTTATTAAATTTTACTTGCTTTCTTTTAAATATTAACTTATTTTGTTTCAGTATACTTCATATTATTTTACTTAAATTTGTATCATTGAAAATACCTATGCTTTACAAATTGACAAATACTCATATCAAAACTCTTGGTTCATGTCAGTACACCTAGTATATAAAATAATTATCGATACGTTATCGATAGTTCGTAGATTATCACATTGATTACGCACCCATCCCCAAATCAGCTGATTTCAATTAATTCAAAATAAAACTGTAAAATTAATTAAAAACAATTTTCACTTCCGTTTGCCTATGACAAGATATGGCGACATTTTAACACCTTAGAAAAAAATCCCTATGGTATTTTAAGTTTCCCATGCATACATAGTGCTTGCCCCAATTCCAAACCAGACAACATTGTATAGAAGATTTAGATTTCTTGCATTATATTTACTCACTCACTCTCTAACAAGAGCGAGTCAACATAACAATCCTATCCTCTACCAAAAGGCACAGCCACTATGTTGCAGGGCACTAATTTTAGAATAACTTTGAAATGAAGATGATATTGAGTGAAATGAAAAAAAGTAATACACAAAAGCAAAAAAAAATTTAAAGAAATAAGCTCTGGTATTTATGAAGCACATGCCACTAGGGATCAATGCTGGAGCTAGCTGGTGGCGGCGATCAGCATAGGTAGGCATTTAAAAATGTTCAACAGCAACAAATTTGTAGGAAATTAATGGCGAGGCTTTGAGCAAAGGAATTCAAGAGATAAATCTATGCGGAAGTAAAGAAACTAGCACAGTCACGCACGCATGTAGTAAACCAGACGATTGTTAAGAGAAAAATCAATTTGTTGGGAACTTAGATTGGCATAGGAAAATTATTCGGGCCAAGATAATTTCAAAATATTTAAGGAAGTAAAGATAGAACAACACTTCGCAAAGTGTTATACTGTTAAATTGCCATAGCACAGTACGTTTCCTGACTTAAAATGTAAAATATAGAAAAATTAAAAATAAAACTATTTATTTATGACACTAATGGGCGCAGTTACACAGTTCAAAAGATTAAACTTTGTTCGTGTGAGTATCATTAAACATCAACTGAATTAAATAGCTTTGAAATAGAGTCACACGAAGTTGTTTACACTGTCCGTGTGCTTTAATTCATACGCGGATTTGTATGCTGGCCATTTATGATACTGTACTGTATAAGCAGATACTGTACTGTATAAAGCTTAAAACGTGCATGAACAGTTTAAAAAACTTGTCTCAGCCAAGTATATCACAGTCAATAACAAAAATGCTTCTGAATTTACGAATGCATGTATAACACATGCCAATAATACATTATAGTATCGCTTCTGCAAAAATATTCAGGAGCTACTCACTAAACTTGCTTTTACACTATTACACTGTCAACCCGTTATATTGTCAAACTGTTATATTGTCAAACTGTTTTATTGTCAAACTGTTATATTTTCAAACTTTTATACAGTCAAACTGTTATACTGTCAAATTGTTGCACTTCCCAAACTACATTTATTTTCAAACTGTTATAATGTCAAACTGAAAAGTTAAAAACATGCAAAAACAGGTCAAAAATATTGTATTACAGTTTAAAAAAAAATGCTTATCAATTTAAAAATGCATGGATAATGGTATCGCTTCTGAAAAATGCTCTGTACCTTTTCATGGTATTTTTTAGAAAACTTAGTGCAATTTTGGTTTAGGACTGTGTGTTGTGGTATTTCTATGTTCCTTAGCATTTTTATACTGTTATAATTTTAAACTGCTATAGCACGGTATGTTTTCTGAGTTAAAATGTAACATATAGAACAATAAAATACAAAACTATGTTTTTATGACTATTTTTTCAATTCAATTCAATGGTTCTTTATTTCATATAACGTTATAATATGTATAAAACAATTTTACAAAAAATATCTTATTGATAATAAAGAATTTTACAGCATGGTTTATAATTAAACCGTCTGCCGGAGTATTGAGTTATTATATTTTTCTGTTTGATTTTATTCTTAATTAGTAATTAAACTCTTCTATTAACATATTTCTATATTTTCTTGCTTCCTTTAAGAAGTTTAGTAAATTCACCCAGCAAAAACCTTCACCACCATTTAGTATGCTAATAATTTCGGTTTGATCCAATAGAGTTCTATTAAAATGTCTAACTCTCATATTTGCTAATACTGGACAGCGGCCAATGAAATGGGCTAAATTTTCTGCTTTTCCCAAATTACACAATGAACATCTTTGTTCATTCGAGGTCCTATATTTATTAAAGTTCAACCACATTAGATCACCTCTAGCTTTCAGAATCAAAGTTATTTGTTCTTGGCTGAATTTTTCTGTGCAATACATGGGGCCAACATTGTAATCGAGGTATTTATATATTCTGTTTTCACTTTGCTGCGCTTTTTGTAAGTGATCATTAAACTTATTGGCTTTCATGTCCATTAAAAGTTGCTGTGCTGCACTCATCCAAGATTTTTTATTTTTTTTTACATTATTACTATTTATGTTATGCAACGAGAGTTGGGTACTATAATCGTTAAACCAGGCTAGATTTTTGTTTGCAAGTTTTTCGGCTAGTATATGTGGCAGTCTGTGGCTCTCGAGCTCGAATAACACTTTTATGACTAAGCAGATACTGTCAAACTGTTATACTGTCATAAATACTCAAGACTCACTCATTAAACATCCTGTTATTCTTTCAAACTATTATACTGCCAAACTGTTATACTTACAAAATGCTACTGTTATACTGCCAAACTGTTATACTAACAAAATTTTACTGTTATACTGCCAAACTGTTATACTATCAAACTTTTATACTTACAAACTGTTATACTGTCATACTACCATCCAAAACAATGCTTTTATGATTAAGCAGATACTGTCAAACTGTTATACATATCATACTACAAAGATCAAAACGTACAAGAACAGATTAAAATCTCATTATCTCATCTAAGCGTATAACAGTTTATAAAATAATGCTTCTCAACTTAAAAATATATGTGTAACACATGTCCATAGAGCAATATAATATCGCTTCTACATAAATACTCAGGATATAAAGGTTTAAGCAAAATGTTGGGTTATAGAACAAATTGAAAAAAAAAATTCAGACTTTTATTTAAAACCAGTAAGGAAAGGCGAAAGTCAGGCGGTGCCGACTTTATAATACCCTACATCTACCCTATAGGTACAAAGTGGAAGCTATGTCTTATTCTGAACCAATTTTGATGGACTCCGCCGGATGTTTTCAGACGGGTTATAAAACAATCCGTATCACATTTCGAGCAAATATGTTCAATCTGTATTAACAACGGTTCACAAATGGCAACATTATTGCAAATTACCCAAAATCCGACGAACATATATATGGGAGCTATATCTAATTCTAAACCGATTTCGAGCAAACTTCTCAGTTGCGCAAAATTTTGACAAGATTGGTCTGCAGTGGCTCTGGAAGTGGAAATCGGACTATTTACATATAAGACAGCTATATCTTACTCTGGACCGATTTCTATGAAATTCATCGGTAATATTAAAAATCATAAGAAAATCCTTCCTGCCAAATTTCGAGAGAATCGGTTAACAAATGAGCGCTTTATTGCAATATTTCTCAAAATCGGACGAACATATATATGGGAGCTATACCTAAATTTGAACCGATTTCGAGTAAACTTTGTAGACATTGTGAAAGTCGTCGAGGAAAGCGTTGTAAAAAGTTTTGGGAAGATTGGTCAATAAATGCGCATGCATTGGCTCTAGGAGTGTAAGCCGGGCTATCTATATATGATTTCTATGAAATTCACCATTAATGTCGAGAATCAAGAGAAAATCCCTCCTGCAAAATTTCGAGAGAATCGGTTAACAAATGACCACTTTATTGCAGTATTACTGAAAATCGGACGAACATATATATCGGAGCTATGTCCAAATCTGAACCGATTTCTATGAAATTCACCCGTTATTCCGAGAGTCGAAGGATTATCCCTTCTGCCAAATTTCGAGAGAATCGGTTAACAAATGACCACTTTATTGCAGTATTACTATAAATCGGACGAACATATATATGGAAGCTATATCCAAATCCGAACCGATTTTTTCCAATTTCAATATGCTTCGTCTCTAGGCCGAAAAACATGCCCGTACCGAATTTGAAGATGATCGAATGAAAATTGCGACCTGTAGTTTGTACACAAATTAACACGGACAGACGGACAGACAGACCGACAGACGCACTTAGCCAAATCAAATCAGAAAGTGATTCTGAGTCGATCGGTATACTAATCAATCTTTCTTTCTTCCTTCAAACCTTCCTTCCTACAAACAAATGCACTAAGTTGTAATACCCTGTACCACAGAATGGGTTTAGGGTATAAATATTGTAGTATGAACGCCTTATTTCTTCTTCTTTAATTCCATTCAGGTATTAAAAAAGAGCAGCAGAATAGTTTTGAACATCTTAGCGTATCTAAAGCCCTTCATTGCTATTTTTATAGTCTCTTCATAGCTATGCCACATGGAAGACCTGGCCTCCTGTTGTAACAACTTTTAATGTCTATTGCTACTTTGTATGTTGTTCTCCGTATTGGAAATGAAGCAACACTGCGAAGACGACGACGATGAAAGCGATGAGGAGGAGAAAAACACACGTTTGCCATGGTGTAATTCCAAGTTTATTTTTAAAACATAGCCCCATTAGGAAGAGATTCTGTACTTAGCGAAAGCAGCTAAGGCATAAAATTCGGCCCGAGTAAAGCACACAGTTCAACTTTAGACCATAGTCGCCCCAGACATCGTCAGAGACAGGCAATAAAGATTTCCAATGGGAGACACACAAGATAATAATGAAGTAAATGAAGAGGATGAGAAAAAAATAAAACGTTTGGTTCTAAGTCATATCTCACAAACATAATTGTACATTTGAATCTTATTGAAAGGGAAATTTTAAATGTTCCCTTAACGAGTTGGGTTATGTTTTTTTTTTTACTTCCGTGGTAGCTGCAATGCCAATGTTTAGATTCTTTCAACTCTTAGGAAAATCCAAAGTAAACAATCATGTTCTTACGTTTTGATTTTGTTTACAAAAATTCGATTGTGAATTGTGCCCACAGTATTAATCCTATGTCTGGTAATCATAGATCAACTCCAAGTATCCCACAACTTAAAAAAAATGCTCACCCCAAAGCCACAAAACACCACATATGGTAATGTTTTCAACTCTCCACATCAAAGATGGCCATATGTTTTGGTTTTGCTTGCAACGAAAAAAACTATGTAGCCTTGGTATTTGTCTCTCTTTTACCCCTTTCCAAGATAATAGGAAATCTTAAGACAACCTGTATGGGGTTTGTTTGGTTGTCTAGGATATTGGTTTTAAAGATTTGCTTGGTTTCCGTTCTTCTAAATATAGCAACTTCCGGCTCTGAGATAATCTGTCTGCAATTTAAAGGTGAGCCTTATGAATGACTTGTACTATACCCCTTTGACAACTGAACGGTCCCCGAATGTATACATTTCACTGAAATAGGATGAAAACAAGTAAAAGTGTGATATGTCAATAGCGCCACCATTTGCCCTGTTATTGGAGCTTTAGCAGGTTTGGAGACCATAGTAAAAGTCATAGTCGAAATTTTAGTGAAACCAGATAAGAATAAGCCCTTTAAGGGATCGCGAGACCGAGAGATATATCAGATTATGAACCGATTCAGACCATATATGGTAAGTAAATCGGATTATAATTGCGCACTCTAAAGGCTTAAGAAATCAAGATCTGAGATCGGTTTATATGGCAGCTACAATATATCAGGTTGTGAGCCGATTTAACCATACTTAGCATGGTTGTTGGAATTCATACAAAACACCTCATACAAAATTTCAAATCGGATAAGAATTGCGCTTTCTAGGGGCTCAAGAAGTCAAGATCCAAGATCAGTTTGTATGGCAACTATATCAAAACATGGACCGATATGGTCCATTTATAATCCCAACCGACGTACACTAATAGGAGGTATGTGGGCAAAATTGCAAGTGCCTAGCTGTACTTCTTTGAAACATACCTCCATACCGTATACCTCCATCCTATGGTGAAGGGTATAACGTGTAAATGCGAGTAGCTCCAGAAACTTCCGTTCGTGGATTTTGAAAGTCGTAACAAAAGTTATAGCGAAAAAAATGTACAGTGAAAACGTGCAACATTTTCTCACACTAGCGGGTCAAGAAATCGAATGGGAAGATCGATTCATATGGAAGCTATATCAGTTTGTAGACCACCGTAGAGCAGAGGTTAGCATATCCGCATATGACGCTGAACCCCTGGGTTCGAATCCTGGCGAGACCATCAGAAAAAATTTTCAACGATGGCTTTCCCCTCCTAATGCTGGCAACATTTGTGAGGTACTATGCCATGTAAAATTTCTCTCCAAAGAGGCGTCGCACTGTGGCACGCCGTTCGGACTTGGCTATATAATGGATGCCCTTATCATTGAGCTTAAACTTGAATCGGACTGCACTCATTGATATGTGAGAAGTTTGCCCCTGTTCCTTAGTGGAATGTTCATGAGCAAAATTTGCAAAATTTCTATATCAGTTTGTACACCCAGCCGCCATACTTGGGGTGGTTGAATGACCATTGTTAAATTGACCCCTTTGGTTCGTAAAAGTGAATCAACGCACATATGTTACCAAAGCAAGTACAAGTGGTCATAAATAAACAACATTTTGTGAATGAAAAGTTCGAAATTGTCCACAACCGTTCCAATTCTGACAACGTCTACCGTACAGTTTCTTTAAGATCTCAAAAAGTTTTTGTATACTGCTGAGAGTCGAGCCATGATTGTTTGTCATTGTATCACAGACGCCTACTACTACGAAAAGTTTTAATATAATAACAAAAATTCATAATTATTAGGAGAATTTCTATGACGAAAAATTTGAGAATATGGTCGTTCACGAACAAAGTTATTATATTTATGAAATTTTGATTCATACTTGTAAGGAAAACTTTCATAACATTTAAAGATTTTCATGATATATACAAAATTTTTTTAAACTGTGCCAAACAAGGAATTCTGTTATGACTTCAGTGCCAAGTATGATTGGAATCAATCAACAACTGATAAAGTCCCCATTAAAACTGACTTCTTGAGCCCCTAAAAGACAAAATTTTCATCCAATTTGACTGAAATTTGCCGCAACGATTTCAACATCCGTGCTAAATATGATTCAAATCGGTTTATAAGCTGATATAGCCTCTATATAAAATGATCCCCGGATTTAGCTTCCTGAGCCTCTAAAAGCCTAAATTTTCGAAATCTTTCTTCACTATTAGTGGGTTCCTCACTTTCCAGTTTTTGCACCCTTCAGTAAGAAGGTCTGTTATGGATTTCTTACGTTGTTACTTTTATAAACCTCGAAATGTTTGTCGTCCGTATAGTGGTCTTTTAGTTGTTTTTGAGATTTTTTTCAATATTTTCGTGTTTTTAATTTAGGATTTTTGCTGTTAAATTGCTATCATAGCCGTACTAAGCTCGTAACAGAGCGCTGATAAGTGATAGTTTGGCTAGAAAAATCACATCTCCAGATGCCACGGTTTTCGACTTCCCCAGGCAATGTACTTTCCTTCTATTTAGCATCAAGATGGTAGTTTATATATAAAAACTCAGCGATTTCTTTCTACCTTTCTTCTGGAAAATTGTGAACAAAACTAAACGTCAGTATTTTCGCCTTGACGTCATCTCCAAGTGCAGGCTTTTAACGATTTGCGTTTTTCTAACCCCTGAAGCAAGAATAAAATCTCGTTTCTACCTCTCTTGGCTCTGAAGGATCGACGACAATTCTAGATTCACGATGTCGGACTTCCAAGCACTTGTCGGGTGGACGATAACCATTTACATTGTCCCTGGGACATTTTCATAGAAAATTTTATAGAAATTAAATGTAATGGGGAGATTTCATAGAAAATTTGTCTTTAGAAAAAATTTCACAGAAAATTTGGGTTTTCTTCACAAAACTTAATGAAGCCTTAAAATAGGTTTATTTGACAGATCTATAAATGAAATCTGTCAAATAAACCTATTTCAAATCTACATTAAGTTTTGCGAATAAGGTCGTTCGTCTTTCAAGAAAATTTCACAGAACACAGTGTTTAGAGAAAATTGGAAAAAAAAAATTATTTAGAAAATTTTTATAAATTTTTGTCTTTGGTGTAAAAATTTTTATCATTTGATACAGTTTTTTTTTTTTTTTTGAAATGTTTCCTTTAAAAAGGTGGGACTAGAAATTTTATTTTTTAAAACCGAACCTTAGTGGATATCATGTAATTAACTACCAAACTTACTGTGGTGGCAAACACAGGAAATAAAACAAATTGCTGCAGCTCACTTCACATCCCAAATCAGAAGGAGAAAAAATGTGGCTTCTGTCACTATGCATCAGTTGATGTTTAGTAAATGATTCTTGTTACTGGTGTTGGTTTCTCAAAACCAATCGATAACAATTAAATCAACAACAAAGCTATATATGACCAACCATATTGTAAGCTTTTGAAAATGCAAAAAGGAAATAAGAGAAAACTAGAACACACACACACACACACTGCCACAAAAATGTAGTAAACACAACTCAAACTCACCTACACACACGCACTCACAATTCAATTATGGTAGTTAACAGTAAGTACGATTTGAAACGAGGAGTTGTCAAATGGCAACAGAGCAAAGTAGAGATAGGCAGACAGACAGACAACAGATAGACAAAACAAAATACTACCACTTCAACAGGATACCAAACAAGCGCGCATTTGTGTCTGATGTCAACTGGAAAACGACAGGAATCCATCGAAAAAAAAAACAGCAACAACAACAACAATGAGACGAGTACAAAACGAAATGATGACGAATGGTAAGAAATATGTATTGTCAATTAAATATTGACTTTATTTGGAAATAGAAATAAAAGGGGAGCAATAGAGAGAGAATAAAACCAGCTCAAGCTAAATTAGGCAGCAGGCAGTAAGGGGAGGAAGTAGGAAAATGCATGATGAAGGCAAGTTAACCCAAGTACGGAATGAATAAAACCGCATGGTATTTGGGACATAGGGGGAAGGGCACAACAGATAAAATAGACTTGAAGGGAAGCCCAAAAGGAAGACAAACGAGTTGATGTCATAGTTTGAAATAAAAATGTTAGGAATAACAACAACACAATATTGCATTTGGATATTAAGCCAGAAAGAGATAGAACAAACAAAAGAAGGTTAGGATTTCTCTTTGTATATGCTTTAAAACTGAGATTAAAGCCCATTGCTGAAAAGAAGAGTAAAAGAGATGGCAAGAGAGAGAGAGAGAGAGAAGTATTTTTTTGAGAATGAGTTTTAATCCCCGTTATTTTTTTTATACCCAGAAGCCTGAGGGGAGAGCCAAACGTAGTTTATTTGAGAAACCCGATGAGTTTGTGATGTTTGTCTGTCTATTTGTTTGAGTGTGTGCAAATGGCAATGGGATGTTGTTCAAAACCCTGATGATGACGACACTGATACACTCACACACACATATATACCATTCACAGCAGCATTCCTCACAAGTTGGGTTTAGTTTGCCAAATCTGAAAAATTGGGGGGTGAAAATCTGCAGCTCACATTCATGCACACACACACGCACACAAAAACTCAGGGGGCAATGACAACAACAAATCCTAATGCTACCATGATGGGTGTGTGTGTCTATAATACAGACTTGAGACAGATGTTGGCTTATGAAGTCTGTATTGAACGTAGATTTTGGGATGTTCTTATGTTATTTTTCTTGAAAGGTGGTGGAAAATCCAAAGTCCATAAAAACTAGGACATTACTTATCAAAGTGATGAAATATAAAATTCTTATTGGAAATTGAAAAAAAAGAAATTAAAATACAAAGAAAGACTTACCAATAACAATTTTCCTAAAACCTGGTGGGTTGATTGATGATTTTCCTTGTTTATTTGTTTAACAATTATAACGCTTCAACTTATCCATCAATTTGACATACACTGCTTTATGCCACAAAACACAAACAAACATTAAATTTTTTTTGGAATATTTTACTTTTTTTTGCTTTAATTTGCTAGCTTTTAGTTTAATCATCTGCTGTATTCTTGCAACTCGTCCAAACACTACACTACTACACTAAATATAAAGCTTTTCTTATCCTTTAGATTTCTGTGTTTTCCTTTGCTCATGCACGCATACACTAACTCACACAGAAGATTTACTTCTCCTTGCATCACGAGTTCACGCTTCACTTCGTTGTATTGTAAGCGCGTTTTGGCTTCGTCCTTTTTTTGTTCCCGCCTTTACAAACTCATCTTTGGTTTCAGTGGGGTTTTCTGGTTAGTTTAGGGCTTAACTTCCAAAAGTAGCTGTTTTGCCCATTACGAGATTTTTTTTCACCCATCTGTTATTGTTATCCAAATCCAACCCCCTAGTCAACAATGTTGCCACTTGTTTGTTTAATGAATGTGCCTTGTAAGAACAGTTATTGGAAATGTATGGTAAATGGTGAATCGCACTTGGAAATAAACGCTATGATTTAGTATGTGTATACATATGTTTTTAAGTGCGTTGTTTATGATTTATTTAGCAATTTTTGTTGTATTTTAATTATAAAAAGACGTCATCACTTGTATAAATTGCCATTGTTGCTGTCGCAAAAAGCTATTCTGGATCTTTACACGCTGAGATAAGTTGAACTACAAACCATTATTTAAGGTGCTATTACACCTTTTGTATCCACGTGATTACGTCGAATAGAGGGCACTCTAATCGGCATGTATGCTTATATGTATTGTACTTTTTTATAGAAATGTGTCTACATGTATGTTCGACGAAATAAGAGTTCGTTTTAATCGAAGGAATTCCATAATTATTTCAAAATCTCTTTTTCATATTAAATGTTTCGTACGTATCAAATGGTGTGTAAAACTTTAAAAGTTGCCAGATTTGAAAATATATATGAGAATACATATCGTTTAATATCATCTTAACAAAAAGGTGAACAAATGCTAAGTTCGGCCGCATAGCTCAATAATTAATAAATGACCGAAATAGTGGAGTATTATTAAAAATCGAGAAAATACATATTAGGAGCTATATATTAATCTGAACCGATTTCATCAAAAATCCGTAATGGTAGAAGTCATCAAAGAAGACGTGGTGCGAAATTTGAGAAAATCTGTAAAGAAATATTCTGACACATGCTCAAAATGTGAAAATCTGGTTATGCATGTATTTGGGCACTATGTCCATAGATAAAGTTATTTTTTCAAGTTTCTATAGGCTATGTCTCAGGGTTAAAAAATGCCTGTCCCAAATTTGAAGACATAGCTATATTAAATCGGAAAGTAATTCTGAGTCGATCGATATACTTATCAAAGGGTCTAACACTCTTCTGAGATCTATGAAGGACAAGTTCTGGATTAATTACCAATGTAGGCTTATGTAAAAAATCTGTTGGCAGGATTGACATGATATGTTTGCCTCAAATAAGTGTGGCTACTTGCAGAAATACCTCTATTGTGAATGGCAAAATAAAATTGTACCCATTATGTGCACAAATCTTAATAAAATATATTTAACTGCTATGGCCACACATGTTGCACATTTTAGTTATAAATTTTACAAATATTTGCACTTTTTTCCTCGTATTGTTTTGAAAGGTTGGCAAATAGCGTTACCACTTCATAGCAAACAAACATACTTGCACTGGAAATTTTTTTGCGTGATATTTTTGCCCTTCAAGGTTTTAATATACAGTAATAAAATAAAATACAGCAAATAATTGTTAACAATTTGTTGTACAAACATGTTGTGACTTTGCGCTACGATACGTAATTCGTAATTTGTTTTGATGTTTTTAAACTGCTTTATCGATCAATGATATGAGACGCCATATACTTCAAATTAAAAACAAATATAGGCCGGTATGCAGCTCTAAAGGTGGCATCACACTACATGTTCTATTAAGTTAATTTGCACACATAGTGCGATTTTAATAAAAATAGCACATGTCTTTTTCAAAATAGCACTGTTACTTAATAAAAAAAGTAACAGTGCTCTATTCCTTCTGACAAATACATAAAGAAAACTGCTGTTTTTGTTGTAAGTTGAATGGATGCAACCCCATATTAAATTGTTTTCATAACTTTAACAATTTGTAGCCACATTTTTAGGTTATTTCATAGAAAATTAAAATACAAGTGTTATAGCAAAAATTATGAATCGTATGTAAATTGACATTTTTGACAAACGTAGTGAAATACCAATTATACATAAAAAGTGACATGTCATAAGACAAGAGCATGTAGTATGATGGAGCTTTAAGGTATTTTCGTTGGTTTTGTTAAATTTTTAGATTATGTCATTCGAAAATAATATAGAGCTGCGATGGCAAATATGATGAATCGTAAGTACATGTGAATACAAAAAGTGATATGTCATAAGACATTTACATGCCATGTATTAGCGCCTTAACCTTTATCGATTTATCTTGCTACATGCCAAGTAAAAGCGGCTTAAGCTGAGTACTCTGTTCAGCTTTTCAGGCGGAATTCTGTCAAATTCCATAAAAAAAATCAAAAAAGTAGTACTCTGCTTATAGTGAGGGGATTAAAAAAATCTGTTTATTTATTTCAAACATTTTAAAGTATAGCTAAAAATCTTTAATAATCATTTTACAAAACGTTTGGAAGCTGCATTTCAATCATTTTTTTCAGGCAACTACTTACCATCATAGCGCTAATATGGCATCACCATTCTCTGCTGTCACCAATGCCAACCCTGTATTTGCACGGCCTTACCCTCCTTTTGGCAGCTGTCAAAAAAGTTCTTTTCCGGTTTAATTCACTAAGAAGAAGGTACGATATTTCTAAAAATACATAAGAAAAATTCGAAAACATCACGAAAATACGCCAGAAAACTAATTAAACTAAAGTGTCATATCATACTCAACACTATATAATGTTGAATTATAAAAATATTATAGAGTTTAAAGCAAGTGATGTACCAGATATAATCAAATGAATTTCTCTCAAACCATAGAGTGAGCTAGTGAAATAATACTTTTTGTATTTTGTTTATTTTTTTCTATGTGGCAAGCAGAAATTAAACACAAACCATGGGTCGCTACTCCAGGGAACCAGAGACAGCCGCCAAGGCTTGCAAGGCCCGTGGACCAAATCTACGTGTGCATTTCAAGGTAAGTAAAGGCTGTTGGTGGCTGATGATAACAATTTGTTTGTGGCCGCGGCAAAAGAAAACATGCAAAAGCCAAAGTGACAGTTGTGCTCGTATGTGTGTGTGTGTTATTAGAGACGTGTGGTCGGTCAACAAATGTTAGTTTTTACAAAGTGAGGTTAGATTTGATGGTTTTTTCGGAAATTTCTAAAGGATTGTTTATTATATTTAACGGATTTGGCATCTTAAATCAGTGCTGAGGCTTTTCCATGTCTTTTGTTAACTTTTGCAAAGATGCTAGAGCAAAAAATGATGCATTCCCAAGGGTATGTAGCTTTGGTTGACCAAACATCAGCAGGATATTGGGGTATTTGCTAAAAATACTATCCTAATATTCTTCTTAGTTTTGGTTACAGCTTTAATTATTTCAAATGTTTATAGTTTCGTATTTTTAGTTATGTGTGGCATAGTGGCAAAAGTGTAGTTTGTAGTCATTATGAGAAAAAAAGTAATTGTAGCCCATCAAATGACTTCAGGAAAATGAATTCAGTTTCCTCGAGAGGCTGGAAACCATGCATCCATTATCATCGAGGAGTAGAGAGTCTGTCGACCATTGATGGACTTGTCCCTGAGCGATCGAGTCTATGCTCCGGAACGACTTTGCTCCCTAAAAAGAGGTCTTACCACCCTCACATGCATGTATGGGACTACAACTGCAACATCATCAAGATGTATGAACGAATTTCCCAGGACCATCATATAAGCCAACAGCAGAATGACTTTCCGCATCCATGAGCATTTGTTATGGGATGACTTGTGCTGGACATTTTGTCTGATCTCCATTTTTCCAGCGTTTTGAGCGCTTACATGATAACACGTAAGCCACATTATACTTCCAATGGGGAAATAATGGTATACAAATATGAAAAGATGATTTTATGGATCTTGGAGGCATATTCTAGAACATAGAGGTTCGTATATCCCTTGTTGTTGCCAAAATGACTGAGGTCCTGTCCCTTAAAGGTGTCACCTATCGCTCAGAGGCATTTGTTTTCTATCCGTCTGGGACTACGTACGCGTCGCGATCTCATAGTTCCCTTAAGGATTCCATCCTTTCGAGGCATCACATATTCTCTAATTGTATCAAAAGTTTTTGGAGTCTCAGCTTTTTAACTTATCTTGGGCTGGGACTGGAACTAATTTTCGCGTTTCTGAAGTCACTAAGGGGTATATTTTTAATGCAAACTACACTTTCCGGGCCATTTTTTTTTTTTTTCTTTTTTTTTTTTTGTTAGAAACTACAGCATTTTTTTTATTAATTATTGAGAAGATTTTTTCAAAAGATTCTCATTTGCAAAAGATGCTAAGATTAATAATTACAGATAAACAGTGTCTGGATCTTAAATCATTAGCCTTAGACACTACCTGTCCTGTTGAACAGCCTTACAAATCCCATAGTAAATTTAACTGTGAGGCATTTCGCAAATATTTGATAATTTGTTTATTCAGTAGAATTATTATTTTGAAGAATAATGCCCAGACTAATTTTTGACAGATAAACAGTGTTTAATGCTTAACACGATGAGCCTAGACACTACCTGTCCTGTTGAACAACCACACAGCAGACCACGTAGTACAAAATTCAGGCATATTGTCAGTAATTTGATAAGTCGATATATTCCCAGACTTATTTCAAACAAAAATGCCTAGATTAAACATTTTGACAGATAAACAGTGTTTAAGACTTAGAACTAAGAGTTTAGACACTACCTGTCCTGTTAAACAATAACCAATAAAACACACACACACAAACATTAAATGCCTGGAAGCAATTTTTGGTATTTTGTTTTTTTGTTTCAATTAATTATGTATGTTTTTTCATATTATGTATATTGATCTTTTATATTTTGTATTCTTTTTTTAATATTGTAGATTTTATATTGTTGTATATTATATTTTGTATATTTTGCGTTTTATTTTTAATATATTTTTATTTATTTTTATTTATTTTTGCTCAAATTGCTTTTACCTATATTTCATATAATTTTTTATCTATATTTTGTATATGTTTAATTATTTTATGCAATCGAATATTGTCCAACACAGACCATTCGGTAATCTGTTTCCATTACAAATAGAAAATCAAAACACCCTTATTTAAAGTTAGGCAGACAAAGTAGTTTTGCTTTGTAAAGGGTGATTTTTTTGAGGTTAGGATTTTCATGCATTAGTATTTGACAGATCACGTGGGATTTCAGACATGGTGTCAAAGAGAAAGATGCTCAATATGCTTTGACATTTCATCATGAATAGACTTACTAACGAGCAACGCTTGCAAATCATTGAATTTTATTACCAAAATCAGTGTTCGGTTCGAAATGTGTTCATTCACCGTAACGTTGCGTCCAACAGCATCTTTGAAAAAATACGGTCCAATGATTCCACCAGCGTACAAACCACACCAAACAGTGCATTTTTCGGGATGCATGGGCAGTTCTTGAACGGCTTCTGGTTGCTCTTCACTCCAAATGCGGCAATTTTGCTTATTTACGTAGCCATTCAACCAGAAATGAGCCTCATCGCTGAACGGTGAATGAACACATTTCGAACCGAACACTGATTTTGGTAATAAAATTCAATGATTTGCAAGCGTTGCTCGTTAGTAAGTCTATTCATGATGAAATGTCAAAGCATACTGAGCATCTTTCTCTTTGACACCATGTCTGAAATCCCACGTGATCTGTCAAATACTAATGCATGAAAATCCTAACCTCAAAAAAATCACCCTTTAATAGCATCTGACTGGTTTACTAGATCGTAATTTCGTTTTGTACCTATTTGTGGTTCATATATATGTATTTAACTTATATATAAGTTTCTTTATTCGTTATTTTTTTATTTATTTGTTCTTCTAATTTGTTTTTTTTTTTTTAATTGTTTGGGTTTTTTTGAAGTTTTATTTCAATATTTTTAATGTTTAAATGTATTTTAATGTTTGTAATATATTTTGAAAATATAATTTTGAAAATTTTAATTTTTTTTTATTTTTATTATAAATTTCTTTTCTGTTTATTTTTTTCTATTTATTTTTTTCTATTTATTTTTTTTTCTATTTATTTTTTTTTTCTATTTATTTTTTTGTTTTTTCTATTTATTTCTTTTATATTTTCCATTTATTTTTTTTTTTATTTTTTCTATATATTTTGTTTTTTATTCTTAATATTTTTTATTCTTTTTATTTTTTCTATTTAATTTTTTTTCACTTATTTTTTTATTTATTTTTTATTTTTTTCTATTTAATTTTTTTTCACTTATTTTTTTATTTATATTTTATTTTTTCTATTTAAATCTTTTCACTTATTTTTTTATATATTTTTTATTTATTTTTTATTTATTTTTTATTTATTTTTTTATTTATTTTTTATTTCTTTTTTTATATATTTTTCTATTTATTATTTTTCTATTTATTTTTTTTTATTTATTTTTTTATTTATTTTTTTATTTACTTTTTTATATATTTTTTTATTTATTTTTTTATTTATTTTTTTATTTATTTTTTTTTTATTTATTTTTATATTTATATTTTTATTCTTTATTTATTTTTTATTTTCCCATTTGTTTTTTTTTATTTTCTTATTTATTTTTTTTTATTTTCTTATTTATTTTTTTTATTTTTAATTTTCTTATTTATTTTCTTATTTTTATTTTTATTTTTTATTTTCTTATTTATTTTTTTTTTATTTTCTTATTTATTTTTTATTTTTTTTATTTATTTTTGGATTTATTTTTTATTTTTTTTTTGATGTTTTTTTTTATTTATTTTTTGATTTTTTATTTATTTGTTTTTATTTATATTTTTATTAATTTTTTATATTGTCTTTTATTTACATTTGTATTTAATTTCTGTTTATTTTTTTATTTATTTTTGATTTTTTTATTTATATTTGATTTTTTTATTTATATATGATTTTTTTTATTTATTTTTGATTTTTTTATTTATTTTTGATTTTTTTATTTATTTTTGATTTTTTTTATTTATTTTTGATTTTTTTATTTATTTTTTAATTTTTTTTTTAATTTTTGACTTTTTAGTTATTTTTGGTTTTTTTTGTTTATTTTTGACTTTTTAGTTATTTTTGGTTTTTTTATTTATATTTGATTTTTTTTTTTATTTATATTTGATTTTTTTTATTTTTGTTTTTACATTTTATAATTTTTATTTTTATTTTCATTTTCATTTTATTTTGTTTTTATTTTTATTTTTTTTTTCACTTTTTATATTTGAACTATTATATATTTTTTATTATTAGTTATGTGTTATATATTTTTTAAAAATTAATTGTGTTTTGTATTTTAATTATTAATCATGACTTTTATATTTAAAATTATTATGTTGAAATACTTTTTGGTTTTTTTTCACATTATTGCTGATTTTAATTATAAGTTATGTACTATATATTTTCTTTAAGTTAGTTTATATTTATTTTTTTAGTTATACTTTTTCTAGTTTTTTTAATTAATCATTTTTTAGCTTTTTAAATTCTTATTTATTTTTTACAATTACTTAATTTTTTTTATTTATGTTTTTTTTTAATTATTTTTTTTTAATTATTTTTTTTTAATTTATTTATTTTTTTTAATTTATTTATTTTTTTAATAATTTTTGTTTTAATAATTCTTTTTAAATTTATTTATTTTTTTTAATATTTTTTTTTTAATTTTTTTTTTTTATTTTTTAATTACTTTGTTTTTTTTAATTATTTTATTTTTTATGATTATTTTATTTTTTATAATTATTTTATTTTTTTATAATTTTTTTTATTTTTTTTATAAATTTTTCATTTGTTATTTTACTTATAGTTTTTATAATTATTTTATTTTTATAAATATATTGTGTTTTTAACTATTTTTTTTAATGAATTTACTTCCTAATATTTTTTTTTTTTAATTTTTTTGGAATTAATTTTTTTTCTTGTTTAAATTATGTTATTTTGCTCCAAGCTTCTCGTGAAAACGAAGAATAGCACACAGATTGGAGCTCAAAGTTGCAGCCTGTGTGGTATTCATAGTTATCCCGCGCCGGGTTTGTTTTATGTCTTACTAATTTCTGTTTATTTTCCCCCTTTTTCAGAACACCCACGAGACTGCCCAAGCCATCAAACGTATGCCTTTGCGTCGTGCCCAACGTTTCTTGAAGGCTGTCATTGAACAAAAGGAATGTGTTCCCTTCCGCCGTTTCAATGGTGGTGTTGGCCGTTGTGCCCAAGCCAAGCAGTGGAAGACCACTCAAGGTCGCTGGCCCAAGAAATCCGCTGAATTCCTTTTGCAATTGCTCCGCAATGCCGAAGCCAATGCTGACTACAAAGGTCTCGATGTTGATCGTTTGGTTGTCGATCACATTCAAGTGAATCGTGCCCAATGCTTGCGTCGTCGTACCTATCGTGCTCATGGTCGCATCAACCCCTATATGTCCTCACCCTGCCACGTTGAGGTTATTCTTACCGAAAAGGAAGAAATTGTTGCCAAGGCCGCCGATGATGAGCCCGCCAAAAAGAAGTTGTCCAAGAAGAAGATGCAAAGGCAAAAGGAGAAAATGATGCGCTCCGAATAAGATGACATCGTTTGCGCGA
This sequence comes from Stomoxys calcitrans, assembly GCF_963082655.1. NCBI lineage: Eukaryota > Metazoa > Arthropoda > Insecta > Diptera > Muscidae > Stomoxys > Stomoxys calcitrans. The sequence goes on along the minus strand of NC_081555.1, from coordinate 21,367,138 downwards.
TGTTAGAGCGTTAAGTTTCTTTTATGTGTAATAAATTTTTTTTAAATTAGGCGTATTGTTGGACAGTTGAGATTTGTAATGCAACCTACAAAGAGCTACGTTCCAAGAAAAATATGTATGTTCAAATAAAAAGATCGCTTTTGAACGCTGTTTTTTAAGAAATGAAAGCAAGGAACTTTGAATTGACTGAAGGAGGAAGGAAAAGGGTAATTGGGAAAAACTTTGAAACAAATTTGAAATTTACGTGGTAATGTGCAGGGATGCTCAATTTAGGTCTTGTTTATGGGTTCACAAGTTTGCAGTTCCAGATTCCCTAAAGCATGGAGAAAACAAATCAGCCATAACGGTTCATAAATAAAAAAAAAAACATCTTTGAAGTTCAAGTAAAAAGTCGTTAAAGCATATAAACATATGTGTAAAACGTCGACAGCCTTAAATCTTTCCATTTTAACTTGGATAGGTTAAAATACCTTTCTTTTAATTGTATGATTGCATTCAAGTGTATAGTCTAAGTATATAATGAATCTTAGTTGTTGATGTTGTAACAGTGCGTTGTACACTGAGGCGGCGGCCTTTGCCAATGAAGGACTTCATCGAGTCAATCCGGTACGTACAACCGGCTGCCATGGGATTAATGGATGTTAGTATTTCGCAGAGACATACTCCGCAAGCAAGCTCGTTCCGGTCCAATGGACCGATCGCCGCGGAAACAGAGTGGCCATTGGTTATTTAAAGGCGCCAATAACTCGCCTTGCCATATCGAGTATCATAGGCACTCAATATTTGTGCAAGAGCCGGTGCCACCCGATATACTCGTTATAGGTCATAGTGGCAGATTACACACACATCTTCCTACAGTGCTAAAAGCCTGAGTGGGGTTCAATCCAGGCGAAAATATTGGAAAAACTCCTAGAACTTATCTACGAGGTGTGAGTTCTCATTGGCACGCCAATGTGTCTCAGTTTAAGAGGAGGTCCCTTATTATTTAGCTTAATATTGAGGAGTCTTCTCGCGGTTCCTTATTGGGGAATCAATGTGGGAAGATTGGCTTTTTGTTATAAAATACTGAAGAAAAGAATGTATAGAAAGCATTAAATTTAAATGATCTCGAGTAATATATTCGAAAAATTACGAAAGGATTTTATAAATTAAAATAAAAGAGCACAAACAGACAAACCAAACGAACCGGCCCGTCGCTGTGCTGTAGGTCAATGTGGCCTACGCACAAAAAAAGCACTTGCAGAGACATTCGAGTAATGTTTATGTGCTTTGCTGTTCTAAGCATTAATGACTAGTTTGTGTCACAATAGAGGAAAGTAAGCGGTCGATTATGGATGGTCTCACAACTATAGTTGCCTTGCCAGAAGGCAAAACCATGAAATAAAAATAAGTAAAAATTTGGAAATTTTTCTCGGTTTCATTCAATATCTGCGTTTTGAGCGCTCAGCTACTTATTAAATTGGAAACACTTATGCAACTTAATACAGAAATGGAAATTTCTGGAAAAAAATTGGCTGTCGGCAACTCAACTGATGTTGGGTTTCATTCCATAATCGACCCGTAAGTCTTTCTGCTCTCTTATTGCGCTTGGGAGAGCTCGAGGACTTATTGAGCCCTTTTTCCGAAAAAACGTGCTCAATATTCAATACACCGCACTCAATAGGCGTTGGGAACGTAGAGCATCTAATTTAATTCCACAAAGGTGTTGATGAAGATACATGGCGTATCAGAAGTCGCGATACACCATGCCAGTCAGTGTTTTGCCAACATCATGCCAAAATGTTTTGACAACAGCACCAAAGATTTTAGGAATTTTACAAGATATCCAAACTGATTGGTCTTCTTTTCTAATTAACCCACAATTTAGGTTTAAACATGTGTGAAACTGCCACTTGCATGAATCGAAACTGTGCGTGCCACTTTTGCACGCACAGTTTCGATAGGAAGACCAAGCAGTTTGTAAATCTAAAATTCCTAAAATCTTTGAACAGCACGCACTTGCAAATTTTTAAGTTCTTTGTTATGCTATGCCCGTTTACACTGCTCTTTAAATGCGGATTTAATGGCTTGATCATCTGTGTTTTCCCTTTATAAAATCAGCTGACTAGAGCCTTAAATCCGGATTTAATGAGTAGTGTAAACGGGGGGTTAGAAATAATTTAACAAAATTCGTTTTAAGCTGAATTAAATAGTCAAATCGAATCTCTTTTCACCAACTCTTGTATTTATTTTTTCAATCTGGCGAATAACAATGAAATTAACCTGAAAGCAACGCGGAAATTGCGAATTACTTTTGTGAATGGGTTAATATAAACACAAATTGTGAATTATAAACATTTCATAGCCTGCTTTTAGGCTGTATAAAAATATATTAGCAACGACACAAACCGTAAAATCATACATTCACAATGACGTTCGGCCTTCATTTCCATCGCTATCGCATAAGAGGCATTGAATTCCTACAATCAAATCAAACGGATGAAAGGATGTCCTTCTGATGGATGTGTTCTGCAGCGCCATGCATTTTGGCCTCCCTGTCTTCGAACCCAAGGTGTTGATGATAGCCATAAAGCTGATTTTTAAAAGCAGTCGCTTTCCATGGGCCGAATTACCGCGTACGTGAACGAGAACACCGTTACAAATTTCTCTATTGTGAATTATGTATTTCTCTATTGAAAGAGAATTTTTGATATATAAGAACCCATCGATCGATTTATAAAGTATATTACATTAAAATGTATATAAAACTGGTGTAACATTCATTAAATACGAGATAAATAGCATTCGATAGAAAGCGTACTCGCTCACGTATGCTGTAATTTGGCCCCAGGATTTCAATTGCGGCCATTGTAATGGCACAGACATCTGCCTAAAAGACCATAAACGCATCCGCTAATCTCACTGGCTGATGTCGAGTGTCTAGTGAAAGACCCCCAATTCAATTCCCTGACTCCATACCCACAGCATCTTCCTCCCACTTCTTTCTGGCGGGAAAGCGAAAGTAGGATACTAAAAAATATACTAAAGGATACTACAGTAGAAAAGGACACAGCTGAAAGAGCAGTCTAAAGAAATTATGATATGAAGGTAAGACCAGCAACTGAGATTTTTTATGATATATTCGTCTAACTATCATTTTACTTTTCCTTCCTAGCAAAAGAGATAAAGAGATAAAGCAAACAAAGAGATAAAGCAAATGGGGCATGGAAAGTTCCACAAAAAAAGGTGGAACTTTCATTTCATTGATTTTCTTATGTCTGGCACGTATACAAAAAAAAATTGTAGTAGTAGTTGTTGTTGTCGTAGCCACATATTCATGTGGAGGTGGCGATCCTCCTCAATCTCCTGTAGGTTAGCAAGCTCGTTCCGCTACCGGGCGTGTCCACAGGTTGCTGATAGTGGAATGCTCCATACGGAATAGCTGCAACTGCAGTCGCAGACAATCAGCGCCATCGAGTGGAGAGTCTCAGTGAGTGGTCCGGTGCCGGCCGGCTCTTGCACAAATACTAAGTGCCTATAATGCCTGATATGACAAGGCGAGTTATTGGCGTCTTTAAATAGCTAACGGCCACCATGTTGCTGCGGCGATAGCTCCTTTGGACCAGAACGATCTTGCTAACCTACAGGAGCTTGACGAGGATCGCTACCACCACAAGAAAATGTGGTTACAGTAACAACAGCATAAACCGATCGTCGAAAAATCTTGATTTTATTTGTAAAAAGTGTTCCATTGAACAGACTATCTTGACCATCACATCTATGAGCCCATCACTAAGTTTTAAGTTTTATTCGGATAATGAGTACAAGCAAGTCACTTTTGGAATATTTGTTCTATTCTTTTCAAATTCATAGAATCTTGTATATTTACACATTTTGTGATGTGTAGCATTTTGTGATGCGCCATCTGGATACATCTTTGACCGTTTCTGCATCTTTATTTAGAGAGCTCCCCTTGACTTCGTGCTCTTTAGATGAATAAAAAAAGAATATGTAATACCCTTCATTGTCATTTTTAATGCATAAAAAAATGCTTGTTGTTTTCTGATTTGTGTTTGTTGTTATTTTTCACACGTTTCGTTTATCAATAATTGCTTGGCGCTAGTCTGCTCAAATTTTGAAATTTTGCTTCATTGTGGTTATTTTATTATGATAGCTAATCAAATATAAACAAGTAAGTGTGCTTGTGCTAGCTACTCTACAGTTAGCACTGTTTATTATTCTCACGCTCTCACTATCATTAAGTATGGTAAAGTATGTCTATTTCTCTCTCTCTCTCTCTCTCTCACACACTCTCGGACAATTTTAGTTATTTTTGTATGCTCTTCCTACTTTCTACTTACATTACATGGCACTTGTCACACAGATCTCTTCTTTGTGACCGTTGTCCACACTACATATCGCTTCACATCAGTTTTCTTTATGTTATTTGTTTTTGTTGTAAATGTACTATCATTTAAGATGTGCAGTTGTGTTGTGTGTGCATGGTTTTTGTATTGTTGTCGTTGTTGTTGCCGCTGGTGGTGCTTCTGTAGATTTTTTTTATTGTATTGTATATCGTTTACTTCATATGAATTGAATTTGGTTGATATGTGGGTATTTATTTTGTCAAATATTTAAAATGATGCTCATGCTGTGACGCCGCCATGTACGAATTCCCGGCTTGTATAGGTTGATCACTGGCTGGCTGGCTCTTCACTCAAAAATCAAATCAAATTAGGGGACTGATAGCTTCTTGTTGTTGCTGTTATTGTTGGTGTTGTCGTCATTGCTGTGTATAGTATTTTCTATGGTGCGGCATTCAAAGGTGTATGGATAGACAGTTTGGTCTTGGATGGGTGGTGTATGGACTTGTAATTAGACTAATGGAAAAAAGTTAGTTATTATGAGATGTTATAGGTAAGTTGCAATAAACAACAATGGGCTAGTTTTTGTAAAGACTGATATTCAAGTAAAATATGCATACAGTTACATAATATGGCTTGGGTTTAAGTTATATGAAAGGAAAATTGAAAATCGCTTTATATCAATAATATGAACATTCCATAAAGAAACAGGGAATTCTTCTCTCACATCAATAAGAGCAGTCCGATTAAAGTAAAGCCCCATAGCGACACCACTTGGTAGAGAAATTTTAACATGGTAATAAATCTCAAAAATGTAGCCTGCATTAGTAAAGGGATAACCCAGAACGCTGAATATTTTCTGATGTATGAACCCAGGCGTTCGGCACATGCTAACCTCTGAGCCACGATGGCCTCCTATTATGCTATATCCTACCTATATCAATAGGAAAAGAGTTACTTAAGTTGTATATAATGCAAAGTGTGACTTACCGCTTGATATTGTATGAATGTTGATAGATAAATTGAGCATTCTATTTTAACCTCGCATAAAGGATTTTCATATCAATAAGTGCTGTCCGAGACCGAATTGCCTCTGTAATCCGTCAACTCATTGTAGAAAAGTTATACAAGGCTTACAATGCTGTCAGCGTTTAGTAAGGGATTGACCTCCACTGAAAATTTTGCTTTTAAATATTCTTGTCAGGATTTGAACCCAGGCCTTCAGCGTCATAGGCGAACATGGTAGTCTAAGCTCTACAAATGATAATAATATGTATTACATCATAAAATACAGGTCTCTAATTTTCCTAAAGTACTGTTATCAATATCACGAATTTTAAAGCTTAGAAGAGGAAATCGATTATCGATTACCATAATTGTAAGCAAGCCAAAAGAGTAAAACAAATCAATTTATCGAAGAGACGAAAATAAACAACAACATATGAATTATGGTTGTTATCTAAGCATCGATAACTTTGTATACCATCTCATTTGCTTAGTAGAGAGCAAAACTGAAGCAGGCATGACATTATTATTACAACAACAATAAATTCGCAAACTTATTAATGGTTGGCGACTTTATATGAACTCATTGTCTTTTAATTCGATTTCAAACAAAATTATGACAATATATGAGGGTGAACTATTAATATTTCCAGACCTAAAACAGACCATCCGCTTTAGACGAGAAACTAACGTGGGATAAACAAAACTCATGGGAATGTATGGCGTATACGTTATTTCTGGACATTGATAGGATAACGTATACGTTCATGGTCATCCTATACGAACGGAAAACTGAAAGTATAGTTCTTGTTTTTTTTATGAAAATGCGGAAAAAATCCCTTGGATTAATGACATCAGTTTCAGGAAAAGCACCATAATATTGACAAATAAACCTCTACTTTAGACTAAATAAGTAGTTGAAGAGAGCTTTTTCATTTAATTTTTGTTTTATTTGTCATACTAACAATCAAGATACTCTCCCATAGACAAATTATGTATAGATAAAGAAGCAGAATTCTACTGGTTTCCTAGATCACGATTTCGTTTAGTACCACCCTAACTATATACGATCTAGGAAACCAGTCAAATGTTATTATAGAGCAAGAAAAAACGCATTTTCCTGCCTAACTTAAAAAAGGTTTTGTTTTCTATTTGTAATAGAAACAGATTACCCTATGGTCTGCAGCCGGACTATATCCGATTGTATGAATTATTTCAAGACCGAATAAATTTAGCGCACAACATGTGAATGAACCGGAGGCACGCCGCAAACAGTGTAGCCTGCAAATTTGATTACATTGAAAACATACTCTTATGGCAATCGACGATTACTTAGAGTAGCAGTTGGGCAAGAGTGTTTTGTTGTAATAGTTGGATGTCTTCATTTGGTAGAAATATATGAATAAAGTTATTTTCTTTCTTGCTGCGCTACAAATGAAAATACTCTTAAGAGCACAGTTTCAACCTAGACGACATACGTTTTTGGCCACTTATATTGACGAGTTTGGGTGGTACCGAACAAAATCGCGACCAGGAAACCTGCCAAATGCTATTACAGAGCAATAAAAGAAAAAGATTTTTCTGCCTAACTTTAAAAAAAAGGGTTTTTTGTTTTCTATTTGTAATAGAAAACGGATTACTCCATGGTCTGCAGCTGGACAATATCCGACTGTAAAAAAAATTTGCAAAATGAAATCATTTAGCTCGTCTCGAAAGAGAAACAAACAAAAATTGTAAAATTTGATGATCTCGCCCTAACAGGCAAAAAACTTGAAAAATGTTGCTAAATTTTTTAAAAAAAACTTTAATTTTGCACAAGTTTTCTAAAAAAAAAATAAAATTTTGCCAATATTTTCTCTGAAACCAAAATTTTGCCAAATTTTCTGTAAAAAAAAAATTGCTAAAATTATATATAAGTTAACCACCACCGCGATATCATTTCTGCCACTCTGTATGTGGTCTGTCCATGCTCTGCGTTTCAAAGTATGAGTGCAGTGCAAACACCGAATGGTGAGTTCAGTTTCACTCTGGCATATTAGAATTGCGGAGCAAAACAAAAATCCCATCCAAACCCAAAAGTGGACTGATGGGCACAATATGGGTATCAAATGAAAGTTATTTGAGACTAGAAAACGAATATCGTATACAAATTTTTAGGTCCCAGTCCCAGCGAGACGCCCCAACTCCAAAACTCCTCTAAAAGGGCATATTCGACGTTCCTATCAATATGGGACTCAAGTGAAACGTTTTCGGTAGTAGATTACAAATATGGCATAAAAAATTAGGTCCAAGTAATGGGAGGTCGCCCTACCCCCAAATATCCTCCCTCAAATGGGCATATCCGCCGACCATGGCTGTATGGAATTCAAATGAAATTAATTTGGGAGTAGATAACGAATATGACATTAAAATTTCCGTTCAAGTCTAGATGGCGCTTTTTCCCCTAAAAATACGTCGAAGACCCATTATGGCAATATGGGACTCAAATGAAAGGTATTTGAGAGTAGAAAACGAATTTGGTATCCAGTTTTAGAGCCAAATGTTTGGGGGTACATCCTTAATCACCCCCCCCCCCCCCAAACTGAACTTCCTTACCGATTATATATCTATTTTCAGGGCAAAGTACCGGTGCTCATCCCAGCCCCAAAACACCCTCCAAATGTTTGATACTTACCGACCATGGCAATATGAGGCCCAAATTAAAGGGATTTGGGAGTAGAGCACGAATTTGATATCCACATTCGAATGTCTCCCATAAAAAGCACTTCCCCTTACCCTAATTTCCAAAAAATACTAGATTTCGGAAGTTGGTAATGTGGGTTAGATTAGGTAAGAGTGACAACCCTTTACAGACTCACTTAGACAATTTGAAGTCCATTGTCATACCACAGCAGCGACAGACCAAGGCTTCTGGCGGGAATCGAACCCATCACCCCTGCAGTGGTTGTTGTTGTTGTAGCAGTGAGTTATACACTGAGGCGGCAGCCCTTGCCGATGAAGAAGTCCATCGGGTCAATCCGGTACGTACAACCGGCTGCCATGGGATTGCTGGAAATCCAAGCACGCTACCAACTCGGCTACCGGAGCGCCCAGTTGGTAATGTGATTCGTTCGAAAATTTTTTGCACTCTCACAGTCACAAAAAACAAAACATGGTTTCTATGGCTGGGGTCGGAGGCCAACCAAAACCAGCCAAATAGATATATAGACCAATCACGACAATATAGAGTCATGTGTTTGGGGAGTCGCCCCATCCCAAAATACCCCATATAAAAGCTATTTGGGGTGGAAATTGATTGATTTTCAGGAAATTGATATTCATTTTGCGACATAGAGCCTGGGGTCCACCCTACCCTCAAACATAACTTATTTACCCATCATGCCATTAAGGGGCTCATTTGAAATGTTTTTGAAAGCAGAGCATCTTTTATTTACTTTAATGGCCAAGTGATTTTTACCAATACGGTAATATAGGACTCTAAAGAAAGGCATTTGTGAAAAGAGTAAAAATTTGTCCAGGAACCGAGCAGGGGGCAAACTTCTCACACCTCAATGAGTGTTTTTCGTTTCAAGTTGTGTTTATCAATGATAGGTTAGGTTAGGTTGAAAATAGAGTGCAGATATTAATCCGCCCCATGCAATTATGGACATACATCTAAGCCAGTAATCGGCTTGTTGTGCGCTCTAAATACACAAAAAAAGTAACCTCGAAAAAGAAAATCTAAGTCACTTACAAAATCCTTCTATGCTACTCCCCTAAGTTGGTTCCTGTCTGGTATAGTGTCCCCACCTTAGTGCTGATATCAATGTTAAGGGAACTTTTGTATAGCCTAGTCCAAACGAAGTGCCTCAGTAGGACACCTCTTTGGGGAAAATTTCTTATATGACCATGCATTGTACCTCGCAAATGTTGTCAGCATTAAGAGGGGATAAGCACCGCTCTAAATATTGTCCGATGTTCTCGCCCGTATTCGAATGTAGGCGTTTAATGTCATAGGCGGACATAGAATACAGTGGCACGAATTCGATATCCTCATTCAGGGCGAAGTGTCCCCACCCTAAAAAGATATTAGAGAGTTAAAGAGGGCGCAGCGGAAAGGGCCCAATGCCAAAATGTTTTAAAAAATAACGAGTAAAAGCGTGCTAAGTTCGGCCGGGTCAAATCTTATATACCCTCCACCATGGATCGCATTTGTCGAGATCTTTTCCCGGTGTCTCTTTTTAGGCAAACAAAGGAAAGCAAAGGATAAAAGAAAAGCATTGCTATGCTATTGGAGCTATAACAAGCCATGGTGCGATTCAGACCATAATGGAATGTATGTTGGAGACCATAGTAGAAGACATTGCGTAAAATTTCGGCCAAATAGAAAAAGAATTGCGACCTTTAGGGAGATCGTTTTAGAGGGGATCTCTATTAGGCTATAGACCGATTTAGAACATATTTAACACGTTTGTTGAAGGGAATGGGAGATGCCGTTGTATACAATTTCACCCAAATTAGATAATAATTGCGCCCTATGGAGGCTGAAGAAGTCAAGATCCCAGATCGGTTTATATGGCAGCTATATTGGGTTATGGAACGATTTGAACCATACTTTGCACAGTTGTTGAAAGTCATAATGAAACACGTCATGCTAAATTTGTTCAGCGAAATCGAATAGGATTTGCTCCCTCTAAAGGCTTAAGGAGTCATGACCCCAGTTTGGTTTAAATGGCAGCTATATCAGGGTATGCACCGAATTGCGTCCACTAGTGGCTCAAGAAGTCAAGATTCAAGATCGGTTTATATGGCAGCAATATCAGGTAATATCAGGCTGGAGGCCACCGTAGCGCAAAGGTTAGCACGTCCGCCTATGACTCTGCAATTTGCATATCAGGTTATGGACCGACTTGAATAATACTTAACACAGTTGTTGGAAGTCATGACGAAATTCAAAATTTCAACCAAATCGGATAGGAATTGCGCCCTCTAGAGGCTCAAGAAGTCAAGACCCCAGGCCGCTTTATATGACAGCTATATAAGGTTGTGAACCGATTTTAACCATACTTAGCACAGTTTTTGGAAATCATAACAAAACACATTATGCAAAATTTTACATCATGCCAAATCGGATAGAATTTGCACTCTGTAGTAGCTCAAGAAGTCAAGATCCAAGATCGGTTTATATGGCTGCTATATTAAAACATGGACCGATATGGCCCATTTACAATTCCAACCGATCTTCACATATAAGAAGTATTTGTGCAAAATTCCAAGCGGCTAGCTGTACTCTTTCGAAAGTTAGCGTGCTTTCGACAGACAGGGGGACGGACAGACGGACGGACAGGCGGACATGGCTAGATCGACATAAAATGTCATGACGATCAAGAATATTTATACTTTATGGGGCCTGAGACGAATATTTCGAGGAGTACCAAACAGAATGATGAAATTAGTATACCCCCATCCTATGGTAGAGGGTATGAAAATATATTTTTACTGAAATTTTCTATAAAAATAAAATTTTGCCCAAATCTTCCATAACTGTAAAATTTTTTTCAAAAAAATTTTTATTAAAATAAAATTTGTGACTTCCGTGAACTTGGCATATGGTATTCATGGTGTTTTGCAATTCTCCCAGTTGAACAGACTTCTGTTAACCGGTGTATATGTACTATAAATTCTCGTTGGATTTCTGTGACTCTTGTCATCATTGTTAGTGCTGCTGTGAGTATTTTTTATTTCAGCCTGTCTATCATTCTTTTGTGGATTCATTATTGCGGGGTTTCAAAAAAAAAAAACTAACCTCAAATCGTGGCAACTAAGTCGGCTGGGTTCTATTAAATCTCAGTTTAAAACAAATCGCCCATCCAAACACGCTGAAAAATCCACAACGAATTGAAAAAAAGCTGTTATCGTTCAAAAAATCGCTATACAAAAAAAGAAAAAAAAAATCAAATTTCAAAAAGTTTTCCATATACACCAAAAAAAAATTTTTTTTTTAAACCTTAAAAACGCAAATTCCTAATTAACCATTGCTAAATAATAAAGTGAAATTTATAACAATCAAAAATATGGTGTAATTATAATTTTCCAATAACACAAAGTGTGTTCAAATGTTATGATGTTTTGTGGTTGTTTAATAAAGCATAAATAAACTTGGCTGTGAAAATTTTAAAAACGAATTTAATAACAAAAGAAAAAAAGATAATAATAATAACCACTCAACATTAATAAAAGAAACAAGTAAAAGCGTGCTAAGTTCGGCCGGGCCGAATCTTTTATACCCTCCACCATGGATCGCATTTGTCGGGCTCTTGCCACGGTATCTCTTTTTAGGCAAACAAAGAATATAAGAAAAGATTTGATCTGTTATTAGAGCGACATCTAGATATGGTCCGGTTTGGACCACAATTATATTATATGTTGGAGACCTGTGTAAAATGGCAGAATTGCGCCCTTTGGGTGCTCAAGAAGTAAAATAGAGCGACCGATTTATATGGGAGCTGTTTCGGGCTATAGACCGATTCAGACCATAATAAACACGTATGTTGATGGTCATGAGAGGATCCGTCGTACAAAATTTCAGGCAAATCGGTTAATAATTGCGACCTCTAGAGGCTCAAGAAGTCAATATCCCAGATCGGTTAATATCTATATATCTTATCCTATATCAGGTTATGAAGCGATTTGAACTTTTTTTAGCGCAGTTGTTGAAAGTTATAAGATAAGACCTCATGCAAAATTTCAGCTAAATCGGATAATAATTGCGCCCTCTAGTGGCGCAAGAAGTCAAGACCCCAGATCGGTTTATATGGCAGCTATATCAGATTATGAACCGATTTGAACTATTTTTAGCACAGTTGTTGAAAGTTATAACATAAGACCTCATGCAAAATTTCAGCTAAATCGGATAAGAATTAAGCCCTCTAGAGGCTCAAGAAGTCAAAACCTATGATCGGTTTATATGACAGCTATATTAGGTTATGGACCGATTTGAACCATACTTAGCACAGTTGTTGAATATCATAACAAAACACGTCGTGCAAAATTTCATTCCAATCGGATAAGAATTGCGCACTCTAGAGGCTCAAGAAGTCAAGACCCAAGATCGGTTTATATGGCAGCTATATCAAAACATGGACCGACATGGCCCATTTACAATACCTACCGACCTACACTAATAAGAAGTAATTGGTGCAAAATTTCAAGCGGGTAGCTTTACTCCTTCGGAAGTTAGAGTGCTTTCGACAGACAGACGGACGGACGGACATGGATAGATCGACATAAAATGTCACGACAATCAAGAATATATATACTTTATGGGGTCTCAGACGAATATTTCGAGTAGTTACAAACAGAATGACGAAATTAGTATACCCCCCATCCTATGGTGGAGAGTATAAAAAAAACATAATAAGCGTTAATGGAAAACAAACTGCGTTTTGCATATTTGATTTAATTATCCATTAACTTGTTATAAGATTACATAGAGAATACAATGCGTTTCGAAAAACTGTTTTTATACCCACCACCGAAGGATGGGGGTATATTCATTTTGTCATTTCGTTTGCAATACATCGAAATATCCAAATTCCGACCCTATAAATGTCCGTCCGTCTGTCTGTTGAAATCACGCTACCGTCTTTAAAAATAGAAATATTGAGTTGAAACTTTGCACAGATTCGTTTTTTGTCCATAAGCAGGTTAAGTTCGAAGATGGGCTTAATCGGACTATATCTTGATATAGCCCCCATATAGACCGATCCGCCGATTTAGGGTCCTAGGCCCATAAAAGCCACATTTATTATCTGATTTTGCTGAAATTTGGGACAGTGAGTTGTGTTAGGCTCTTCGACATTTATCTGCAAGTTGGTCCAAATCGGTCCAGATTTGGATATAGCTGCCATGTAGACCGATCCGCCGATTTAGGGTCCTAGGCTCATAATAGCCACATTTATTATCTGATTTTGCTGAAATTTGGTACAGTCGGTTGTGTTAGGCCCTTCGACATCCTTCATCAATTTGGCCTAGATCGGTCCAGATTTGGATATAGCTGCCCGATCCGGCGATTTAGGGTCCTAGACCCATAAAAGCCACATTTATTATCCGATTTAGCTGGAATTCGGGACAGTCAGTTGTGCTAGGCCCTACGACATCCTTCATCAATTTGGCGTAGATCGGTTCAGATTTGGATATAGCTGCCATATAGACCGATCTGCCGATTTAGGGTCCTAGGCCCATAAAAGCCACAATTATTATCCGATTTTGCTGAAATTTGGGACAGTGAGTTGTGTTAGGCCTCTCGACATGCTTCATTAATTTGGTTGAGATCGGTTCAGATTTGGATATAGCTGCCATATAGAACGATCCGCCGATTTAGGGTCCTAGGCCCATAAAAGCCACATTTATTATCCGATTTTGCTGAAATTTGGGACAGTGTTAGGCCTCTCGACATGCTTCATCAATTTGGTTGAGATCGGTCCAGATTTGGATATAGCTGCCATATAGACCGATCCGCCGATTAAGGGTCCTAGGCCCAGAAAAACCACATTTATTATCAGATTTTGCTGAAATTTGGGACAGTGAGTTGTGTTAGGCCCTTCGACATCCTTCATCAATTTGGTTGAGATCGGTTTAGATTTGGATATAGCTGCCATATAGACGGATCCGCCGATTTAGGGTCTAAGGCCCATAAAAGCCACATTTATTATCCGATTTTGCTGAAATTTGGGACAGTGAGTTGTGTTAGGCCCTTCGACATCCCTTATAAATTTGGTTGAGATCGGTCCAGATTTGGATATAGCTGCCATATAGACCGATCCGCCGATTTAGGGTCCTAGGCCCATAATAGCCACATTTATTATCTGATTTTGCTGAAATTTGGGACAGTGAGTTGTGTTAGGCCCTTCGACATCCTTCATCAATTTGGCCTAGATCGGTTCAGATTTGGATATAGCTGCCATATAGACCGATCCGCCGATTTAGGGTCCTAGGCCCATAATAGCCACATTTATTATCTGATTTTGCTGAAATTTGGTACAGTCGGTTGTGTTAGGCCCTTCGACATCCTTCATCAATTTGGCCTAGATCGGTCCAGATTTGGATATAGCTGCCCGATCCGGCGATTTAGGGTCCTAGGCCCATAAAAGCCACATTTATTATCCGATTTAGCTGGAATTCGGGACAGTCAGTTGTGCTAGGCCCTACGACATCCTTCATCAATTTGGCCTAGATCGGTTCAGCTTTGGATATAGCTGCCATATAGACCGATCCGCCGATTTAGGGTCCTAGGCCCATAAAAGCCACATTTATTATCAAATTTAGCTGAAATTTGGGACAGTGAGTTGTGCTAGGCCCTTCGACATCCTTCATCAATTTGGCCTAGATCGGTTCTGATTTGGATATAGCTGCCCTATAGACCGATCCGCCGATTTAGGGTCCTAGGCCCATAAAAGCCACATTTATTATCCGATTTAGCTGGAATTCGGGACAGTCAGTTGTGCTAGGCCCTACGACATGCTCCATCAATTTGGTTGAGATCGGTCCAGATTTGGATATAGCTGCCATACAGACCGATATCTCGATTTAAAGTCTTGGCCCAATAAAAGGCGCATTTATAATCCGATTTCACTGAAATTTGACACAGTGACGCATGTTAGGTTTTTCAACATCCATGTCGTATATGGTTCAGATCGGTTTATTTTTAGATATAGCTACTAAAAAGATCAAAATTTTGTTTTACACAATTGAACAATGACTTGTACTTAATAGTTTTTTGGTCCAAATCGGAACATATTTCGATATAGCGGCTATGGGGCATAAGGTATGCATTTTTCACCGAGGTGATGGGTATCCAAAGTTCGGTCCGGCGGAACTTACGCCTTTTTACTTGTTTTTTTTTTTTTGCTAAATTAAAAAGTTGAATGAAATAAGCAGCATAACATTATTATTCTAGTTGTCGAAGAATTAATTTAAATCAATGCTTACAATTTGTTATTTTTTTTTTCGTTTTAACAAGCATTTCAATATTTCGCTGCCTAATTAACATGTCAATGTCAAATTGTGCTTTTTACGTTTCACAATATGCGTCCATCCGTCCGTCTGTCCGTCCGTTTGGCTGCCTGAATGATAAATGATATTGCCCTCGCTGTACATACTTGCAAGCGCACTTATCCCAGCCCAGATAATAGGAAGTGTTTTTCATACAAAGGCCAATTCGTTAGGCGCTTGGATAATAAAAAAAAAATATGGGAAAGGTGGAACCAATGCTAAAGAGAGCATATTTTTATGACAGCATTTAGCTGGGTTCTTTTTTGTCGCGTATTTGGAATATATAGTTTTAAAGAATATTTTTGTTTATTCTGCGATTTGTTGCGGCTGTTATATGGGCATATCTAATTTGCCATATTATAAAGGATTATTGCAAATTTATATTCGAAATTATTATCGACCACGAATGACGTTTTGTTAGCTTTTTCTTTACAACTTAAAAGACATTTTCTTATAACTCAAGTATGACATATGCTATAATCGAATGTATTCGTACTAAACTCCTTCTCTTGCAGACCTCAATAAGTCTGAAGTAGTTGTATCCTACGGATTCAACAAGTTGATGCTGAAGGTCAATAGAAGCGGTGGGGTTGGGGAATCACGAGTTGACTCAGCAGTTGATGCTGAAAACTTGTCTATCTACCACATCGCTAAAGTCTGGCGGTTTGCAGGAGACTGAATATCAGGAGGGGTGGGTCTTTCGGTTGGACTGGGCTCAAGGTGTGCTTCAGCGTGGAAGGACGGAACTCAAAAAGTATTTCGACAGCAGTCAAGCATCTAAGGAGGAATCGTCCACACCGCAAGTGTCCTGTGTCCTGAGGAAGAGCGGTTCGACTGTTTTCTCACCTGCCCCTGGATGTGTATGGAGCTCATCATGACAAGATCTTACGAATCTTGTGAGGATGAACTCCTGGCGGATTCAGAAGACGAGGTTAACGTAACAGTGATGGATGTTCTGAATTCTGACTTTCCGGTTTCTGTGGATAAATCTCCACTATTGTAAGGCCGCTTCGGTGGCACTAAAGGTCCTCCTGATGGCAGGGGGATTTGACGTGGTTCTTATCCAGGAACCATGGGTGTGTGGAGGAATGGTTCGTGGACTAAGAATTCCGGATTTAAGCTACTCAAGGGTACGGGGAATGGGAGACACAGAGCCAGTATTCATGCAAAGAGTAGTCGAAATGTTTTTCTTCTTACGTCGCTAAGCACTGAAGATGCAATAGTAGTCAGCCTTGAAATAAATAAGTCTCATTACTGGCTGGATTCCCTATATATGGCACACGATTCAGAGATGCCGTTTTCAAATCTTAAGTTGCTGATTGAGACCGCTTCTGCAGGGAAGAAGAGCCCCAGTTGTAGGAAGTGATGGTAATGCACATTACCAGCTTTGGAGACGATCGGATGTCAAAGAAAGGGGTGAACTGCTTATGGAATATATTATAAGCTGCAATCTGGCGATTTGTAATAAACAAGCAGGAGGTACTAGATATTACCTTTGTATTTGATGATATAAGCGCAAGAATATGCGACTGGGAAGTGTTGGATGACTACAACAGCTCTGATCATCGTTATATTAGTTTCCCTTCGGTCCCTCGGCTAAACAGATGGAAAGGCGAATTTGGATAAATTTCGGCACAAATTTTGCACGTCTATTTCTTCTAGATCAGAAATGGAAGTGGAAACTGCGGAGGATATAGACATAATGGTCAAGCGGATCACGAAGGTCGTGTTTTTTTTTCAAAAAATCGGATCATAAACGCGCTTTAGACAGTTGTAGGGCCGAGGTGACCAACTTTGAAGGCCACCAATGGACCCCTAGGACTTCTAGGGCTCTGAAATTTTGCATATCAACTGGATAACATAGCTATAACCATGTAAAATTTCATGAAGATATCTCTATCCGTTCCCACTGTGTGTAGGCGACATTTGTGAGGTACTTTGCCACGTAAAAACTTCTCTCCAAAGAGGTGTCGCTCTGCGCCACGCCGGTCGGACTCGGCTATAAAAAGAGTACCCCTTATCATTGAGCTTAAACTTGAATCGGACTGCACTCATAGATATGTGAGAAGTTTGCCCCTGTTCCTTATGGAATGTTCATGGGCACATTTGCAAAATTTGCATTCTTTTGCTAACTAATAAAAGTAAATCATTCTAGGATCCGGTCAATTAATATAACACGTGTTGTAATAATTTATTATTCATACAATTTAATGGATTCCATGATTTATGATTTACATTACACTTTACATTTAAAAATGATCGATCAATGCTAATGGAACTAACATACGTAACTGTCATACTGGCATAGTTATACTGTCTAAAAGAAAAACTACCGGTTTAATTAGCATTTATCCAGTCTGAACTGATTTAGGTTCAAAAACCTCCCCCAGAAGTAATGAGTTTGCTTTGGAGGCTAACCGAGCGCCGTACAGTCCCAGACACTATGATTGAGCATCGCAATGTAATGCATTCGAGTAAGAATAACATTTGCGAAATGTTTTTATTGCATTTTAATACAAACAACTTTGCTTGGTAGTTAAGGCAAATATTTTATAATTTGATTAAATATTCATAAATTTACAGACACAATCCACAATAATAATAATAATAATAAATAGGAGAAAAATATGCGTTCAATTTTAATTTTTACATAAACAAATTATTACAATGCCCTTTAATGTTTATGAATGAACTAATGGAAATATAATAACAAATGAGGAAGAAAATGCAATTATTAAAAAAATTTTAATTGTTAATATTGGATATGTTATTGGGGTTCCATTGAAAACTAATGAATGTCTAATGAGTGTACATTAGGTCAATTGCTGGAAGTGGAAAACAATTGTAGAATAGAGGCCTATTATCTATAAGGTCTTATGCTGAGTTTACATGGTACATCTGATGTATAGTCATTGTAATAGTATTGGTGAAAACAAAGGTGTATTCGTCACATGTACATATAACTATCAGTCATGGCTGAAAAATATAAATCATTTGATTTTTTCAATGAATGACGTCTATCGATTACCGTTGACAAAGAAATGTGTAATCATTATTTGACAGCTATTGATAAACACGGTTTGTGACAAATAAGGCTAAGAAATGAGAAGTGAATTATGAAAAATTAAATAAAATCAAAGAAAAGAAAAAATCGATGTACCGTTTTAAGCAAAAGCTGTAATCACCAGATACACACGATGAGTACGATCATGATGTACCATGTAAACTCTGCTTTAAATTTCTTCGAATGAAAATGCAATTCTTTGAGATTTGTTTTGCCACATCACCTGACAAGTTCTCAGAATTGCTTTTCTTGGGGTTTTTGCCACAACAGCATTCAGCAATTGTTTATGAAACGATCTATACTCCTCATTGTATATTCAAGTTGATAAACTGAAATGACATGCAAAAGAATTAGCAGCTCTTTATAATCCGATTCTAATTACGGATGACACTTCCAGCTATACATTTTTTTTAAAGAACATGACAATTAACAAATAATTAAATCTTTTGGCTTATAAAGATGCCACTTGTCATATTGCTATATCATTGTGTTTTTCAACATTCTTAAGCGATCATATGATGATTGGTACTGAGATTTAAAGAGGGCACTTAAATTACATGACTAATTGAACTCAATTGCAATCGATGAAAACAAATATTTATTAGCAGAGCCAAGTGAAGAAATGCTTCCTCTTTTTACCTGGGACAACTCCATATGCAAATAGTTAATGTTGTTTAGGTTAGTTGTTATGATGGCCTCCTACCAAAGACTGGTTTGCATGGGAATCACATGAGTTTTGAGTTTCAATAATTTGGCAAATATTATGACAATGTATTACTCTTTCAAATTCTTTCTCTATTTTTAAACACCCTGCTACAGAAACCAGCTAAGCAGCAAACATAAAGTGTGATCATAAAGACAATTAACAAGAAAATCCATTTCAAAACATTTGTTATGTTGAGAAATCTTTGTTTTTAACAAATTTGAATGGAAATTTTGAATGCTAGATATCACATACTTGTACCACCACCACCACTACTACTACTACTATTACCCCAAGTACTGTATCATCACAAATATCACCAACATAATCGCTCTCTCCAGCTTTGTGTGCGAATTTGTCAAATCTGTCATTTTTGCTGTCGGCATCGTTTGCTTTTTCAATGTGGCAGTGTGTTTTATCGTCGTTGCTGTTATCGCACCTCGTCATTTAACGATTAGTATAAGACGAAGTAAAATAAAGCGCCACCACAGCATCAGCTCAGCATTATTCTTACAAATCCGCATATGCAGATAATACATAACATACCATACGATCTTCAATCTTCAAAGCCATAGTCATAAACAAGAAACAGCGGAAGAAGAAAAGAAAAAAAGAGAGTCAACTAACGGTTAAAGCAAAGTAAACAACAGTAGCTGAACAACAACTACAAAGAAGCAAAGGAATTACAAGAACATTAAATCAAAGGCCATCCACCAATACCACCACAACAACATTTATACACATCCCCACCGTAAACAACAAAAGTAAGTACAAACAGACTATATACGAAACTAACGAAAATACATGCACGAGTATGTTCGTAGTTGTATTTGCAGTAATCACAATAAAAATTAATCAAATCATTTGTTATCTTTATGTTTTGATGTTATTGTTGTTGTTAGTATTCTTGCAATTCTTCCCTCCCTGCCATGTGGTTATTGTGATGATTTGTAAACCTCAAATTTGTTTAAACAAATTTCAAAAGGCGGGGAGAGACAGAATGTCAGAGAGAGAGAGAGAGAGATGGATGTATGGATGAATGTCTCCTAAAACCACCATACAGCAACAATCTCTTGTGACAGCACCCTTCATATTCAAGGGGAGATGACAGCGCAGTTCGTTCGCAGCAGTCTTCTCCTGTCTAAATTACAATCTAAAACACATCTAAGTACAAATTGTTATTAAGATTAATTTGTTTATTAAAAATAAGAAGACACTTGAAATATTTCAAGAAGCCTAAACAATGATTAGATTAATATAGAAAAAAAAACATTTCTATACATATACAAAATTAGAGAAATTTGATGAAAGAAATTTTTCTTTTTGGAAAACAAATTTTCATAATAATTTTGTAGGCTGCTATGGTTTTCATAAGAAGTCTCTGATAGAGTTTGGCAGATTGTTGAGAATTGTCTTCTCTTGGAAGATTTACAGAGAGTTACTCAAGATAATCTCTGATGCAGTTAGGGAGATTGGAGAGAAATATTTTCTGGTATCGGCGCTACTTAAGGGGATTAATTATTTTGTAGACAAAGCTGTTATCAAAACCTTAATCTACGATAAGTTTTATGACAATGCATAAGGAACCATCGGTCTACAACGGTGGTGGGTATACTAACACATTTGTGCATTATTTTCAAGCCCAGGGACAGTTTTGCAGATTGTTGAAAATTGTCTTCTCATGGAGGATTTGCAAAGAGTTGCTCAAGATAATCTCGTGCAGTTAGGGAGATTGTAGAGAAATATTTTCTGGCATTGGCGCCATGTTAGGGGATCAATTAATTTGTAGACAAAGCGGTTATCAAACCCACAATCTACGATAAGCTCTAAGACAATGCCCCAGAAGCCATCGGTCTTCTTCAACAGTGGTAGGTACACCAACACATTTGTGCATTATTTCCAAGCCCACGGACTTGCATTTAATTATGTTTTTGTGTACGTGTTAATAATTTCCAATAGTATGTGTGCTTTTGCCCACCACAGGCTTAATATTAAAATCGTGCTTCCGGGTTTTAACGACAAAGTCTGTTTGTTTCCTATTAATTTTTCACGCCCTGACGAAACGGCTGATACAATGATCCGTGGATATTTGTTTGGGCATAAATGATAAGTTAGTAAAGGAAGGACGGTAAGCTCATTTTCATTTTTATTTGTTTTTATTTATTTGAGTTGTAATCACACACCACAAGATGTAATAATCTTATATTAAGGTGTGTGATATTGTAATTGATTTTATACAAATCGTGGCAAACAAAAAAAAAATATATAAATATATATAATCTATAATTAAGTTATTGACTTATTCAGCCGGGCCGAATCTTATATACCCTTCACCATGGATCGCATTTTTCGAGTTCTTTGCTTGGTAATCTCTTTTAAGGCAAACAAAGAATAATGGATAAGAATTGCAATACTATTGGAGCTATTTCAAGTTATGTTTCGATTCGGACCACAAACGAATTGAATGTTGAAGACCATAGTAGAAGTCATTGTGTAAAATTTCAGCCAAATCGGATAATAATTCCGCCCTCTATAGGGTGAAAAATCAAGATCCCAGATGGGTTTATATGACAGCTATATCAGGTTATGAACTGACTTGGACCATATTTGGCACAGTTCTTGGAAGTCATAACAAAACACGTCATGCTAAATTTTAACCAAATCGGATGAAAATTGCACCTTCTAGTGGCTCAAGAAGTCAAAATCCAAGATCGGTTTATATGGCAGCTATATCAGGTTATGGACCGATTTGAAACATACTTAGCACAGTTGTTGGAAGTCTCAAAGTCTACAGTTTTGCCATAGATATACAGTTCATGTTTTAACCATAAATGTCATATGAACAAATGTGTTCTCTGTATACGAATATAAGACTTCTGGGATCTAAAATCCTCAACTGAATCCTTAGAAAGTCCTACATCCAATTTTGGACGTCGTGTCGATATGGGGTTTCGTTAAGCTATAGCCATAAACACGTTTGTTTGTTTATTGAAATCAAAAGAAAAAAAAAATAGAGGATATGCGTTTCAGGAAAAATACTTTTTGGTTTTTTGGGACACTCTATTGCCCATAATAATTGCTATGTTCTGAATACCCCTAAGTTGTAAAGATAGAACAATATTAAATAATCTTAACATCATTACAATAACATTGAGACAAAGATAAAAATTATTCATCGTGAAGGATAGAAAGTTGTTCTTATTAAGTTCATTGTCTTATCACGCGTTAATCACATGAAAAAAAGAGACATTTACAAAATTCACGTGATTATCCTAACCAAATTTTGTTAACAGAGCGATTAACATAAAATAAACAAGAATGTGCGTAAATCTACTTGCCAAAAAGCTGATAATAGGCTACATTGTATACTGGAGACAGCTTGGCCTAGATTTGCTTCATATAGAATATTTTGTTTCCATTACTCTTTATAGCATAAGATTTCACCATTTATTCCTATAGTAGAGCTGGCAAATTATCGATAATAGAAACATTCGACATTTCTAATAATAAATATCGATAGCATCGATGCTATCGTTAATTTTCCATCACCTCTATTTATAACGAAAATGAGAAGTAAAAATCAGGAAATCGATTTATACAGAAGCCATATCAATTACAGATAATAGATTGATACAAATGAATTGTCACTCCCTTAAACAAATGGCAACCACGAACGACGATTAGAAATCTGACGTTTTCTTCTGTCTCATTCTTAAGAGTCACCTAAGAGAGGAGCAAATGGAATTGGGTGAACATAAACTCCGTAGAAAAATACAAGTTAGTTAACAAAAAGAAACTAAAGAGAGAGTTAAAAAGAGTTTTGTAAAAATTATTTTAAGTTTAAAAGAAAAAAAGTGTCCACAATCCATTGAAAAATCATTCATTGTTCGTACGCAGTTATGTTGGAATTCTCTCTTCTCTCAATTTTCTTCGTTTATTTCTAATCTTTGTAGGTGGTGCCTCTTAAAAGAGGCAATGGCATATCTATACCTATTGAACATCTGTGATATCAATGCACAGACCGACTAAAACCAAATTTAATAAAGTAAGTTCGAAGTTATGATACATCATTATTGCCCAAAATTTTAGCCCAATCGTCGCGCACCCTATTGGCGCAATGTATTTTAAAGGATACTTTCAGTGTCGAATCATATATTTTGTTCAATTTTGCAAAAAAATAACTTTGCCGATAGTATCGATCGAAAAAATATAAATCGCTATTCAGACAAAAAATAAAATATCGATAGTATTGTCAGCTCTAGTTTGGCTCCGTATTCTTACCATATTTACTTTAAAATTGTCACAACACCTCACTATTTCAAATGTCACCGAAATCGGGTAATATATATAGGTTTTATGGGCTTCGGATCGTTTATCGGCAGATCGGTCTTTCACCACCATAGGATGAGGTGAAATATTAGCCTAATCATTCCGTTTGTAACATCTCGATATATTGAACTGAGACTAGAGCTGGCAAAATATCGATGGCACTATCGATACTATCGATATTTTATTTATTGTCAGAATATGGATTGATCGTTTACCACCTCGAAATATGCATTTGAGACCCCATAAAGTATATATATTCTTGATCGTCATGCCATTTTAAGTCGATCTAGCCATGTCCGTCCGTCCGTCTGTCGAAAGCACACTAACTTTCGAAGGAGTAAAGCCAGCCGCTTGAAATTCTGCACAAATACTTTTTATTTGAGTAGGTCGGTTGGGATTGTACAGGGCCAAATCGGTCCATGTTTTGATATAGCTGCCATATAAACCGATCTTGGGTCTTGACTTCTTGAGCGTCTAGAGGGCGCAATTCTTATCCGATTTGATTGAAATTTTGCACGTGGTGTTTTGGTATCACTTTCAACAACTGTGCTAAGTATGATTGAAATCGGTCCATGTTTTGAGATAACTGCCATATAAACCGATCTTGGGTCTTGACTTCATCAGCCTCTAGAGGGCGCAATTCTTATCCGATTTGACTGAAATTTTGCACGTGGTATTTTGGTATCACTTCCAACAACTGTGCTCAGTATGGTTGAAATCGGTCCATGTTTTGAGATAGCTGCCATATAAACCGACCTTGGGTCTTGACTTCTTGAGCCTCTAGAGGGCGCAATTCTTGTCCGATTTGTCTGAAATCTTGCACGTAGTGGTTTGGTATCACTCCCAAGAACTTTATTAAGTATGATTCAAATCGGTTCATTATCTGGTATAGCTGTCATATAAACCCATCTTGGATTTTGACTTCTTGAGCCAATAGAGCGCGCAATTCTCATCCGATTTGGCTGAAATTTTTCATGAGGTGTTTTGTTATGACTTCCAATAACTGTGGTAAGTATGGCGCAAATCGGTACATAACCTGATATAGCTGCCATATAAATTGATCTAGGATCTTGACTTCTTGAGCCTCTAGAGGACACAATTCTCATCCGATTTGGCTGACATTTTGTACAACGGCTTCTCTCATGACCTTCAACGTGTCTAATATGGTATGAATCGATCAATAGCTTGATACAGCTCCCATATAAACCTATCTCCCAAGTTTGCTTCTTGAGCCCTTACAAGGCGCAATTCTTATCCTAATAAACTGAAATATTACACAATGACTTCTACAATGTTCAGCATTCATTTATGGTCCGAATCGGACAATAACTTGATAAAGCTCCAATAGCATAACAGTTCTTATTCAATATTCTTTGTTTGCCTAAAAAGAGATACCGCACATAGAACTCGACAAATGCGATCCATTGTGTATACATGGGTATACATGATTCGGCCCGGCCGAACTTAGCACGCTCTTACTTGCTTTGACTTCGTTTTTTGCGATAAATGAAAAGCGTGGTCTTTCTAGTTCTATACAAAATCACATTCATTTTATTTATTAGCGGAAACTACATTGCTCCGCCATCGGAGAGTTGACATACTATATAGAGATATATTGGGTTGCCCAAAAAGTAATTGTGGATTTTTTAAAAGAAAGTAAATGCATTTTTAATAAAACTTAGAATGAACTTTAATCAAATATACTTTTCTTACACTTTTTTTCAAAAGCAAACTAAAAGTAACAACTAATAACTGACAGAAGAAAGAATGCAATTACAGAGTCACAAGCTGTGAAAAAATTTGTCAACGCCGACTATATGAAAAATCCGCAATTACTTTTTGGGCAACCCAATATATTAAATAACCATATTGTTACAAACTATTATACAGAGTCGTTCCCACTAAATTTTTTGTTTTGCAAAATTTAACAAAAATAAACGATTCGACACTTAATGTACCCTTTAAGATACACTGCGCCTATAGAGGGCACAATTTTTATTCGATTGGGAACCCACCACCATGGGTTCTGCAAAAAAATGTTGAATTGCGGACATTTTTTGCAGTATCCATGGTGGTGAGTTACCAAGGTTCGGCTCGCCGAACTAAACCATTTTTACTTTGTTACATTCATTCTTTTTTAACCATTTCTCCCATGTGTGTCGTTTTTATTCGGCACATTTTGGCATGCTTAATGTTCATGGGGCCTTTTCACTTTCTGTTTTTGGCAAGTGACCTAACCTCTATTATTCAGCCATGGTGCTGGCTGACCCCGGAAGAAAAGCATCTGACAATGGCATGTTGTCTATGACCAATTCCTCTCTTGTTTTCTGTTTTAATGGTTAAATTATCCAGATACTCCCCTATAACGTAAAGAAAAATTAAAAAAAAAACAAAACTAAATTCAAATTTAGGCAAAATTGAATTCAATATTGCAATTTTTAATAAATTTATATAGGAAAAAAATTCTTTAATTGTAAAAATCTAGTTTACAATTTTAGTCTTTAGAATCTATGCTTTTTTTTATTATACTGATGAAAACAAGTGAGGTTTTAGACTTCAACTGATGAGCAATGCTGTTTTATGAAGCATCTTCCCCACACTTTGGGCTCAATTTCGTTTTCAATTTAATCCACATTGAACTGGTACTAACTTGAATATCAATTGTCAGATGAAGGACTAGTGCAGTGGACTTTGTCAATATGTGACATAAAATAAATTAAAAGTTAAGCAAAGAAACAAATTGCCCATTGTTATAAACATCAATAAGGCAACAACAAAACATTGGCATTTAGCTTCTTTTTTAAATGCATTGTAAATTTTCGTCTTCGTGTTCCTTGTGATTGATAAAAAAAAATCTTGTGGGTTAAAAAAAGTTTTTTTTTGTAGCTAGAAACAAATATTTGCCCAAATTATCTAATAACATATTAAGAAATAAGACACTTTGAATTTTATCTACATAATGTCAGAGCTATAGCTAGAGCGAGAGAGGCAGAAAGCTACTGAGATGTAGAGATGACAAAATGCAAATATTTTCCTAAGACTTGACTATGTTGGCTCGTTTGGTTGATTTTTTTTTTGCCGTTTTCCTAGAACCGAAGAAAAACCCAAAGACGTAAAAATTGAAATATGATAATGTCACATTATTATCACCAGCATCATCGTCATCGTCACCATCAGCAGCTTCACAAACAAATAATTCGAAAAGATTTAATACATTTTATTTGAACCCACAACAATTTTTTGTTTTCCCAACAAAATTATGTAAAGACTGGCACGACGAAAGTATCATAAAAATATCAAATGTCATAAACCAAAAATGTTAAATTGTACTTTTGTTTGACAAAGAAATTTAGAGTGGGAGAGAAATTTGACGCTAGCGTATATTTTTAAGTATATATCCATCAGATTTTTTTAATCCCTCAAGACACTAGGTAAGATTAGAATAAGGAAAGTTCCTGGCCAGGGAAAAATGACAAAGATGAAAATCAAGAGAAATTTTATTGAAAAAAATGTATGAAATATAAAGGGTGATTTTTTAAGAGCTATAGGAACGTTTTTCAAAAAGAAAAAACCGAAAAATGCATGAATTTTTTATTTGAATCGATACGATACGGTCCATATAATTTAATGTTTGAAGATTATTTCATGCAAATGTTGACCGTGACTGCGCCTCAAAAGATTCATCCGCTTAGTCCAATTTTGGCATACTCTGTCCAACATTGTGGTCGGTATCTCACAAAGAAATGCTTCAGTGTTGTCTCCCAATGAGTTAATTGAAGCGGGCTTGTCTTTATAGACATGGGCTTTAACATAGCCCCACAAAAATAGTCTAAAGGCGTTAAATCGCACAATCTAGGCGGCCAATTGACCGGTCCCGAATGTGGAATAAAAAAAATTACCGAACTCGCCTGTCAATAAGTCCATGTTACGCATGCTGTGTGGCATGTGGCACCGTCTTCTTTAAACTACATGTCATGCAAGTCAAGGTTTTGTATTTTGGGCAAAAAATAGTTTGATATTGTCTCACGGTAGCGCTCACCATTCATAGTTACGTTACGATTAGCATCATCTTTGAAGAAGTACGGTCCAATGATGCCGCCAGCCCATAAACCGTACCAAACTGTGACTTTTTCTGCATCACTCCAAAATCGACAATTCTTCTTATTTACGTACCCATTGAGCCAAAAATGAGCTTCGTCGCTCAATGGAACAAGCGCGCGGTGAACTTTCTACACTTTTTCTCTATGCATTGGTAGCTCTTGCAATGCTTTTGGCTGATCTTCACTCCAAAATCTACAATTATGCATATTTACGTACCCATAAAGCCAAAAATGAGCTTCGTCGCTCATTTTGATAAAAAGAATTCAATAATTTGCAAGCTCTGTTCATTTGTAAGAAGATTCATGGTTAAATTATAGACCAAACTGAAGATGTTGGACAGTGAAACAAAACATGAAACGTGCGTAAGCTGTTTAAACCAAGATTAAAAGAAAATAGCTAAAAAAATCACCCTGTATAATTTCAAGAAAAAAAAAAATAGTTCATTATAAAATTTTTCTAGACAACTAGCTGAATCGGGCCCACTACTTTACGTCGTTTGTCATAATTTTTAATTAATTTAGCTATTTCCAAAATTTCTCAAAAGTCCTCGAAATTCTCTCGCCTACGCTTTGTAAAATTTTGTAAAAAAAATTCAAAAATCATTTGGTTTCGAATTGAATTTTTATAGACAACTAGCTAAAACCAAGATGGCCATTGGCTTTAGCGATCATCCTGCTTGACCCTCTACAATACAGCTATTTTCGAAATTTTTACAAAAGTCCTCGAAATTCTCTCGCCTCCCTTTGTAAAATTTTATTAAAGTAAATTGTATGCAATATTTAATTTCAAGGAAACAATCATTCATTATAAAATTCGGTTTCAAATTCAATTTTCATAGACAATTAGCTGCATCGGGTCCACTACGTTACGCATTTTGTTACAGTATGCGAAAAAAGATGTCCATTTGGCTTTAGCGTTCTTCCTGCTTGATCCTCTACAATACTACAGCTATTTTCGAAATTTTTACAAAACTCCTCCAAATTCTCTCGCCTCCCCTTGGAAAATAACTACCGCCAACCTTGAAACTTTTCAGCTTATATTCCTAACATTTACATGTGATTAAAATTTTAATCTCTTCAAAGTTTATGTCAACTACGCCTCTCTTAAGGCAAATGCGTAAAAAATTTATTATTATTGACAGTAGGTACTATGTAATTCTTAATGATACCTCTTTATGATTTATGCCACAATAAAAAAAAAGAATATTTTTTAAAAAACTCCTCCATACCGATTTTTATAAATAAAGCATCAAATAAAAAAATCTATGGAAAACTACTTCCTCATAAATCAAAATCATAAAATTATTGTGTTTCCCAAGCATACGTCAAGGCGATCTTGTGTGTGTACGTAAATGCGTACTTGCCTAAACCGTTATTAACTTTATGGTCTATCAAAAAAAGAGAAAAAAATGAATTCACCTTGTTTAAAAAGAAAAAAATCTAACTCACGTGTGTATGTATATGTATTTGTATGTACGGGCATAAGTAAATACTATATTACCTTCGTAACTACGTAGATCCAATGACATTTCATCTTCTTGTTCTATCTGATAATTAAGGGTATTTAAAACAAAACTCCTCCATCTACGTCAGCAGCCCACAGTGGGGGATATTATTAAGTTTTGAAAATCGAGGGACGAACAAATGTAAAGGAAAATATATGCACACTTAAACTAGCCTTTCCCCAGAAAAAGGGTACTAAAGCTACTCTTTCCCAAGAGAAAGGGTACTAAAACTTCCCTTTCCCAAGAAACAGGGTACTAAAACTCCCCATTCCCAAGAGAAAGGGTACTAAAACTAACCTTTCCCATGAAAAAGGGTATTATTACTGGTTTTTCCCAAGAAAAAGGGTACTACAACTACTCTTTTCCAAGAGAAAGGGTACTCAAACTACCCTTTCCCACGATAAGGATACTAAAACTAACCTTTCCCAAGAGAAAGAGTACCAAAACTACCTTTTTCCAAGAGAAAAGGTACTAAATCCACTTTTTCCCGAGTAAAAGGGCACTAAAACTACCCTTTTCCATGTCAAAGGTTACTAAAATTACTATTTCCAAAGAGAAAAGGCACAAAAATTACCCTTTTCCAAAAGAAAGGGTACTAAAATTAGCATTTCGTAACAGAAAGTGTACTGAAACTACCCTTTCCAAAGAGAAAGGGTATTAAAACTACCCTTTTCCAAGAGGAAGGGTATTAAAAATACTCTTTCTCAAGGGAAAGGGTACTAAAACTAAACTATCCCAAGAGAAAGGGTACCAAAGATACCCCTTTCCAAGAAAAAGGGTACTAAAACTACACTTTCCCGAGAGAAAGGGTACTAAAACTAACCTTTCCCAAGAAAAATGGTACTAACACTACCCTTTCCCGAGAGAAAGGGTACTAAAACTACGCTTTCCCAAGGGAGAGGGTACTAAAACTACCCTTTCCCAAGATAAAGATTACTAAAACTAACCTTTCCCAAGAGAAAGGGTGCTAAAACTAACCTTTTCCAAGAGAAACGGTACGAAAACTACCCTTTTCCAAGAAAAAAGGTACTAAAATTACTTTTCCCAAGAGAAAGGACACTAAAACTACCCTTCCCCAAGAGAAAGGGAAATGAAACAACCATTTCCCAAGAGAAAGGTTACCAGAGCTAACCTTTCCCGCGAATGAAGGTAAAAAAACTCCCCTTTCTCAAGCGAAAGTGTACTAAAACTACCATTTCCCAAGTGGAAGGATACTAAAACTACCCTTTTTCAAGGGAAAGGGCACTAAAACTACTCTCTCCTTAAAGAAAGGGTATTATAACTTTCCTTTACAAAGAGAAAGGCTGCTAAAACTACCCTTTCTTAATAGAAATAGTACTAAAACTATCCTTTCCCAAGAGAAAGGGTGCTAGAACTTCCCTTTCGCAAGAGAAAGGGCATTAAAACTACCCTTTCCCAAGAGAAAGGGTACCAAAACTGCAATTTTCCAAGAGAGGGTACTAAAACTACCTTCTCCCTAGAGAAAGGGTACTAAAATTACCCTTTCCCGATAGAGAGGGTACTAAACCTACAATTTCCCAACGGAAAAGTATAAAATAACTACCCTTTCCCAAGAGAAAGGGTACTAGAACTACCCTTTCCCAAGAGAAATGGTAGTAAAACTACCCTTTCCCAAGGGAAATGGTAGTAAAACTACCCTTTCCCAAGAAAAAGGGGACTAAAACTACCGCTTCCCAAGAGAAAGGCTACTAAAACTTCGTTTTAGCGAGAAAAAGTGTACTAAAAATACCCTTTCTCAAGAAAATGGTTCTAAAACTACCCTTTCCCAACAGAAAGGGTACTAAAACTACCCTTTTCCAACAGAAAAGGTACTAAAAATACCCTTTCCCAACAGAAATTGTACTAAAACTACCCTTTCCTAACAGAAAGGGTACTAAAACTACCCTTTCCCAAGAGAAAGTGTATTAAAACTACCCTTTTCTAAGAGAAAGGGTATTAAAAATACCATTTCCCAAGAGAAAGGGTACTAAAACTACACTTTCCCAAGAGAAAGGGTACTGCAACTATCCTTTTCCAAGATAAAAGGACTAAAACTACACTTTCCCAAGAGAAAAGGTACAAAAACAACTCTTTCCCAAGAGAAAAGTTACTAAAACCACCCTTTCT
The DNA here is from genome assembly GCF_963082655.1 of Stomoxys calcitrans. NCBI lineage: Eukaryota > Metazoa > Arthropoda > Insecta > Diptera > Muscidae > Stomoxys > Stomoxys calcitrans. Next base: position 21,335,930 of record NC_081555.1, on the reverse strand, counting down.
GGGGAAAAAGAATTAAAACTATACCAAACCAAAATAAATTATTGTAGAACTATCCTTTCCCAAGAGAAGGGTGTATTAAAACTACCCTTTCCCAACAGAAAGGGTATTAAAAATACCATTTCCCAAGAGAAAGGGTACTAAAACTACACTTTCCCCAGAGAAAAGGTACTAAAACAACTCTTTCCCAAGAGAAAAGTTACTAAAACCTCCCTTTCTGAGGAAAAAGAACTAAAACTACACCAAACCAAAAGAAATTAGAACTATCCTTTTCCAAGAGAAGGGTACTAAAATTACCCTTTCCCAGGAGAAAGGGTACTAAAATTTTCCTCTCCCAAGAGAGAAGGTACTTAAACTACCCTTTCAGAAGGGAAAGGATACTAAAACTATCCTCTCCCAAGAGAGAGGGTAGTAAAACTACCCTTTTTAAGATAAAGGGCACTTAAACTACCCTTTGCCAAGAAAAAAAGATATTAAAACTACCCTTTTCCAAGAGAAAGGGTATTGAAACTAGTATTTCCCAAGAGAGAGGGTACTAAAAATACTCTTTCCCAAAAGAAAATGTACACTTTTCCAGGAGAAATGGCACTAAAACTTCCCTTTGAAAAGAGAAAGGGAACTAAAGCCAACTTTTTCCAAGAGAAAGGGTATTAAAACTACCTTTCCAAAGAGAAAGGGTTGATAAAATACCCTTTCCTAAGAAAAAGGGTATTTAACTTTTCCCAAGAGGAAGGGTATTTAAAATATCCTTTCCCAAGAGAAAGGGTTTTAAAACTGCTCTTTCCCTAGAGATAGGATATCAAAACTATCCTTTTCCAAGAGAAAAGCTATTAAAACTACCCTTTCCCAATAAAGAGTACTAAAACTACCATTTCCCAAGAGAAAGGATGCTAAAACTTGCCTTTTCCAAAGGAAAAGGGTACCAAAACTTGCCTTTCCCAAGAGAAAGAGTACTATACCTTGCCTTTCCCAAGAGAAAGAGTACTAAACCTAGCCTTCCCCAAGAGAAAGGGTACACAAACTACCCTTTCTTAAGAGCAATGGTATTGAAACTCCTTATTCCTAAGAAAAAGGGTACCTTAAATACCCTTTCCCAAGAGAAAGGTTATTAAAACTTCTCTTTCACAAGAGAAAGAGTACTAAAAGTACCCAAGAGAAAGGGAACTTCAAATAACTTTTCCCAAGAGAAAGGGTACAAAAACTAACATTTTGCGGGAGAAAGGGTATTAAAACTACCCTTTTCCCAAGAGAAAGGCTGCTAAAACTACACTTTCCCAAGTGCTAAACTAACATTTCCCAGGACAAAGGGTACAAAAATTACCCTTACCCAAGAGAAAGGGTACTAAAGCTACATTTTTCCAAGAGAAAGGCACTTTAACAATTTTTCCCCAGAGAAATGGTACTTAAACTCCTTTTGCCTTTTACCCTATTCCAAGAGAAAGGGTATTTAAACTACATTTTCCCAAGAGAAAGGAAAGTGGGTGGACTAAGGTCAACGTGCGTGGCGTTAACTCCATAAAGACTAAGCTGGTACTTTTTACCAGGAAGAAAGTAAGTATTGACACTCAACAAAATCAAGCAGACGAAAGATAGAACACAATAAACTGCTACAACTGCTAGAGCTGCCGTTCTTTACGGAGGCCTAGTGATTCAAAAGTATACTGAATGTATTGGGTTGCCCAAAAAGTAATTGCGGATTTTTCATATAGTCGGCGTTGACAAATTTTTTCACAGCTTGTGACTCTGTAATTCTTTCTTTCTTTCTTCTGTCAGTTATCAGCTGTTACTTTTAGCTTGCTTTAGAAAAATAGTGTAAAAAAAAGTATATTTGATTAAAGTTCATTCTAAGTTTTATTAAAAATACATTTACTTTCTTTTAAAAAATCCGCAATTCCTTTTTGGGCAACCCAATATTTTTCTCCTGTTCCAATTCGGTAGGATGTAGTTGGGGGCTGAATGCCATTCTGGGTCTTAGACCTGTACACCTGCATGTTGGGGGTTTGGGAAGGCAGATCTCCATGACTGAGGGAGTCAGGTACCTAGCGCTGGTTGCGCATTCTTCTTTTCTGGTTGGGGTTGGACAGTCCTTCCTTGTTTGCGGGTTAGAAGTCATTATCCGGAAAAGGGTTCTCTGGGCTAAGGATACCCTGTTCTTCCGGGAACTTTCTATATACACGGATGGGCCTAAATTGGATAGGGGACAAGGGCAGGAATCTTCATTGAATTTCTTTATGTGTAAAACTCTCAGAGTTGCCACATTTGAAAAACATGTGAGAATACATATATACGTGTAATAGCACATTTACAATCGACCGAAGACACGACTTAGAGGTAGTGGCGTAATTGATAACTGTAGAAGTTTTCTTAATGACAAACACTTACTTTGTTCATATTCGCATCTAGATGAGATCAAATGAATTTTTTTTTTAGAATTTATCACAATATGTACCCCACTGTGTGCATTTCGTTTATGGTCTACCCATTTCGGTTATTTATCTTTATTCCTGCAATTTTGTCTGGTTTATTTGATGATAAGTTAAGATATGTTTAAAAAATATAAAAAGAACTCAACTCACCCCATTTGTTTGTTGTTCTATTTTCAAGCAAAAATTTAACTCTTTTTTCACATTTATAAAAGGGGATAAATGCGATTAAACCCCAAATACCAAGTGACGTCAAAAAAAGTGAATTGCACTCCAATAAATGCAAATAATTTTCAAAATGTTTTGATTATAATCATAAAGATATTCAATAATTACCGAACAATTGGGTTGTATCAAGAAAAATAACAAAATGACTTGCAAGCATCATTTCTCAATTTGTTTGGCTTTGATTTCAAGCGAATAGTTTAAATATTTACCCAAAATTCCTATAAAATGCTCTTTGTTCGAAATTCCTTCTTGACCCTTACATGAATGGCTTTATAGACAGTGGGTAGAGAGAAAGAGAGTGAGAGTGAGAGAAAGATAAGAAAAATGCTTTCGTATGTAAAGACACCAAATATTGGTATTGCAGTAAGCTTCTGACCTTAATCGTTGAAAAGAAAATCATAAATAACGGTTATTTGAATAGACTAGTCATTGGAAATATGTATGTGTGAGTGTGTCAGCAGTCAGCACTCTTACATGTCTTACAATTTGAAGAAAAAAATATTTATTTTAAAAACCAGTAGCAATGCTAGTTAAAATATATACGCAATTAAAGTAAATATTTTGTTTACAACCAACGTATCAAACAGTTGCAGTGAAAAAATGACTAATAACGCTGTGATTATTAACCGCAATTCAAGGTTTATATACAACATTTATTTCTTGAGGGGTGACGTAGGGGGTGAGCGATACAAAGTTACTGTTCTGATTGCCTTTAACGATAATGAGTGGCGAAGTTCAGGCCAAACTCAGTTCCTTTCGCATCTCAATTCTGGGCTAAATTTTTTTTTTTTTTAAATTTCCTATAGAAATAAAGTTTTGTCAGAATTTTTTTTGTAGAAACGAATTTTAACAAAATTTTCTCTAGAAATAAAATTTTGGAAAATTTTTCTTCTGAAATAAAAATTTTAACATTTTCTATAGAAATAAAATTTTGGATTTTTTTTTCAGAAATAAAAATTTTGGAAAACTTTTTTCAGAAATAAAAATTTTTCAAAATTTTCAAAAGAAATACAATTTTGGCAAAATTTTCTTTGGAAATAAAATTTGGACAAAATTTATCAATCAATATATCAATTTGTGTTTGTTTGTAGATTTTCTTGAAATTTTCACAGATGGTACATATTGTCCCCGTGGTGAAACTACCCCCGTGGGTACTAAATTTTTTGATATCTGAAGGGGGGGCGGACCCTCCCCCTTACCCTAATTTTCAGAAACGCCAGATCTCGGAGATGGGTGGTGCGATTTAAGCGAAATTTTGTGTGCTCTCATATAGTACCATAAAAAAAAATTTGGTGTCCAAATTTCGGGTGGGGTACCTAGGCCCCATTCTAAATCCTACCAAACATAAATTTACACCATTCACGACAATATGGGACTCAAATGAAAGCTATTTAGGATAAGAAAACGTATCTGATATCCAATTGTCGGACCAAGTGCTAGGGGGACTACCCCAAGCCCCATGGCGATATAGGACTCAAATTGAAGGTATTTACGAGTAGAATACGAATCTGATATCCAAATGTGGGACCACGTTTCTGGTCCCACATTTGGACTTATTTACTGAAATAAGTCCCCAAACAGGACTTATTTACTGACCATGGGAATATGGGGCTTAAAAAAAAGGTATTTGAATATAGAATACGAATCTGCTATCCAAATATGGGACCAAGTGTTTGGGGGCCGCCTCTCACCAAAAACATCCCCCAAAGGAGACAAATTTACGACCATAGCAATATGGGGCTCAAATGAAAGGTCTTTGGGAGTAAAGCTCGAATTTCATATCAATATTCGGGAAAAGTGTCTATGGGGCCACCCCAATCTGATTGGGCTTAAATTTTGCACATAGTGTTTTGCTATGACTTTTAACAGCTGTGCCATTTACGGCCCAAATCGGTCTATAACCTGATATAACCGATCTGCCGATTGGACTTCTAGACCCACACTTGTTGTCCGATTTGGCTCAAATTTTGCACATAGTGTTCTGCTATGACTTCCAACAGCTGTGCCATTTGCGGTCCAAATTGGTCTATAACTTGGTATAGCTTCCATATAAACCGGTCTGCCGATTTGACTTATTGAGTCCTTACAAGCCCCAATTTTTGTCTGATTTGGCTCAAATTTTGCACATAGTGTTCTGCTATGACTTCCAACAGCTGTGCCATTTGCGGTCCAAATCGGTCTATAACCTGATATAGCTCCCCTAAAAACCGATCTGCCGATTGGACTTCTAAAGCCACAATTGTTGTTCGATTGGGCTTAAATTTTGTACATAGTGTTCTGTTATGACTTCCAACAGCTGTACCATTTACGGTCCAAATCGGTCTATAACCTGACCATGCAGCGCCAATGGGGTCTCGTCAGCTATGTGACACACAATGGAATAATATTCACATGTTTCAGAATGCCGTTCTTCGAACTGCGAAGGGCTGTCTGCTTAGTTCTAGCATGGACCACCTCTATCAGTAGACAAAGATCCTGCCCGTGCAAAGACGTAACTACATTTTGTCCAAGCAATACCTTCTGGGCTGTTATCGCAGGCACCATCCAAATCATCATCTTGTGTATAGTTATCCAAGTTTCAGCTTCTGGGAGCTTCGAGAGAGAGAACCTCTAGATCGGGTGGGTCTATACAACATTCCTGAAGATAAGTTAGCAAATGCGTTCAATGGCTACTGGGTGTGGTCCTTGCAGAACGACCGCCTCCCATTGCAACTGAAGAAATTGACCTCCCCCGGCAAACCAGAGTAGTTCTGGCTCAATAACGATCCGCCTAATTGTGACCTAGGACCACATGACACACGTTGCCTGTTTAACTGCCCAGCCAGACCCAGATTCCTCTGGACGCACCCACCTTAGTATCGGAGTTTCAGCATCTGGATATTCAACAGAAACAAGCAGTCGGAAGAACACACTGCTCAAAACATTAGAAGCTCCAGAGACACTCACATGTATTTAATGGGGTACTCCAGAAGAAATACATAAAGACGGTAGAGGGATACCTTGTCAAACATTGCAAGATAGTCCTCTTGGAAGCTTCATTTTAGAAGGCATGCCGCAAGGGAGTGAGAGCAGAGACTAGGGGGGACATGTTGAGACTTTTGATAAAAACCCCACAGGATGCGACGGGACTCACGGAGACACCGGAATCTTGGAATAATGATGTTGATCGAAGGTTGATCATTACAGTATTTATGGTGAAGGAATCCTGGAGGAGTTTCAAACCACTTAAGTCACCTGGACCTGATGGAATATTTCTGGCGTTGCTACAGAAGGAAGCGCCCTACCGGGCCTATATTTTCACAGCGTGATTAGGACTTGCATATACTCCGAAAGCCTGGCAGGAGGCAAGGGTGTTATTTATACCCAAGCCCAGCAAGACAATTTATGCGACACCAAAGGCCTACAGACCTATAAGCCTTGCGTCCATTCTACTCGAAATCATGGAAAGTATTTTGGACACCATGATAAAGAGTAAGACATCGAGCGAACTGCTCAAATTCGAACAGAGACTGCCCGGCATGAGGTTGTGCATAAAATAGAAGAATCCTTCGATGCCATAACGTACACACTGGCGGTAGGCACTGACATCGAGGGGGCTTTTAACAATGTGCGGACCGACCTATTGATCAGAGAAACTGTGGTCATCCAACACTTTCCAGTCGCATATTCTTGCGTTTATATCTTCCAATACCAAGGTAATATTTAGTACCTGCTGCCTGTTCCTGGTAATAAGCAGCTCATCCTGCCATCAGGAGGACCCTTAGTGCCGCCGAAGCGGCCTTACAATGGTGGAGATTTTTCTGCAGAAACCGGACCATGGTCAAGATTCAGAACTTCCACCACTGTTGTATTAGTCTCGCCTTCTGACTGCACCAGCAGTTCATCCTCACAAGATTTGTTAGAACTTGTTATGATGAGCTTCCGCATGCATCCAGGAGTAGGTGAGAAAGCTGTGGAACCACTCCTCCTCAGGACACTGGGCATTGCGGTGGGGGTGCTTCACTAACTGCTGCTGTCGAAGTACTTTCTGAGTTCCGTGCTTCCTCGCTGGCGCACACTTTGAGCCCAGTCTAACTTTGTGACCCCACCCACACAGGGCTTGTCGGGTCCCTTTTTGATGCCATCCCTTCCTGTCTCGATTGTGGCAGTGGGATTTTCAGTCTCCTGCAATCCGCCCGATTTTAGCGATGTGGTCGATAGTTCCTCAGGCAAGTGTTCAGCAACTACTGCTGAATCGTCTCCTGATTACCCAACCCCACCTACCTACAGCTTCAACTTGTTAAATCCGTAGGATACAACCCCTTCAGACTTGTTGAAGTCTGCGAGACCGCCGAAGTTTAGTACTAATACTGCATGTCTCCGGTCACCATCAGCCTCATCCAATCCATTTCAATAGAGCGTTGATCCCAATTAGTCTGTATCGGCTTCGATACCAGCCTGCATAGTCACAAACTGGAGGAGACCCAGGAAATTTCGCAAGGACATCGGAGTATAATGATGACAGTCCATTGACTATCCCACTGCAGTTATTCCTAGGTATGCAACCCTGTTCCTCTCCTTTGTCGACAACTGCCATCACCAAACTGGCCCCAGTGACATTAGCATAGGTTCTTGGACCCATCTTACTGTTGTTCGCCCTAGTTCCTGGTATTATATTCAGGGCATGGGATGCCCTCCTGGTGACCGCAGCCTTTTGGCTGACTGCGGTGCAGTTTCTGAATCTAGACGTGTAGATTTTGGGGTAGCCTGTGCAGCGAATTCCCGAGCCCAATTTAGGGAGTATCACTCTCCCTATTAGTTAGAGTCTTAGGATCATTCGCACCAAGCCTTTCAATAAACCTGAGAGCGATGCGTCTTCTATTATTCCCACCTCTTAAAGAGCGTGTTGGTTTGCCGGGGAAGGAAAATTATAGGCATGCGAAAAAAGTATAGGTTCGGCCTTGTCCTTAAGACTCGAACCAGTTGCCTTTGTCAAATGCCCCTGCTGACCAGTCGTCTGTCGGGTAGAGGACCCTGGAGCAGCCGCTCCACCAGTCGCGGTTTCAGTAGCAGACAACAAACATGTTACGGCCTGATACCACCACCGTAGCTGTTGGGTCTTTGGAGTCCATTCTAAGCCTACTTCCGGGCTACAGATCTGCCGCTCCACTGGAAACAGACGCAGATCATCAACCGTCTAATGGATACTATGGAGTGACTAAAATTTTTCTTCCAAAAATAATGACCTATTACGAGTTACAGGAAAATTCTTGCGGAGTGAAATAACAATACGTCCGCTCCATTTTAGTTGCAATCCATAATTGACCCACAAATTTCTACAGAGTAAGAGGAATTTCGAGTGATTTTAAACCATAAAAGAAGAAGGATTAGAAAAAACATTTTTTGTCGTTTTGCCTATTCGAAAACCGGAACAGGCCTGAATATAATACCAATACGTAATGTTGCTAATATTTGTTTAAAAATTCAAATAAGAATCCCCAAACCAATCCTAAAAGCATAAATATTATGTATTTTTTCCTCCCAAGGAGACTGGTGCCACTATTGGTACCTTAAATTTTTTGCTAAAAAGTTTAACTAACGTCTGTTTAAAATAATAAGACGGCTTCAATATTTTCCTCAGCCCAATTCGCTGTAGAGCAAAAAGATACATGAAGAATGTCTGCAAGAGTTAAGGCAATCTGCCCCTTAACACCAATTGCTTGACCTTTGTGCCTCTCCATCTTACAGCTTGCTGGTACAAGCCCAATAAATAACTAATCATTCAGGAAACGGAATTTCCCAAGCGGAAACAGAATTGAAATAAGTTTTAATCAGCAAAACATTAGAAAACAAGAAACTAACATCTATCAAAAGTGAATTAAGAAATGCAACTTTCTCCATAAATATTCTAATTAAATACGGCAAGTAGTCTTGAGGGACAAAAAAAGAAATTGTCAACAAAAACTGTATTAGCATACAACTCGCAAACTGTGTTTGTATGTGCAGATATGCATAAACGTTTAATTGTTGACTTTGCTTGCTTTTATCATAATGTTGTTTTTGTTGTTGTGTTTCTTTAATTTATAACTATTTATAAACCCCCTTAACCTGCGTAATTCGTTGGCTTTGTGACAAGTATAACAAAACGATATCGTAGATAATACTGTTTTTTTTCTCATATACTTTTCAAAATGATAAGGATCCAACGAGTTACAGCCTCACATGGCGGTAGCAGCAGCCAAAGTTGGGGCTGATCGCGTCAGCGGCAACCAAACTCAACTCAGTTATCAGAAGCGGGATTTTGTTTTTGTTGATATCCAAATTGTTGACAGATTTCCTTTTTGATATAAAAACCTCAACATCCAAATAAAGCATTACCATTACCTTTAGGTATTTGGAGCTGCTAGGAGCTCAATAGCAATCGTTCAAAGTTGTTAAAACCCCAACGTATTTTTTTGATAAAGTCCAGCAAGGCTAAAACCATTCGTAAGTGGGCCAAAGTGACGAGAAAAACTGCGAATTCGAGAAAGATTTTAAAGGTGCGTAGCAAAAAAACAGGATAATTAAAAATACAAAGTGAAAAATGGTTATAACAAAGTGTTAAAAAAGAAATCAAAGTGAATTTTTGTTAAAAACTTAAAATTTTTTGGTGTAATTCTAAGCGGGATTGAGTTTTGATAAAGAATTTGCAAATATAAACATTGCAAACATTGCCATGTAGTGATATATTCTACTTTAATGCAATTCAGCAAGGTGAAATGTCAATTCAGCTAAGTGAATTTTTAAACAAATATTAGCAACATTACGTAGTGGTATTATATTCAGGCCTGTTCCGGTTTTCGAATAGGCAAAGCGACAAAAAATATTTTTTTCTAATCCTTCTTCTTTTATGGTATGGTTTAAAATCACTCGAAATTCCTCTTACTCTGTAGAAATTTGTGGTTCGATTATGGATTGCAACTGAAATGTCAATTCAGCTAAAGGAGTTTTTAAACAAATATTAGCAACATTACGTAGTGGTATTATTTTCAGGCCTGTTCCGGTTTTCGAATAGGCAAAGCGACAAAAAATGTTTTAGCTATATTTCTTAAGACTTCTTCTTTTATGGTTTAAAATCACTGGAGGTTCCTCTTACTCTGTAGAAATTTGTAGGTCGATTATGGATTGCAAATCGACTACAGTTTTCTGGTAACGCAACGACAAAATCACGAAGAAGAAGTTAGTATACAGTTGGATATTTTTGTCAATTTCATTCAATATCAGTGTTTTTAATGTTCAGCTTCTAAGAAATTTGTAAATTTCTATAGCAAATTTGGTCATTGGCAACGCAACTGAAGTTGGGTTGCCATCCATAATCGAACCATTGATCAGAGTATGCACTCCAACATAGATATGGCAAGGCTTCGAAGATAAAAGGCAAAGAAAATCTTTCGTTTTGTATTTTCGAAAACCGGACAAGACATTATTTCCATTCAACTAGCACGGAAATGTCTTCAGCAAACAAATTTCTAATGAAATATTTTTAACATAACTAGTCACTGGAGATACAGGTAGTGTTCTTGTCCATTAAAATGCAATTCAGCAAGGCAAACCCTGTATGAAAATTTTAGGAAACATAGTGATAGAGTGTCTTATTCTTTGAAAATAAGTGATTCTTTATTAAAAACCTCAACATAGATTATTTTATTATTTTAAATGACAATTCAGCAACATATCAAATTGAAAAACATCAAAACTTTTATTCAGCTACAGGAAAATGTTGAATCTTTAATGATATTGTGTTTAATTATACAAAAATACCATTCAGCAAGACAAATTGTCAATTCAGCAAAAGGATTTTTTGGATCATCTGTTGCAAACTTAACCATACAGTCTTTTATTCTACAAAAATACAATTCAGCAAAGTCAAATGTCAATTCAGCAAAAGAATTTATTAAAACAAATGTTGATAACTAAACCATATTATATTTTAATCTACAATAATAAAATTCGGCAAGGCAAAATATCAATTCAGCAAAAGGATTTAAACATACTCATGCACGAGTAGTAAAATAATTTTTTAAATATTTATAGTAGTTTTTCATCCATGTTTTTTTTTAAATTTTGCAATCATCATCAATTGTAGAATATTTTAGGACAATTTTTTTATGCATCATGAATGATTTTGGGGACGATTTTTCCCATACATCATGGATTATTTTGGAACAATTATTTTGAGGAAAATGTTGTTGCAAATCGTGGATTATTTTAAGGACAATTTTTGTTATCAATGGTGTTTTATTTTGAGGACAATTTTAATTTTTTATTAATTTTTATTAATTGAATTATTTTAAGGACAATTTTTGTGTTTTATTTTGAGGACAATTTTTGTGTTTTATTTTGAGGACAATTTTTTTAAATCTTGGATTACTTTGAAGAAAATTTTTCATTAATCGTAGACTATTTTTGAAGAAAATTTTTATCTTCAATCGTGGATTATTTTGAAGACTATTTTTTTTATTAATCCTGGATTATTTTGAAGACAATTTTGTATCAATTGTGGATTATTTCCAGGACTGTTGTTTTTATTAATCGTGGATTATTTTGATAACAATTTTTATCTTCCATAATGGATTATTTTGAGGAAAATTTTTATCGTTCACCGTGAATTGTTTTAGCGAAATTTTATTTTTATCAATCGTGGATTATTTTGATAACAATTTTTATCTTCCATAATGGATTATTTTGAGGAAAATTTTCAACGTCCACCGTGAATTGTTTTAGCGACAATTTATTTTTATCAATCGTGGATTATCTTGACCAAAACTTTTATTTTCCAATTGTGAATTATTTTGAGGACAATTTTTGTTTCTTATTAATCGCCGATTATTTTGAGGACAAATTTTCTTATCAATCATTGATTATTTTGAGTCCAATTGGATCTTCCATCGTAGATTGTTTTTCTTTATCAATCTTGGATTTTTTATGGACAATTGTTCTTATCAATCATGGATTATTTTGAAGACAGTTTTTTTTATCAATCGTGGATTTTTTTGAGCCCAATTTTTATCTTCCATCGTGGATTTTTTATCAATCTTGGATTAAGTTGAGCGCAATTTTTGTTATCAATCTTGCATTATTTTGAGGACAAGTTTTTCTTCCATGGAGGATTGTTTTTTTTTATCAATCTTGGTTTATTTTGAGGACAATTTTTCTTATGAATCTGGGATTATTTTGAGGAAAATGTTTATCATTAATGGTGGTTGTTGTTGGGGAAACTTTTTTAAATGATTTTAAAGACACTATTGTCGTTTAAAACCTTTAAAAAACCTCCTAATACCATCAGTCTCCTTTTCAAAATACGTAATTGTTCGATTGTTAGTGCTGATGGTGTTGGTAGCCCCCTTTTTGACTTGTTGACACATTAATTGTTAATTATCAGCAACACAATTTAAACAAATACTCATTATTCTCTCAGCCATTGCATTATTTGTAACATGAGTCAATTGTTACAAGATTCTTCTTTATAGCCAAAACAAACAAAAAATTAACAAAACACAAAAAACAAAACGTAACAAATTTAAATACAATCAAACTTTCAATTTTATTTGTGTACAAAAAAAGTGATGTTCACACAATGTGGGTATCGAAGTAGAAAGTATTTAGCGGTTTGCTATTTATTAGGTTTTTTTTTATACAGATAGAATGAATGAAAAATAGAATAAGAGATGGGGTAAAATATCGGTAACTTTTTAAAATTAATACAATTTTCCGCAAAATGTAAAAATGTTATAGTTTCAGATAAAAAAAACAGACAGTTACTATAATTTGAATACTAATTCAGCGAAGTTGTACTCTTGTATTTGCCTAATATGTATATAATTTATAACATATGCTTTAATTAACATTACTACCACATACAAAATTTTAAAGTCAAAAACCTTCCATTTTTTTAATTCTGTTTATTTAATTTTTTTTTAAATGGTCATCTCCCTATTGTTTGGCAATATCAATAAATATTAATATCGCGTGAAATCTATAACAATTCTTATGCACATATTTCATTAACACATATTCAAGTTTATAAACATAAAAGCAACAAAAAAGATAATACTATTTCTTAATAAAGAAAGTTATTGACAAATAAATTCAACAGACTCAAATATTTACTTTCTTATGTGAGAAGATAGCAAAGACAATAAAAAGAGAGTAAAACAAATCAGAGCATCATCATTTGTATTAGACCAAATCAGATAAAAAATGGAAGTGATCACTCCAATTACTTTGGCTGGGTATAAGCTCTCTCACTCTTTCATTGTTTTTTTTTTTGGCTGAATAGGAGCCTCTCACTCTCCCATTGTTTTGATTTTATTTCAAAAATGTAAATCAAGTTGTCTGGGGATTATTGTCTGTCTACTGTTTTTCTTTATGACAAGTGAGAGTAACAATCAAACAAAGTGTTGAGTACCTGTGTCGTAGAGTATATCGGTTAATGTCAGTGTTGCCAACCTCACCTGTGACATACAATACATAAAGATAAGGCATTTGAAAAAGTCGATTAAGGATAATTTTGAACGCATAGATGACATTTTATTAATTGGGGTGGGGCCACTAGCGCAGAGCATGTGCGAATTAATTCAATCGATAAATAAATTTATTTAAGAGCGCACTGATGCAAAATTACAATTTAAATATCAAATTTTAGGAAAATCAAAATATTATAGACAGGAGAACAAGTTAAATATAAACTGATACCAAGAGGATACGGCGTCAGGGAGATTAATTAATAAAGATAAAGATTAATACAGCAACAAATTTCATAGAAATGGTTTTTAAAATCAGTGATATCATTTTTACAACGAGAAAGAGAAGAAAGTACGAGAAATCCTCAGATTAAATGGTTTTCCAAACACCGCCAAGAACAGTCTTATTAAAAACGTAAAGGAAAAATCTTCCAACACGGGAAAGGAAAAATCGCCAAAGATATTCAAATCTACAACTTATATCCCTGGTTTTTCGGAACATCTAAAAAAACTCGGATATATACGACGAGAATAACTACAGATTAGCATTTAAAAGCAATAACAAAGTCTCTTTTAACCAGCGACACCTAATGATCACTACATGTAACTAAAAGATGGGGTAAATTTTTAGTAACGACACTATCTTTACATATTTTATGTCTTTGACTTCGTAAACAGATCTTCTCTGGGGTAACTTTGTCACCCTCTTACGCCTACCCTGGTTCAAACCGCTCCTCAGTCAGGAAACGTAGTAAACTCTTTATTTATTTCACTAAAGAAGGTTGAGTTACTTGTCCAGCTGATGAAATTTTGCAACTTCAGAGTTGTATCCGAATACACCCTTATGTCAAATGATTTGTTTAGAATTTAAAGTTGTATTTCCACATTTTGAATGTTTTCATTTATAATTTATACTTTTGTAATAAAAATTAGAAGTTTGACAGAAGAGTGGAAATGTCCATCCCCACAGAGTTGAATCTTAAACTATTTTGTTGTTACTTGCCCAACAACAAACTTAAATAAAACGCGCTTCCCGCTAAATGCTTTGTATTTTAAACGTTGGCAGCACAGACACATCCCAAATAATCAAATATGTACAGAATAAACAAAATAAGTCATTTTAATTTTAAATAAATGTTTCTCGGAGTTCATAAATGTGATTTTATTAAAATCCAATGCAATTTTTGCATCCCAGAACGTTTAATCATCTCATAAATATGGGTCATAAATATGGGTTAGTCCTCTTTTAGTTTTGTTATTCACATTGAATGACACAATACTTTGTAAGCGGCCTAGGCGGATTTAAAAAGGTGGTCTTACGCAAACAGCTGTTAACAGCCAGCCAGATTTCACGGTATTAAGATGACAGATTTTTGTTTGCATTCTCTTTGTAGTTATCTTCTTTTTCGCATATTCTCTGCTCATGTAGGCACACGTATACACACACTTACACAAATTCCTTTGTGTGTGTGTTGGCAAAACATCGATCAGCTTGATTACAACATGGCGGATTGCACCATATGAATTGTGTTTGTTGTACAAATGAGACCACCTTTAATTGTTTCGCTATGGTAAGCGGAGATAAGATTAGCCGCTTACATAATCGGGGATAGCAACACGGCATAACTTAATCTTCTTAAGTGAACCCAAATTTAATTGTTGACATCTGCAAAACTCTTGGTGATACCCTATGTGCACGTCAGCCGCACTTAGTCCTTATTAACTTGTATTTTATTTCCTAATTAATTCTTATATTTTCTTAAATTATTAAATGATATAATAGATTTACCTGTTATTTGTCGAAATCCAATATTTTCCTTCTCTATGCTCTCCATTAATGCGAAATATCCAAACAGCGGCAACCCTGTTTGCTGAATCTTGTCATTTGTATGCATTCACACAGGCCAATGGAAAAAACAATAATAACAACAAAGAGTGTAACTCTCACAACTCTCAGCACAGGGGCACACACAGAGCACAAAGCCAGACTTTTCTTTGTATTTAAAGCCCTCTTGGCAGCTTCAGATACAATTTGCTGTTTGGCGCGTAAAAACACATTTCAATACATTACGGCTTTTGTTGCCTGCAAAATAACAAGCAATCACCAAATAATAAACAATAACAACGATTTAACAAAACAAATGTATTAAAAAAATATATTTATTAAACGAACAAGAACATTTTAAACAAGAGAAAAAACAACAAAAAACATATTAAACAAGGAAAAAAATAAAATAAGCCTTAAAAAAAAACAAAACTTTTAAAATCACTAACAAGATTTAAGAAAAATTTATACAAAAAAATCATAAAAAGGTTTTTTTGGTGATTTGTGTAAAACGTTCATGTTTCCCTTAAATTTCACAAAAATATATAATATTATAAATTTACTAAAAACTAAACGTGGAAATATCAAAATTGAAATTTTTATATATTTATAACAGAAATCGAAAAAAAATTAAATAGTGGAATAAAAAAGTCTAAGATTTTCTTTGTTTCAAACCAAAAGGCCAGTGCATAAAGTGCTTTAAGAAAAAATTCCTGAATTTGAAAAAAAAAACAAAACACTTGGATAAAAGAAAAACAAATAATAGGGTAAATATCACGTTTGTTGAAATTTAAAAAGAATAAAAAAATAATTGAAGACGCGCCAAGCTCTGCCTGGATGAAACTTTCAGGCAAAATTAAATAAATGACAAAATTTTCTAAAGAAACAAAACTTTTGCAAAATTTTCTAAAGAAACAAAACTTTTACAACATTTTCTATAGAAACAAAATTTTCTATAAAAACAAAATTTTGACATTATTTTTGTAAAAAAAAATAAATAAATAAAAATTTTCACAAAACTTTCTATAGAAATAAATCATTTTTTATAAAAAAAATAAAAAAAAATTGACAAAATTTTTTAAATAAAATTTTGACAAAATTTTCTATATAAATAAAATATTAACAAAATTTTCTATTGAAATAAAATTTTGACAAGATTTTCTATAGAAATAAAGTTTTGACAACATTTTCTATTGAAATAAAATTTAACAAAATTTCTATAGAAATAAATGTGACAACATTTTCCATTAAAAAAAAATTTTTACAAAATTTTCAATAGAAATAAAATTTTGACAAAATTTTCTATAGAAATAAAATTTTGACAAAATTTTCTATAGAAATAAAATTTTGACAAAATTTTCTGTTTTTGTAGAAAAAAATTTCTAAAGAAATAAAATTTTGATAAAATTTTCTATATAAATAAAATTTTGTTTATAAAAATGTCTAGAAAAATTAAAAAGTTTCTACAAATTTTAAATTTTTTCTACAATAAAATTATGACAACATTTTCACTAAAAATAAATCTTTGAAAATTTTTTTCTACAATTAGATTTTTTACAAAATATTTTATTTAATTTTAGCTCTATTAATCTTTTTTAAGCAAATAACAATTTAACAAAATTTTATATATGTAGAATTATTTTTTTTTAATGTCTGTTAAAAAAGAATTTTGCTAAAATATTTTTTGATAGTAATATTTTGAAAAAAATTTATTTTTCTACTATTCTACAATTTTGCAAAAATAGAAATAAAATTTCTATTATTTTTAGTTTGATTTATCTAAACACGTCATAAAAGCTTTTAATAAATCACTAGTATATCCTTGCACTTGAAATTCGAGTGCCACTCATAACCCACAAAATGTAAACCGGCTTCTTGCCTATGGGTTCTCATCTGTCGGAAACTCCAACGTATATGACATACATTTCTGACGTATAATAAATACGTCAAAAGCGTCATAAACCTAGCCAAAAAAAAAACTATAAATGGTACAATTAGTTTCAAATATTCTGAATTTATGAATATGGCAACACTGGTGCATAGGTTAGAACGTGCTTCTATAACAGAAAATGTCGGACTTTCAATCCTGGCGAGAATATCAACAAACTTTTTTACTGTCATTCTTCCTCACTGAATATGGCAACACTGGTGCATAGGTTAGAACGTGCTCCTATAACAGAAAACGCCTGTCTTTCAATCCTGACGAGAATATCAACATACTTTTTTACTGTTATTCTCTCTCATTAATGCATACTAGCGGCATTTGTGAATATTTTAACGTGGTCAAACTGCTCCGGAAGGCAGAGCGCTGATTATAGATTTAAAATAAAAACTTTTTTTATCAAATTTAAATTTTTGAAAAATTTATATAGCGCTGTAGCAACAATAACAAATCTAAAACATTGATATGCTGTCGAAACTGAACAAGATGGGGAGAAATTTCGAGATTTATGACGTTTACTACAATTTTTATATGTTTTATCCAAGTACATGACGTTTACAACTTATTAACAGTAGAAAAACCTAAAAAACCGATACACAGACCATCTCTGGTTCTCATCTCTCACCACTGCAAAAATTTAGCACTCACATTCAATTTTGGTGTTGGTGATTAACTTTTTATTTGCTACAATTTATACTATTGACTTCACAATTCTTAACGTTCTATCATATCTTTGGGTGCATTATACGAACACAACACTCCTATTGTACATAGATACATATGTATATGTAGGCATTATTCTCTCTTTGTAAACAAATCAGCTTAAAGTATATGAAAACACCAAATAAATGATTCATCACAGAGTTAATTTTCACTACCACTTACCATACGACCCCTCTCTCCTTCCAAATAAATAAAATACAACATCCATTTTTCTTATTCCATTTAACTCGATTCTAACTCCACCTCATGTTTAATAGCTAGGCTAACTTCACTTAAAACACAAATATGAAAGGCTATGCATTATCTGCATGTTATACATATATACGTACATACATACATATATCAAAACCCTACCGCCAGACATACTTACGATCTTCAAATCTATACCCATTTTCAATTATCCGAGTGTGACATGCTGTGTATCTCACTTACCTATGTACAAAAATACATACATACATATGTTCCGATGTTTTCCTATTACTGTAAAGTTGCAACTTTTTAATAAAAAAAGTTATCTGGACTATATACATATATGTTCTCTATTATGCTTCACTTAACACTCTCACTCACACTCCCACTCACTCGCTCTCTCTATCTTCTTCTCTGCGTTATTGTCATTAGGAGGAATAACGGATTACTCACATAATATGAATTGTTTTTGCGACCACAGTGACTTGGCAATTTGTTCACTAACACAATCACAGTTGGTACTTCCATATACAGCGTCTGTGACAAAGTTTAGTAACTGTAGTAATAAGCTTTTATTTTCTTAATAACTTTTAAAGTATTTTATTTAAATTTTTCTAATAAACTTTTACAGAAAAATAGCTCTTGATTGATATAACTTTTAATGCGATTGAATTCCCAGGACGCCAGCAAAGTTTTTCGCTTAGCCGTTTTATACATGTATATGATATATACAATAGCAATAATTGACAATTAAATAAAGGCGACTATAAATAATAGCACCTATTAACAGTTAACTGTTAACTTCCATTAAAGCTTTAAAATCAAAGAAAAAACCAATTAAAATATTCTCTCTCTGCTACACCATTATTGGACAGACAATAAGTTCTAAATTTTTTTAATTATTTCTTTTTTCTATGGTATATTGCAAATTTTGTTTTTATTTGTCCACATAGAAATTTCGTGCCATAAACACGTTTGCAACAATTTAAAAAATTGGAGCCGTTTACTCTTTAATTTCAATTTTTTATTTAAATTTTTGTTGGCGTGTTACACTTTAAATAGTACACGCTATCTCTCGTTTAGCTAATGCGAAAAAAGTAAGCTGCAAACCATTTGAATTGCAAACGCCATAAGTCAAAATGTGTTTTTCAATCTCGAACTTCTTGTTTATGTTTGCATGTCTGCTCTTCTTTGATGCAAGGCACGTGACAATTTGCCAGATATTTTTAATTTTTTAACCATTTGAAACTTAAATAACAAATAAAAAGCCATCCCCACTATCGGTCGAATGAGCAGAGCTCACGAATATTCTTTGTTTCATGCAGGCGATTGGGCAGTAATTTCAATTAAAGTGGTAATTATCGGCATATTCCGGTTACCGGGAAAAACAAATTTCAAAATGCTTTTTTTTGAACAGCTAAAGCAGTTGAAAAACAAAATAAACTTATAAATACCCAACTCAAAGGAAAACTTAAATATAGAATTTAATATCGCACAGCAATAAATGATATCATACAAAAAATGTTTTCATTATAGGGATTTTTCTTATAACTTTTAAATTGCTTAAAATACCCTTATCGTATAGGGATGGCCTAAAAACATCAGGTAATTTTATGAAATAGATAGTTTTTTAATTCTTTTTTTCCACAAAAAAAATCAAATTTATTTTTATGGAAAATTTTGTATAAAATTTAATTTCTTTAGAATTTTTATTAAAAATTAAATTTTTATAGAAAATTTAGCTTCTTCAATAAATTTTGTTAGATTTCTGCAGAATTTTAATTCTATACACTTTTTTAATTCTATACACTTTTTTAAATATGTTTTGTCATTTATCACATTATCTAAGAAATCTCATGATGAAAATTTGGGAAATTTTCAAACTTTATTAGCGTGACAATAAGCAGTTTACTTTAGAGGAAAAGTGTAGCCCAGAAGACACAAGAATAATCCTTATTAAAGAAATCGACCTGTTTAAATTAAAAAGTCCACATCATTGCCTTTAATTGTCTCTTAGGTTTGCAATTATGCTCGAGTTTCATGAAGTTTTCAACTTCAAAAGTATAAAACACATTTCGAGGGCATTTTTTTTATCTAAGCTACCTGATATGGTTTGTTTGTATAAAAAAAGG
The DNA here is from genome assembly GCF_963082655.1 of Stomoxys calcitrans. NCBI lineage: Eukaryota > Metazoa > Arthropoda > Insecta > Diptera > Muscidae > Stomoxys > Stomoxys calcitrans. Next base: position 21,315,990 of record NC_081555.1, on the reverse strand, counting down.
CTATATAGATGAGCACATTGCACTCATATAATTAAATAAAAATCCGGTTGCGAGTGACTTGTTTAATCATTAAAATAATATTAGGCGAAATAAACATTTGTTAATTTTTTATGATGATATACACAGTTAAAATAGGCTGCAAATAGCCTATTTAACTAAAAGAGAAATAGGAATGCAATGTTAAGTTTGTCAAAAAAAAAGAAAAAGGTATGAATATCTCCATAGGTTTGTCGTTTTAAAACCTTTGATATAAGAATAAAGAATAAAGAATTTTTGTCTGAAAATTACTAATAAATTGGAATTTATACTAACAGAGAAATAGGAATGAAATGCTAAATTTGTCAAAAAATAAAGAAAATAGTGTACATATATCGATAAGTTTGTCGATACAAGAATAAAGAATTTGTGGCCTTATAATTCCTTATGAATTAGAATTAACACCTCTATTATTTGGTATTTTTTAAATTTTATATTAATTTAAGGCAATTAGTGGGTTATCGTATGTCTACTCTCAGCCCTGACATGTTATCGATATTTCCTTACAACCACAATGGCTATAAACTTCCGTTTGACATTTCCTAATAAATTGGAATTAACACCTCTTTGATTTGGAATTTTTTAAATATTATATTCACTTGAGGTTATTAATGGGTTATCGAATATCCACTCTCAGCTCTGACATGTTATCGATATTTCCTTACAACCACTATGGCTATAAACTTCCGTTTGTTTTGCTCTCTTTGAGGTTACACAGTTCTCTCACTACAACATTCAACACACGATTACAGTTGTTAGCTTTTCTCTCTCTCTCTTCTTCATAGGGCAAAACAACAACAAAACAAAAAAAGCAAAAATATTGGATATTAAAAATCTTTAAAAAAAACCCTACAGAATTTCTCTTTTTATTTCTATCTTTCCTGTATAAAAATGAAAATAGATAATGAAAATAGATAATGAAAATATCATTTTAACTTGGCTTATTGAGTACTAAATCTATTACAAGCGAAAGTGCATTGTTTGATGTTTGACAAAAAACAAACACACTTACACGCAAACTGACACAAAAATCGTTGTGCATAATCAGTTCCTGTTTACCTTCATTTCGAACAAAACTCAAACATCACCAAACCCATAAATTTACAATTTACACCAAAAAAAAGATTTTTTCCTATGTCTATGTCCGTTTGTTGTTGTAACAAAAACAAAATGCCATTTCGTTTCAATAAATCAAATGCTGACACAATAAGAATACGCAATAAATTGAGTAGTGGCAACAAAAAAAAAAAAAAAACAAAACTACTAAGCCAAATGCAAATGTAGACATTGAGTAGGGAATAAAGTGCAAATTTTAAAAGATAAATGAGATAAAATAATGCACATAAAATGAAATTGGTATTATGGATAATTTTTTCTTAATAAAATAAAGACTGGGGCCTAATTCTCGACTTATTACGATTGAGTTTTGTATTTTTTGGATTATGACATCCGTTATCTGTTATTGCATGTTATCGACAACTTCCCAGCACAACTTTGCACTGATATTTTATCCAGTACATCTGACTTACACTGGATAGGACTAAAATAAAATACAGCAAATATTTCTCAGCTCAATATAACTTTTGGTATCCTTACCTCCCCTTTTTGTTTTGTTTTTAATACAATGTTGTGCGACCTGCCCTAAATTAAAAGCTCTTGAATACATTTCAAAGTTTTGATTAAAATGTTACTTGAGGCAACATATTGTAAAACAAAATATTATTTTTATTATAGTACATACACATGAAAAGGCTTTATAATTTACCTTTTCGATAGAAAAAAATCTGGACCAAGACCTTTTTTAATTTTATTATTTTATTTTTTCTTTTCATTCCAGAACTTAAAAACCTCTTGTGTTAACTAGTCAACTATTTTCCCTGAAATAGTTGTAAACCATTTTTGTGGTTGTTCTTAATTTAAATTTTGTTTGCTGATTAACTTAATTTTTTTTTGAGCGTAAACCGCCAAGCAAAAGTTCCCACAAATCGAAGTCATAGAATGGTAGAAGGTGACTCTAAAAAAAATTCCAGTAATTGTAAGTATTCTATATCGATTTATACCCACCACCATAGGAATGGGGCTATACTTATCTAGTCATTCCGTATGTAACACCTCGAAATATTCGTCTAAAAGACCCCATACATTATATATTTTCTTGATCGTCTCGAAGTTCTGAGTCGATCTAGACTTTTCCGTCCGTCCGTCTGTAGAAATCACAATAAAGGTCGAACGCGTACAGCCAGCCACTTGAAATTTTGCATAGATACTTAATATTGATGTATTTCGTTGGGGATTGCAAATGGGCCATATCGGTTCAGATTTAGATATAGCTTCCATATAAACCAATCACCCGATTTGATTATTTGAGCTACTGGTAGCCGCAATTTTTGTCCGATTTGGCTGAAATTTTGCATGCAATGTTCGGTTACGACTACCCAAAACTGTACCAAGTACGGTCCAAATCGGTCGATAACCTGATATAGCTCTCATATAAACCGATCTCCCGATTTGACTTCTAGAGTCCTTACAAGCCGCAGTTTTTGTCCGATTAGGCTCATAGTTTGCAGATAATGTTCTGTCATGACTTCCTACAACTGTGTCAAGTAAGGTCCAAATCGGCATATAACCTGATATAGCTCCCATATAAAATGATCTCCCGATTTGACTTCTTAAGCCCCTGCAGACCGCAATTTTAGTCCGTTTTGGCTCAAGTTTTGCAGATAATGTTCTGTCATGACTTCCAACATCTGTGCCAAGTACGGTCCAAATCGGTCAATAACCTGATATAGCTCCCATATAAACCGATCTCCCGATTTGACTTCTAGAGTCCTTACAAGCAGCAATTTTTGCCCTATTTGGCTCAAATTTTGCGCATAATGTTCTGTCATGACTTCCAACATCTGTGCCAAGTACGGTCCAAATCGGTCGATAACCTGATATAGCTCCCATACAAACCGATCTCCCGATTTAACTTCTTGAGCCCCTGCAAACCGCAATTTTAATCCGCTTTGGCTCAAATTTTGCAGATAATGTTCTGTCATGACTTTCAACAACTGTGCCAAGTACGGTCCAAATCGGTCGATAACCTGATATAGCTCCCATATAAACTGATCTCCCGATTTGACTTCTAGAGTCCTTACAAGCCGCAGTTTTTGTCCGATTTGGCTGAAATTTTGCATGTAGTGTTCCGTTATGATTTCCAATAAATGTGCCAAGCACGGTCCAAATCAGTCTATAGCCTGATATAGCTTTTATATAAACCGATCTTCCGATTTTACTTCTTGAGTCCTTACAAGCCGCAATTTTTTTCTCTCGATCATCCTTGAAGCTTGAATTTTTGCTGGTTTGATAGAAGTTTGATATGTAGAACAAAATTATAACCTACAACTAAATTTATTTTCTATACATTTTTAGCAGAATCCATGGTGGTGGGTTCCAAAGATTCGGCCGGGCCGAACTTAGCACGCTTTTACTTGTTATCCCATATCTATATAAAAAAATTTTTAATTTTTCTTTTTCCTTTTCATGCTTTTTTCAGCGTATAATGTAGAAAGTGGCCTACAACCAAACTACGATACTAACAATTCAAGCGTAGACAATCGTTCAATAATTCAGCCCTACGGCTTAAGTTCGGATTCCAAAGATCTTGGCTATCACATCAACGAGGCCTATGATGTTGACAAAAATGACTTAGAGAAGGCCAGTGGTGGCCGTTCGGGCGGCATGAAAGCCGGCTTCGAACAGGCCATAGAAATGTGCGGCTATGGCAAATTCCATTACATTCTATTGGCCATCTGTGGTTTGGTCAGTACGAGTGAGGAGATGGATGTCATTTCAATGTCCTTTATTCTGCCATCGGGTAGGTTTTATGAAAAACTGAAAAAAAAATTGATTTTAATAATGATTTCCCTTAAATTGTTTTTTATTAACAGCTCAATGTGATCTTAATCTGAATACCGAGACCAAGGGTTGGCTGAATTCGATCATTTTCATTGGTATGATGGTCGGTGCCTACTTTTGGGGTAGTATTGCCGATTCCATGGGTCGCAAAAAGGTCTTGATTGTCATCTCCTTCATGAATGGTTTTTGCATTGTCGCCTCGTCATTTTCGCAAACTTACGAATGGTTTATGCTCTTTCGATTTCTAAATGGTGCCGCGTAAGTATTATGCTATACCCTGCTCCCCCCACTTTAACCCAATTGTAACTCTTCTGCTAACACTCACATTATTATTATTATGAATGATTCATCATTCATCATTACATACGAATGTGATAATTTGATTAGCATGTGCTTGAAATGAATTTATCGTTTATCACATTAAGCTTCAGTGTTTTGCCAACAGCTTCCAATGTAAAAAATGGCCTTATGGTTCGGTCTCCCGTTGGGCGACTGACTGACTGACTATATGATGGCTCGCTCAATGATTTTCTTTCTTTTTTTTGTTCAAAAAATCCATAAAAAGTATGTGCTTACAAATCTACCTATAAAAATAGCATGACTTTGTCTTGTTTACGATCAGTAAACAAACAATTTTGTGGAATTGCATGCAAAGCCATCCATATAGCGGTAGTTGTTAATTAATTTGTTAAATTTAGCCAAGTACACCGCTTGAATGGTTTTATAGCATGTAAACATTAAAAAAAACAGTCAATCTATAAAAAGATCAAATGGTAATGATATTTTTAATCTTTGTGCCCCTAGAGGAGATAAAACTCAGCTGAATTAGCCATAACAAACTTTATTGATAACCATTAAGTCTGTTTATAACTAAAATAAAATCAAAAACTAAATTCAGCTAATTTTATTTTAGCTGAATTGAAGAAGTAATACAACTAACTTGAGAAAAATATCCAAGAATATCCAAATAACTAAATTCAGCTAAAGAAATATTAAAATATTAACAATTCAGCAAAGGTTTTGTGAATATTTTTGCATTAAATGACTGATGTTAACATATAATATTATATATATATGAAACTAGCTGAATAAGTCTTACAATTCTTTTTTGACACCAAAAATGACTGCTAGAAGCTTAATACGCATCCTAAAGCCTATTCAGCTAGATTTTTTTGAGCTGAATTGACCTAATTTTGTTTCTACCTTAAGAATAATGTCAAAAACTTTCTATTCAACGCAATTCAGCTGGAGAAATTTCAATATAAATGTAATTCAGCAAAGTTTTTGTGATTTTTTTTTTATTTAAAAATTCAGATGTTAAACGCATAAAATTTTCTTTTCTTTGGTAATCAGCTGAATAAATCATATAATTCTGTGTTGACAAGAAAAATGTTTGATAACGGCTAAATTTAAATTATAAATGCTATTCAGCAAAGTTGCATGCAGCTGAATTGAATAATTACTATCCCTATCCTCAAAATAATATCAAAATCTGTTTATTTAAATCAATTCAGCGAAAGAAGTGAGAATAAATATGCGATTCAGCAAATGTTTTGTTCTTAATGAAAAAAAAAAATTGCCATATAATATTTGTTTTCCTCAATACCCAGCTGAATTAGTCATATTGATTTAAAAATTATAGATCATAATTAATAAGAAAAATGTTAATGACTTATGACTAGACTACGAAGTCTATTCAGCTAGATTTTATATAGCTAAATTGAAGAAATACTATCATTGGCTTCAGAATAATGTGAAATACTATCTAATCAAGTCAATTCAGCTGGATGAATCTCAATATTTATATGATTCAGCTAATTTTTGTGATTTTTTGTTTTTTTTCGGAAAAAGGGTGATTTTAATTGATTTTTAACATTTTTATTTTCTATATTGATAAAAATTATGTACTTCAACTACTTTTATTGAAGTTAAAAAATTTATTCAGCTAAATTTCTATAGCTGAATTGAACAATATGAATCCTGCCTTCAGAATGACCTCAAATCCTATCTACTCAGCTAAATTTAGCTGAAAAATATCAAAACGTTTGCGATTCAGCAAAGTTTTTGTTCCATATTTGGGGAAAATTACTGGTATTAACAAATGGTAATTTACTTCGTCCCAGTACCCAGCTGAATCAATCGTCCTTAATTGATAATAACATTGTCTCCTAATGAGTATTTTGCAACTAAAATGGATATTCAGCTAGATTTTATTCAGCTGTATTGCGAAAATATTATCAATTTTATAAGAATAATGTCAGAGACTATCCATACAGCTGGAGAAATCTTCAAATATTAACGATTCAGCAAAGTTTTTTTTGACCCTTTAAAAAAAGCTGATGTTTTTAAGCAAGATTGCTGAGCTTATGACCAAATTTTTCTTTAAAAAGTCTATTCAGCTAGATTTTAACAACAGACGAAAAATTGCGGTTTTGGGCTTAGAAGGCTCTCTAGATACTTTGATCCAATTTTTACTATCATATTCATATTCTACTCTCGAATACCTTTCATTGGGGTCCTATTTGTCTCGAACGGTCCACTTTTTATTTTGGGCGGTACTCTTAGGCCGACGCTCTAATTACTAGGATGCAATTTTTGACACGATATTGGTTTTCTACTCCCGAAAACCCTTCACCTGAGTGCCACATTGTCCCGATCGGTCCACTATGATTTTTGGGTTTGTTTGGGCTTTGAACGGCTCGCTACTTACTTGGACCCAATTGTAAATATCATTTTCATACACTACTCCTAAATACCTTTTAGTTGAGTCCCATATTGACCCTATCGGTCCACTTTTGATTTTGGGCGCTACTTTTGAGGCGGTTTTGGGTCTGGGAGGGCCTCTTAAGTACTTGGACCTAATTTTTAGTACCATATTCGTATTTAACTCCAAAATACCTTCCATTTGGGTCCCATATTTTCCCAATCGGTAAATATGTCCTGCTGAGGGGTTTTGGGGGAATGGGAGGTTCCTCAGAAACCAAGGAATATATTTTTATGCCAGATTTTTACTCTACTTTCAAATACCATTCATTTGAAATCCATATTGCCCAAAGCGGTAAAAGTGTTCTGTTGGGTGGAGGACACCGCTACACTTTGTGTGACATTATTATGCCAATTTCGTACTGTACTTTTAAATACCTATCATTTGATACCTATATTGCCCAAAGCAATAAAATTGTCCTGTTGCGTGGTGTTTTTGGAGATGTGGGTCTCCCCCTACACTTAGTGTGACATTTTTATGCCAAGTTCGTACTCTACTCTTAAATACCTTTCATTTGATACCCATATTGTCGCAATCGGTAAACATGTCCGATCGGGTGGGTTTTGGGATGAGGCGTCCCCTCAGTTTATTTGACCCCCAAAATTGTATACCAATTTCGTGTTTTTGGGGTACCATAAGGTGGCATACGAAATTTCACTTAAAACGGTGCGCATAACTCCGAGATCTGGCGTTTTTGAAAATGGGGGTAAGGGGGAAGGTCCGCCCTCCTGAAATAGGTTTATTTGGCAGATTTCCCTTTATATAACTGTCAAATAAACTTTCATTTAAGGCTTCAATAAGTTTTGTGAATAAGGCCGTTGTTGTTGTGATTTTAACCAGCTGAATTGAATAAGCAGCATTGCAACTTCTAGAATGTGGTTAAACAACAAATGCAAATTTGCCCATGAACTTTTGATTAAGGAACAGGGGGCAAACTTTTTACATATCAGAGTGCTACAATCTTCTTTCGATTTCTTCTCTTTCTCATTCTTAATTTTTATAAATATAACTCAGCACAGCAAAAGAGCAGAATTTCTTCTTTCCATTTCCTCTCTTTCATTTTTCCTTCTTCTTCTTTTATACAATTGAGCTCATCTGAATATCAAAACATATTCCCTACTTTTCTTCTCTCTCACACTCTCTTTCGCACTCTCTCACTCTCATTAAAAACTATTCATTTTATTGATTTTTAAAATGCTTGACTTACCTATTTGTTGCTGTTCCTGTTGTTTCATTACAGCTTGGGCGGCAGTGGCCCCGTCATCTGGTCCTATTTTGCCGAATTCCAACCGAAATCGAAACGTGGCTCCATGTTGAGTTTCATGGCTGCCTTCTGGACTTTCGGCAATCTTTTCGTTGCCGGCTTAGCCTGGCTTATCATTCCCACCGGCATTGGTTTTGTTACACCTCTCTTCGTCTACAACTCATGGCGTATCTTTTTGATGGTTTGTGCAATTCCCTCCTTCATTGTGGCCTTCTTGCTGTTCTATTTGCCTGAATCTCCCAAATTTCTGCTGTCCAAGGGCAAACAAGATAAGGCTATGGCCATATTCCGCGGTATTTTTGTGACCAACACCAAAAAGGCCCCCGAATTATATCCAGTCACCGAATTGGACATTGATGAGAAACTCATGGCCGAAATCAAGGAGGCCAATGAATCGGTGAAGGGCAAATATTCCAAAATGTTAACGGGCATGGTGGAACACAGCAAACAATTGTTTACATCGCCCATATTGAAATTCACTCTGGTGTCCATCATTATCAACTTCACCTTCCACATTGGTTACTACGGCCTTATGATGTGGTTCCCCGAATTGTTCAATCGTTTCGAGGAGTACAGCACCACATTCCCGGGCGAAAAGGCGGGTGTATGCACAGTAACTGATTATGTGGTGGGTAAGGATAGTCACGTAGATGCCGTCTGCTCTTCTCACATACCCTCAGCGGTGTTCATGGAATCGCTGATCTCTTTGGCCTCTGCATTGCCCGCAAATTTAATAGCCATTTTGGGTATGGATTTGTTGGGTCGCAAGTTCTTCTTGATCTTTGGTACCATGACGGCTGGCGTTTGCTCTGCTGCCATGTACTTTGTCTACAATTCCACCCAAAATCTTATAGTATCTGCTGTCTTCAGTGGTGCCATCTCAGCTGCCAATGCTGCTTTGGATTGTCTTATCACAGAGGTGTTCCCCACACATTTAAGAGCCACTGGTGTGGCCATTTCTATGGTGGCCGCCCGTATGGGTGGTATTATTGGTAACATTGTAATTGCCACCCTTTTGGATCAATACTGTCCTGCACCCACCTTCATTGTGGCCGTCTTGCTGATGGGCGGTGGTCTGATGTGTCTGCTGTTGCCCAACACAACGCGCAAGGAACTGAACTGAGAGGTCATGCTCACAATATTTCCGAAATCGGAAACGTAACAGTCCCACCCAAATTTTGTCCGTTAATGTAGAAAGAGACACAAAACACAAACAAACAAAAAACAACGCGCACATCGACACAACTACATTAAAAACACACACTCGCGCACACAGACACACATGTACACCACCATATATCCACCACACCACACCAGCCATTTAAAGGATATTGCCACGCATTTTTAACATTATTCCCTGAAATTATTAATGTCATCTGATGAGAGGCACGGACATTCCTCTGCTAAATTTTTGCTTTAGCAGGCTTTACCTTCCGGCTCCATATCTTACACCAATTTGGTATTTTATTGTTTTAATTTGTTCGTATGCTTAAGTGTAATGTTGTAAATTATAACTATTCTATTCATATAAATATAGTGAGAGATCTTATTGTAAAAATGATAATAACAAAAACAAAGATATAAGAGCTTTTATTGTTAATTATGATGTAAACAAAACAAAACCAAACAACCAAATAAAACAACAGCGAGAAAGAACTGTCAGAAAATCAAATCAATCAAGTGTTTACCTTTGCAGTACCTACATTTTTATAGGATCTTTTCCGGTATAGCGACCTAATTGAAGTGCCTTTGGGATTTTTTTTTTTCATCGTCGGCGAGGTCGTTGAGGGCTGCAAGACTCTGCTTGCAAAGTTCGATCCATGATATCCTTATGATAGCGACCGGCTGATAGCACGTTTGGTTTAATTACCAGTTTTTTCGCGTTTTTCATAATCTTTTCTAGCAGATTGTTGGAAAACATTGCACTATGAGCTGTCTCCTTACCCGAAGTAGAATTGGTTTCCCAGAGATGCCAAACTCTAATATGACTTGATTTATATTTGAATGCATAGGGCTGTCGATTGAGCGTTAGTAAAAAACACCAAACAGGCATATGAGATCTGTAGGGATGCCAAACGTTGATATGTAATTTACCTTTGAAGGGATGTCATCGATTAATAGAGATATGAGTTCTGTAGGGATGCCAAAAGTTGATATGTTATTTACTTTTGAGGGAATAGGGCTGCCACTGATTAATAGAGATATGCTAGAAGGAATATGGCTGTCATAATCGGTTTAAAATCGATAAATAGTCTATTCCCTTTCAGATTACGGCTTGGTTTTGGCGGACTGCTTTAAGTAGGGACGAATTCAAGTTGGGTAGGAGAAACGCCATAAGAAAGAAGTTCGACCTATATGGCTCTTCTAATAGGCAATTTTTTCTCTGGCTTAACAACAAACAATGCCCGACCCATTTTCCATATTTCGGGTGTAGCCAACAAGGTGGATAGACAGATAGATGCTTAAACATCAACATTAGGAACATCTTCCTCCAACAATAGCTATGGTCCGGTAATTATTTCCCATTTTTTCTCACTGGCCCGCAGATGTGCCCGTCTTGCAGTTTTCGAGGTTCTCCTTGTATACATTTCTGTATTCAGGGGAAAGGGTAGTTTAAGTATCTTTTCCAAGGGAAAGGGTAGTTTTAGTATCTTTTCAAAGAGAAAGGGTAGTTTTAGTACTCTTTCCAAGGGGAAAGACCAGTTTTTGTACACTTTCCAAGGGGAAAGGCCAGTTTTAATATCCTTTCCCAAGGAAAAGGCTAGTTTTAATACACTTACTCAAGGGAAACGGTAGTTTCAATAAACTTACCCAAGGGAAACGGTAGTTTAAGTACCCTTTCCCAAGAGAAAGGCCAGTTTTAGTACACTTTCCCAAAAAAGAGGGTAGTTTAGGTACATTTTCCCAAGAGAAAGGCCAGTTTTAGTACACTTTCCCAAAAGAAAGGGTAGTTTAAGTACACTTCCTCAAAGGAAATGGTAGTTTAAATACCCTTTCCCAAAGGAAAGGGCAGTTTTATTACATTTTCCCAAGAGAAAAGGTAGTTTAAGTACCCTTTCCCAAAGGAAAGGGGAGTTTTATTACATTTTCCCCAAGGGAAAAGGTAGTTTTAGTACACTTTTCCAAGAGAGAAGACAGCTTTAGTACCCTTACCGAAGGGAAATGTTAGTTTTAGTACACTTTCCCAAGAGAAAGACCAGTTTTAGTACCCCTTCCCAAGGGAAAGTGTAGTTTTAGTATCCTTTCCCAAGAAAAAAGGCTAGTTTAAGTAACCTTTTCCAAGGAAGACACTAGGGTTAGTACCATTCCCCAAGGAAAATGCTAGTTTAGTGCCCTTTCCCAAGGGAAAGGCTCATTTTAGTACCCTTCCCAAGGGAATGTGTGGTTTAAGTACCCTTTCCCAAGGGAAAAGGTAGTTTAAGAACCCTTTCCCAAGAGAGGCCAGTTTTAGTACCCTTACCGAAGGGAAAGTGTACTTTTAGTACACTTTCCCAAGAGAAAGACCAGTTTTAGTACCCCTTCCCAAGGGAAAGTGTAGTTTTATTATCCTTTCTCAAGAAAAAAGGCTAGTTTAAGTAACCTTTTCCAAGGAAGAGACTAGGGTTAGTACCATTCCCCAAGGAAAAGGCTAGTTTAGTACCCTTTCCCAAGGGAAAGGCTCGTTTTAGTACCCTTCCCAAGGGAATGTGTGGTTTAAGTACCCTTTCCCAAGGTAAAAGCTATTTTTAGTATCCCCACCCAAGGGAAAGGCTAGTTTTAATACACTTTCCAAAAGAAAAGGTTACCCTTTTCTAAGGAAAAGGCTACTTTTAGTACCGTTTTCCAAGGAAAAGGGTAGTTTTAGTACCAGTTTCCATGGAAAACGCTACTTTTAATATACTTTTTTCCCAATGTAAAGGCTAGTTTTAGTACCCTTACCCAAGGAAAAGGTTAGTTTTAGTACCCTTTCCCAAGAGAAAGGTCAGTTTCAGTACCCTTTCCCAAGGGAAAATGTAGTTTTAATAACCCTTTCTAAGAAAAAAGTCTAGCTTAGGTAACCTTTTTCAAGGAAAAGGCTAATCTTGGTACCCTTTAGAAAGGAAAAAGGCTTGCTTTAGTACCCCTTATCAAGAAAAAGTGTAGTTTTAGTACACTTTCCCATGGGAAGGGTTAGTTTTAGTACCCTTTCGCATGAGAAAGTGTACTAGTATCCTTTCCTAAGGGAATGAAGTTTTAGTAACCTTTCCTAAGGAAAAGGCTAGTTTTAATACACTTACTTAAGGGAAAGGGTAGATTTAGTACCCTTTCCCAAGAGAAAGGCAAGTTTTAGTACACTTTCCTAAAGGAAAGGGTAGTTTTAGTACCCTTTTCCAAGAGAAAGACCAGTTTTAGCACACTTTCCCAAAGAAAAGGGTAGTTTAAGTACACTTTCCCAAAAGAACGAGTAATTTAAGTACACTTTCACAAGGAAATTGGCCGTTTTAGTACCCTTTCCCGTGGGATAGTCTAGTTTTAGTACCCTTACCCAAGGAAAAGTTTAGCTTTAGTAGGTAAAAGGTTAGTACTCTTTCTCAAGGGTTCAAAAGCGTGCTCTCAAAAGCAGTTGGGTATTTGGAGCACCTCCATCAATTTGACAAATGTGTTGATGTAGATACATGGCGTATCAGAAATCGCGATTCACAGTACCAGTCAAAGTGTTTTGAATAATATCACACACTTGGCTTACTTTTATAAGTTCTTTGCTATGCTATTCCTTGAATAGAGAATACGATCTCGAGTTAGAATATGTTTGAAAAATCACGATATGATTTTAAAAATTCAAAATAAAAGTGTGCAGACACAGATCAAATTTTATAAATAAAAAAAAATTAACAAAGTTTCAAAAAATTTTATTTCTGCACATTAAGAAATTTTCTCACCTAAATTTGGGCAAAATTTTTCTAAAAAAATACCATGTTGAACAATTGGTGATGTAAGCATAATGCTTGTCAACACCCTTTGCAAGACGAAACATTTTTAAAAGACATTTATTTTTATTTTTTTTTTTAATTTTTATACAATTTATTTGCTTTGTGTTCTTTTTGTATTTAAGTTTCTTCAATAAGATATAGAGAGAACTATTTACATTTAATCATTTGTTTAGAGCAACGAAGAAAAATTGTTTTAAACAAGGCGCAGAAGATTTGGTCTCAAACAAAATAGAAAATGAGAAAAATTATTGCATATGAAAAAAAACGGTGGTAAAACAGCGCACATAGGAAAGAATTAAAAAAAAAAATATAATAAAGTAAGGAATTTAAAAACGCTTAAGGAATATTAAGAGTAAGTGGAACATTTAAAAAATATAAGTTTGGGGGATTAAAAGTGAGAGGGGATCTTAAAATGTCCTGTGTGCAAGGAAATAAAAACAACAACAGAGAAATTAAATGAACTTGTGAAGAAATCGAAGGTGGAGGTGGGGTTTTTTACCATAAAGCTTGATTTTATAGCATTTAAATTAAACATAATACCAAGTGTGTCAGTGTGAGTGGGTTTGTGTGTGTGTGTGTGGGAATTATATGTGTCTCAGATTTAGCTGAAAAATAAAAATATTTAGATTCTAATTAAAACAAAACTAACAGATTTTTAAGCCTAAATTACTATGCTTTTAAATTTTTAAGGGTGGTAAGTCCTTTCTATGTATATATAGATTATTTTCACTATTTGTTCTCTTATTTTAGCTTTACTTCCCAACAAAATCAATCACTTGGCGGTGAGGGCTACAAATTTTAACAAAAACTTTCAATTTTCACAAATCTAAATCCAACTTTAAATAATGGTCTATGCTTTTATGCCGAATGTTTGTAGTTAATTTTAACAATGCTAAGCATTTGCTTATGAGGAATTATGGCCGTAAGAGAGATAACATAGAGATTGTTGGTTTTGCTCATAAATTATTTCTCCCAGTGTGTTTTAAAGAATTATAATCATTTTTTAACATATTTTTGTTTAATTTCGAAATTAATTTCAATGAGTCACTTTGTCATGGGCTTTGTTTTTCTTTGTTTGTGTGAGTTTGTGTTTTTGCTATTGTATTTTCTTTTCATTGCCTTTTACCGTTTGTTTGGGGCTGCGTAGGTTTGTGTGTGTGTAGAACCAAGTGATTTCTTTTCCATTTCTCTTAATGTTTTCAAGGACCAAAAACCATATTGTTATTGTTTTGTTTTTGCTTTTTTATATTAATTTGTTGTTGGTGTTTATTTTTTGTTATTGTTGTTATAACTATTAAATTTTCTTTGTTTGCTTAACTTTTTATAGTAAAATGGGGGGTTTGTTTATTTTTTTTTAATTTGTATTTTTTTGTTGTTGTTGTTACTTGTTTTGCTGGTTGGTTTGTTACATTTTCTTTTTTTATGGTTTATATGTTGTTTTTGTTACTTTTCTTTTCTTTCTCTTATCATTTAATTATAATGAATTTCCTTTTAATTTATTACCACCATAGCGCCCTAACAACGGTTCTGAAATATCTCGTCATTCTAAATATTCCCACCAATCCTTTTCGTAGCCCTCATGCACATGAGCTAAAAGTACTGTACACCTCTTCTCACAATATCTGTAAAAAAAACAACAACAACAATAAGGAAATGAATATTTGATGTGCAAAAGTAAACTATTTTCCTTGTTACTCACCTATATTTATCTTGAACTTTTTGTTTGATATCAGCTAAGTTTTCTGATGTTATATCACGTTCCAAATATTCAGATAATGTCTCTGTGGCAGATTCTAAATCTTTTTGATTATCTTCGAATATCATTGATTGATTGTTCTTTTTTAAATAATACGCAAATACATACGTATACATGAGAGTTTGGCGGCATTGGCATAATATATCAACGGCCTTTTTCAAAAATTGCACCTAGAAATACAAAAACAAAAATGAAGTAGAAAAATTAAACAACAAAAAAACGACATAAACGGTTTAGAACCAATTAAATCTATTTTAATACTATTTTAATCGCGTATTTTTTCAGTAAACATTTGCAGGAGAGTAAGCACAGCCTTTACTCTTTGAATGTAGTCCTTGGAGAACGACCGCCACCCATTGCACCCGAAGAAATCGACCTCCCCCGGCAAACCAGAGTAGTTCTGGCTCAATTACGTTCCGGCAGATGCAGTCGCCTCAATTCCCACAAAGCTAGGATTGATGCCGACGTGCAAGGAGTATGTCCCGATTGTAACCAGGGACCGCACGATACACGTCACCTGTTTAACTGCCCGGCCAGACCCACTCGACCCAGACCCAGATCCCTGTGGACGCACCCCATCTTAGTCGCGGAGTTCCTGGGTCTTGACACTCAACAGAATCAAGCAGACGAAAGATAGAACACAATAAACTGCTACAACAACAACTCTTTTTTGCTATTTATAAAGGGTGATTTTTTTGAGGTTAGGATTTTCATGCATTAGTATTTGACAGATCACGTGGGATTTCAGACATGGTGTCAAAGAGAAAGATGCTCAGTATGCTTTGACATTTCATCAATAAAATTCAATGATTTGCAAGCGTTGCTCGTTAGTAAGTCTATTCATGATGAAATGTCAAAGCATACTGAGCATCTTTCTCTTTGACACCATATCTGAAATCCCACGTGATCTGTCAAATACTAATGCATGAAAATCCTAACCTCAAAAAAATCACCCTTTATGAATTAAACAGCTGGGGCCGAATTACTGCATACATGAACAATAGTTCTCTATTGTGAATTGTGCATTTCTTTATTCAACGAAGATTTTTGAAATTTAAGATCGCAAATGTTTAAATGAAAGTGGTATAAACATCTAATAAACACGACATGAAGTTTCATTCGATACGAAAGTACACTCGATCACGTATGCGGTAATTCGGCGCCTGGTTTTCATTAACCATCCGTTCGAGCTGCAATTACTGCTAGAGATTTTCTTCCCAGCAGAAATTTGCAGCACGAACTGCGAATTACCAGACTCTCACAATTGTGCTCGCTCTTAAGCGCTCTCCCGCTCTCTACTGCTGGCAAATAAAGAACGCCAACAACATCCAGTTTCCATTCCATTTCCATTCACTGTATAAGCGCGATGAAACCTTTCATCGGTCAAGGGCTGCTGCCTTCGTGTTATTTGTTCCTCAAAATGTTCATCCTATTTTATCATCTGGAACACACCCCGCAGAATGCCTTCTCAGTATGCTGCTGGACCCTATGGGAGCCAATGACACTAAATATACAATCTTATCTCCGAATTGTATGGAAAACAATTAGGGATTTTGCAAGTAGCATGGAAGTTCTAGCTTAGATTTTCTTTTTTGAGGTTACTTGTTATTATTATTTAAAGCGCACAACAAGCCGAATACTGGCTTAGGTGTAGGTCCATAGTGACATGGTGAGAATTAATATCCTCAACCTCTTTCCAACTTAACCTTACCTATCCCAGAGTTTTCTTTTAAGTTTGCTGCCTTTCCAGATGTTGATTGAAAAATGCAACAAAAATAAATCGACAGCTGTCATAATCATTCACAATAGAGATAACAACAGAAACTAACTGTGTTCAATAAACATAATTCAGACATGTCTTCGATTTATTATGCACCGAGCAAATCACTTCAAAATATTTCAGGATAAACCCACAACACACTGTTTAAACAACAACAACTAGATCTCACCCCGGCATGGGATAAGGGATGGGATAAGCACCACACAGGCTGGGGCCAAATTACCGCATACGTGAACGAGTAAAATCGATCGAATCTCTCTATTGTGAATTATGTATCTCTACATTGAACGTTTATGAATTGAACGCAAATGTTTAAATCGATTGTTATTTGTAAAAACTTGGGCATAAAAATGGTATAACACCCATTAAAAACGAGATTAAATTTCATTCGATACAAAGGCGCACTCGATCATGTATGCTGTAATTCGGTCCCAGGTTCTTTCAGCTCCGATCTATGTGGCGTTCATTGTTACAATGAGAAGCTCAGCTGACAGCTATCGGGCAAGTTCACAGATTGCGTTTAGTGGAATGTCATCGCGGACAATCAGCGTATCTCATTTGGCTTGTTAGAATTAAGAAGCTATTCTGGGTCGATTAACCTACATGCGAAAAATATATTAGATTTTATGTACAATAATAAGTCTGTACGTCTTTGCGCCCTCAAGTATTTATTTTGAGTTAATTATTGTGTAAGTGTACTCAAAAATTTAGGGCAAATTTGCACAAATTGTTGCTAGAAGCCGTTCGCGCATTTTAGCAGAAGAAAGCGGCAGAGTGCGGTTGGGCGAGAAAATTTTGAGAGTTTCGTGGTTGTTTTTGTTGTAGCAGTGTGTTGTACACTAAGGCGACAACCCTTGCCGATGAAGGACTCCAACGGGTCAATCCGGCACGTACAACCAGCTGCCATGGGATTGTTGAGAGTTTGGTTATTGAACTTGTAAATTTCTACTGGAGGTTTTTATTCCAGCATAAATTTGCTGCATCTCCTCTCAATTTTTGCTGGAAAAGTATGCGAACAGAGCTATTATTTGCCTGCAGAAGAGAGCGCGAGAGTGCTTGAGACCAAGCAAATTTTTAAGAGTTTCATAATTGAGAGCCTGCAAACTTCTGCTTGAGGCTTTTTCCAACAATAAGTGTGTTCATGTACTCAAAAATTTGAGCAAATTTGCACAAATTGTTGCTGGAATTTGTTCGCGTACTTTAAATGCCAGCAGATGAGAGTGTGAGAGCGAGGAAAAATTTGAGTTTGCGAATTTCTGCTAGATGTTTTTTTCCCAGCAGAATTTTTAGCATCAAACAGCTGTTTGTTAAATAAGCAAAAGAGCAAAAATAGCAAAAGTCTATAAAGGCTCAATTGGATTCACATTGTCGGGTTTTTCTGTTTTGTTTCGGGCATTTGTTCGAACATTTTTTCTATGAGCAAAATAGTTGTTGTTGTTGTAGCAGTGTGTTATACACTGAAGCGGCAACCCTTGCCGATAAAGAACTCCACCGGGTCAACCCGGTGCGTACAGCCAAACGGCTGCCATGGGATTGGTAGCAAAATATTAGCGACATGTCGCTGCATCAAGATAAATTTTGCACAATTTTAATTGCAAATGTAATTAAATGCGCCGCATCAACTCTGCTTCGAAACTGTTGGTTTTGTTGCGTGTTGTTGTTTGACTTTAGTCTGTGTTCGACAAAGAAAAGAGTCCATCCTATTTCGTAATAATTTAATAGGCTAGAAGAAGCGGTCGCCGCGGGAACGGCCATTTGTTATTTAAAGGCGCCAATAACTCGGCTTGTCGTATCGTGCATGATAGGCACTCACTATTTAAGCAAAAACCAGTGCTGCTCGGCCTCTCACTAAGACTCTCTACTCGATGTCGCTGATTGTCTTTGACTGCAATTACAGTTACTCCGTATATGAAGCATTCCACTATTCGCATCCTATGGACGGGACGGGTAGCTCCCAGCTAAACTTCTGTGGATAATGATGAACACCACACAGATCGTAGCTCAAAGTTCCAGCCCGTGATGTGCTCACAGTTATCCCGTACCGAGAACTCACTTTGCATCAGCATTCAGTTATTCAGCATATTTGCGCAATCATTCACAATAGAATTAACAACAGAAAAAAGCTGTGTTCAATATGTTTTAAGTCCCCCCCAGACGTGCCGTGAAAATACAAATTATTTCGGTCATTTAAATTTGTGATTTACGATGACAAGCCATGCTTTTGTACAAAAACGCCTTCGTTTTACATATTTTACATTATACACTCCAACTCAAAACCTTAAAAATTTTAACATTTGTGGTGTATTTTAGATAACAAGTGTTTTGACGAAAATGATCTAGGCCTAACTCCATCTTAAGGCTGATACCATGTTCGCTTTGAAAATCAATATTTTTCCGGATATAGATTTTGAAGCAAAAAGCAAATAAAAGTAATCACGAAAAAGCATGGAATCATGAACAAAGCACTAACCTTAAAACAACAAAAGTAATTATTTTTAGCAATCCTTGAAAGAAAAAATGATCCATTAAATGACCCTACAAAATGTAGATCTCTCCCAAAAGGGACTTGCCGAAGGTCGAAAACCCCACATGTATGTGGACACAACAACAAATTATAAATAATGCTTAATTTAAACATTCGCTTTTTAAATTTCAAAAAAATCCCGTTCAATAAAGAAATACATAATTCACAATAGAGATTTCGAACGGTTTTGCACGTCCACCTATGCGGTAATTCGGCCCTAGGTTTTTTTTTAAAAGAAAAAAATTATTGCGACTTTTTTCACAAAACTTTATGTAGATTTGAAATTGGTTTTTTTGACATATTTCCTTTATAGAACTGTCAAATAAATTTATTTTAAGACTTCATAAAGTGTTGTGAAAAAGGCCGTTTGTCTGTATACATATATCTATAAAAACAATTTTGTAGTTTTTAAAAGTTCTATGTTCATTAAAGCTTCAACTCACTTCAAT
Organism: Stomoxys calcitrans; assembly: GCF_963082655.1. NCBI lineage: Eukaryota > Metazoa > Arthropoda > Insecta > Diptera > Muscidae > Stomoxys > Stomoxys calcitrans. The sequence continues at coordinate 21,296,568 of NC_081555.1, read as the reverse complement.
CCATGACATATTGTGTTGCTGCATTTCTTCCATTTTATGTTTAACCGAGGCATATAATTTATTTTCAAACTTCAAAGATTGCATATGATTCATATAACGATTGTAATAATGTAAATATCTGTAATAGGTAAAAGAGAGAAGCATTTAATTGGAGATTATTCAACCATTTGGTGTCTTTCGATTGATTACCTTGCTAATGATGATCTAAACTTTTCTTGAGCATCACGTGCAGCTTTGGCTTCATCTTCATCATAACGATTACAGTTGTACCATGACGAACCGTGTGGTTCCCATGAGCCTAGGCATACCCAACAGAAGTCATGTTTACAGTTTTGGTTCTTGCAAACCATGTGATTGCAGCCGCCATCCTTTTCGATGGTTACATTACACTTGGGACACTCTTTAGTGTTGGCTGCTATCCAATTGCTGGTCTCCGAATCGTCATCACATTTCTTGATCCATTTTTTTAACCAGCGACACTTGACGGGATCATGCCAGTTTTCGCCACAAACAAAACAGAAATTGTGGCCGCACTTGCAGCGCACCGGCTTTGAATCCACATAGGATACTTTAATTGCATAGGTGCAATCAATGGACGGACACCAGCGTAACAATTGATTGCACTCCACAAAGCTGTTGGTGATCAGTTGTTGGTATTTAATGCGAACACGGTTATCGGTCACAAGTTTCATAACGGTAACATCGTCCACCAGAATATCACAGCCGTGAGCGGCACATGAGATTGATTGGCCGAGACCTTCGGTAATGATTTTCGTTGTAAGATATTCGCGCCAACAAGTTAAACAAAAACGATGACCACATTCCAAGCCAGCCATGGACTAAAAATCACAAAGAACAAAGAAGAAAGTTTAGCATAATCAAAAATTTAGTTTGACCAAAAACGTATGGCTTACATCTGAGGGTAATTGTGAAAAACAAATTTCACACTCTTCAGCTGTGTTAGTTTTTGCATTCTGCAAAGAAATAAAAGTTTAGTTTCTATATTTCAAAATATTTTAATAGAGATTGCTGGCTTTTCACTTAACCTTCTGTTTATTTGCATTGGCAGGTTTACTGAAAGGATTTATAACATGAGCACCACGGAAAAACTCATCGGTATTGCCATCGAAGTATTTCTCCAAAAGTTTCTCCTTGTCCCATTTAAAGTGATTTAATAATATTCGTGTCACTGTTGATTGAAGCTGAAAAGACAATGTGGCTAATTATTAATTTTTTATGTCCTATTTTATTATTTGTTTTATAAAAAAGAGGGCTTTGAAAAAATAGAAACTTAACTTAATAGAAAATTAGTTCTATGAGCGGTATTTCTTTTTAGACAAATAAAGAATATTAAATAAGAGCTGTTATGCTATTAGAGCTATATCCGATTCGGACATAAATAAATGCTGAATATTGTAGAAAGTCATTGTGTAATATTTCAGTTCATTGGAATAAGAATTGCGCCTTGTAGGGTCTCAAGAAGCAAAATCGGGAGATAGGTTTATAAGGGAGCTTTATCAAGCTATTGATCGATTCAGACCATATTAGACACGTATGTTGAAGCTGTTGAAGCATGGGAGAAGCTGTTGTACAAAATTTCAGCCAAATCGGGCGAGAATTGCGCCCTCTAGAGACTCAAGAAGTCAAGATCCCAGATCGGTTTATATGACAGCTATATCGGGTTCTATACCGATTTACGCCATACTTAGCACTGTTATTGGAAGTCATAACAAAACAATTCATGCAAAATTTCAACCAAATCGGATGACAATTTCGCGCTCTATTGGCTGAAGAAGTCAAGATCCAAGATCGGTTTATATGGCAGCTATACCAGATTATGAACCAATTTTTATCATACTTAGCACAGTTGTTGGAACTGATACCAAAACACTACGTGCAAAATTCCAGTTAAATCGGGCGACAATTGCGTGCACTAAAGGCTTAAGAAGTCAAGACCCAAGATCGGTTTATATGCCAGCTATATCAAAGCGCAGTTATTGGAAGTGATACCAAAACACCACGAGCAAAATTTCAGTCAAATCGGACGAGAATTGCGCCCTCTAAAGGCTCAAGAAGTCAAGACCCAAGATCGGTTTATATGGCAGCTATATCAGGTTCTATACCGATTTACACCATACTTAGCAATGTTATTGGAAGTCATAACAAAACACCTCATGAAAAATTTCAGTCAAATCAGACGAGAATTGCGCCCTCTAAAAGCTCAAGAAGTCAAGACCCATGATCGGTTTATATGGCAGCTATATCAAAACATGGACCGATTTGGCCCATTTACAATACCAACCGACCTACACTAATAAAAGGTATTTGTGCAAAATTTCAAGCGGCTGGCTTTATCCCTCCGAAAGTAAGCGTGCTTTCGACAGACGGACGGACATTGCTAGATCGACTTAAAATGTCATGACGATCAAGAATATATATATTGGGTTGCCCAAAAAGTAATTGCGGATTTTTTAAAAGAAAGTAAATGCATTTTTAATAGAACTTAGAATGAACTTTAATCAAATATACTTTTTTACACTTTTTTTCTAAAGCAAGCTAAAACAGCTGATAACTGACAGAAGAAAGAATGCAATTACAGAGCCAGAAGCTGTGAAAACATTTGTCAACGCCGACTATATGAAAAATCCGCAATTACTTTTTGGGCAAACCAATACTTTATGGGGTCTAAGACGAGTATTCCGAGCTATTACAAACCAAATGACGAAATTATTAAAAACAAACATTTTGAATTAGCGTTGCAGGAGACCATTATGTATTAATGCGTTAAGTCCTCTTACTAATTTGCTTGCTTATGGGATTTTTATAAAGAGTTTTTCTATTTATATATTATACATTGTAATTTACAAGCTATCAAGCTATCGTATGAATTCGTTCAATAACATTATCTTACATTTATTTTTAAAGATTAATTATTTCGAATTGTTTAGTTGGTTATATCCAAATGAAATCTATACCATATTATCAGCTACACATGTACGGGTGTAAAAAGTATATTATAAATTCTATAGTGTATGCTACAACAAGAAACAACAAAAACAAACAACTACTCAACTTGGTTGCTTTATTTCTTATTGGCGAAGGAAAGCAAAACACCGGTCGGCAAAAAAAAATGCTCATACTAAAGTAACAGAAAATAAATGTCATACGTCATTGCCTGAGTTTTTGCTCTTATCAAAAATGAAAATCTGTTGAGCTTTTACTAAATCATATTCCAAAATTAACTTATTACAATCAATTGTTTGACTGTGTTGACCAGTGTTAAGTTGTAGTCTTTCGTATTTCTTTTTTCTTTGACGTATTAGTAGTTTCGAGTTCTGCAGTGCCAACCTGTCTAGTGTTTGTTTTTTTTTTGTTTCTTTAGCCTATTCTATGTGTATAATTACAACCTTTTATATTTGAAGGTTACTTCTATTTCAGTTTTTCTGTTGAGGGAAAAAGCGAGGAAAGAAAGCAAAAGAGCTGTGCGAAATGAAAAATCGACTGAAAAGTCATATTATATGGGTCCAACATTATCAACAACACCAGAGCTTAAATGCATTTTCAATCACATGCACATGCATGCATGTTGTCATTGTGAATATTTTGTTATAGTGTATAGGTGGTATGTACATACATATGTATGTATATGCATACCAACATATGGGCAAACTACTGCTAATACTGCTGCTGCTCTTTGTTTTGCGCTCGTTTTTTTATGTTTGAAACATGAAGCATAGGGACAATACGAAACATGTATTAAAAAATGTTACATACTTTCATCATGGCACTAAGAATATCCTTGGCCTAATTTACAATAACGGTTTTGCATTGACGTTTATAAATATGTGGCACCCCTTTGTCCTAGTGTCAAAAAAATGTAATCGCCGTCACATTCTTGAGAGAGAGAGCGAGAGAGACCTTTTATTATTGATTTCTTGATCGAATCTTGTAATGGATGCAAGTATTTATACTTTGAAGTAAATGCCATAGTAGTTCATGATTTTAGGCGCCCAATATATACTCACAAATAAATCAAATTGGACGAATGGAATGATCAACAAATATGTATCTCATAGATCTATCTTAAAAGATTAACTAAGGAAACCCTAGCAAAATAAACTTGGAATAAGATCAGCAATTTAATACATGTAGGTCATCAGATTACGGCAAGAGGCCACCGTAGAGCAGAGGTTTGTGTGTCCGCCTATGACGCTGAACGCCTGGGTTCGAATCCTGGGGACGAGGCCATCAGAAAAAATTTTCAGCGTTGGTTTTCCCCTCCTAATGCTGGCAACATTTGTGAGGTAAAAAAAAAAAATGTTCATAGACAAAATTTGTATTTGTATCAGATTACGATACTGTGGTCTACGCAATGACTGCGATCCATGGTGGCACAGTCCACGGGAGCCGGTTGTACGTACCGGATTGACCCGATGGAGTCTTTCATTGGCAAGGGTTGCCGCTTCAGTGTACAACACACTGCTAAAACAACAACAACCATGCTGTCAAGTCTCTCTCTCAAATACTTGTAAAAGGATGCTAGGAACTCAACACCTTTGGCAATGCAACATAAACCGAACTGAATAGATGCTCCAGGGTTTGAAACCATCTATTTATCGAGCTTTCCGAGTGTGATAGAACGACAATCAACCACCTCAATTTTCTGTGGATGAATTTTAAAACGTCTTTCACATCACAAAATTGGCCAAGGAGCTGGACCTTATAATATTTCTCATTAACGATGACAATGTTGGAATTGAATCTGAAAAATTAAAAGATTTAAAGCACCAATGATGTCAGCAAAGATATCGAATAAGGGAGACCGATTATCCTTCTCTTGCAGTTAGCTGTAAATGGCGCAATTGCTTTGCAAACCATCACTGCATATATTAGCCGTGCCCAGGCATGTGCTGGAACTCTGAGCTCCGAATTGTTATCGTTTTTTTTTGTAGCAGTGTTTTATGTGAAACTCTGCTGAGAGCTAACGGGCTCGTTCACATTTTGCGGATGGTGAAATGCTGTAAGGGTATAAGGGGTAACTACAACTGCAGTCGCGGACAATCAGCGGTATTGAGTGAAGAGTCTCAATGAGAGGCCGATTGGCATCAGCTCTTGCTTAAACACTAAGTGGCTGTGATAAGACCGTATCATACGCGATCGATTGTAAGATTATGGCTTGGGGACCCCACGTTAATGACATAGACGATAGTGGCCACATTTTTTACAACTGCTATCACATTGTGGTAGCTTGTCAGCAATGGTATATGAGATTAGATGGCTTAATGATTTCGATCACCAACTATCGTAAAATACTTGTTCCCGAACGGGATAACTATGAGCTCTACACAGCCTGGAATTTTGAGCACCAATCTATGTGGTGTTCTTCGTTATCGCGAGAAACTTAGCAGGGAGCGAATTTGCGCATCCACAGGTTGCGGATAGTGGAAAGATCCATACGAAGTAGCTGCATACAATAAGCGATATCGAGTGGAGAGTCTCAGTGAGAGGCCGGGACCGGACACCGGCCCTTACTTAAATGCTGAGTGCTTATGGTGCTCGACATGACATGGCGGGTTATTGACGCCTTTAAATTACCAATGGACGTCATGTTCCCGAGGTGATTGGTCGCACGGCCTTGAATGAACTTGCTCATCTATAAGATCTTGACAAGGATCACACCTCCACATGCAAATGGTACTACAACAACAACAAAATTCTTGGCGTCACACTACCCTTAACAGATCTCTGCACATGCTATTACAATGTCTGAGGCTAAAGATACCTCTATAGTAGTAGTAAAATGGCTCAGTTTTAATGTATTATGAGATGTTGGCTAACAGACACCGGCACTTAGTTGACTATGGGGCGTGGTATAGAAAACAATTAGGGATTTTGTTAGTAGCACAGAATTCCCGACTTACGATTTTCTTTTTCGAGGTTACTTTTTAGTATTCAGAGTGCTCAACAAGCCGATTACTGGCTTAGGTGTATGTCCATAGTTGCATGGGGCGCATTAATATATGCACCCTCTTTTCAACCTAACCTAATCGAACCTACTTTTTAGCATTTAGGGAGCACAACAAGCTGGTAACTGGTTTAGGTATGTCTATAGTGGCATAACCTAACCTAACCTACCTAACCTTTAATATGTTAAAGGCTGTTGCTATAACCATCTCCTCAGACAGTCAGGTTTCTTGTAAATCTCTGGAAATTTCCACATACAGTACATTTATACTGATCATTTAAACATGTTTTAATGGTTCAATTATCTATTTTCCCATATGTTCAATTTAAACATTTGCGATCTTTAATTTCAGAAATCTTCGTTCATTAAGAAACGCATAATTCACAATAGAGAGATTTCGAACGAATTTTTCTCGTTTACGTATACGGTTATCCGGCACCTGTTCGACTTTTCACATGAACAACTGCCAAACTCAATACAAAAAATTGAAAATTATTAATAATTGAGAGTAAATAAATAAACGGATTTTTTACATTTAGAACACAAAGATAGCAGTTAAAAAGAATTGATCTTGTGTAATATGAAAGCAAGAAAAAAATTCCGGTAATTATGTACCTAAGTTAAAACGAATAAAGAGATACTATTACGAAAGCAGAACAGAGTAACCTGCTTAAATGGGATTTTATGACGTTGAAGTCTGTCAGATAGCAGTAGCTTTATCCATACAGATCACATCTTTTTTCAACCGCCATTGTGAATGGCTATACAATAGCAACGGTACGATGATTATTAAAGTTGTCGCCGTTGAACAAACATTTATACAACAATATATAATCAAGTTATATAAGGTAACTAGTTTTAAAAAAACAAAAAAAGTAATAATTTGTTGTTTGTTATAAATAAAAAGTATACAAATTGTGATTGAGTAACTGTCGACAAATTTATTACATTTTAATTTTAGATATGAAAATTCTTTAAAGTAAAATTATATAGGCATAATCTTCGCTTTACAGAATGTGTCATCCTAGGTTGATTAATATGACCATGAGACACATCTCTGAGAGAATTAAAACCTTTGTGGTTAGTAGCCTGACAACTAACACTAGACGCAAATAACGATACATTATCTATGGGGTTTTGCATTTGTTCTCTACAGAAGAACTATTCATGTTATATATACGTGTAAGTTGCGTGAATTTGCACATGCAGTACGTAAATAAAGAATTGTCAAGAATATAACTCATTTTATTTTGTCATTGTGAATAATATAAATCCCGTCTACCGGGGTTTACCGGTAGACGGGATGACAGGGCAAGGAGGAGAGCCATTCATAGTATCCGTGGTCTCCGAGACTATGGACAGCCATCCAAATTTACCGAGGCGAAGCTACAAATGTCATCCGTGGCGCCAAATGATCCACGACGTTGGGCCCCGACAGAATCTCTACACTGATGCTGAAGAATCTGGATTTACCTAGAGTTGAATACCTTACTACGGTCCTCAACTTGTCTTTGTCTTATTGTTCCCGATGTCTGGAAGATGGGCAGAGTGATCGCGCTACTTAAGTCTGGAAAGGACCGAGTTTGGGGGAGTCGTACAGACCGATCTCCCTTCTCTCACCAGCAGCCAAGACACATGAGGTACTATTCCTCCCGAGACTTGTTGGAGAATTTCTATTCGTCAGACATCAGCATTGATTTCGAAGACTGCATAGCATAACAAATGCTTTGCACGCTATCACCGTACCCATTTGCCGTGGCTTTAATCAGCCCAGGCCATGTAATATGTCATTCCTAGTAGCAATAGACCTACCAAAGGCATTCAAAAGGGTCAGCCATACCAAACGCTGTGTGGTCGCGAATTATCTATGTAGTCGCCAGTCATTTGTGGAATTTAGGGATAAGAAGTCGAAGCACCCTAGATTGAAACAGGGAGTTCCCCAAGGCGGAGTGATATCTGCGGCAATGTTTAACCTCTACCTATTCTCCATTCCAGCCCCAAGACGGCATAGAGATCGTATCAAATGCGGACGATTGTCCGATCATGGCATTAGATCCCCGATCCATTGAAGACATCTGAGACAGGTTGAACGTCTACCTAAACGAACTTGCCTCATATTTCACTGCAAGAGATCTGAAGATATTTGCCTCTAAATTTGCGATAAGGTCAAAAGTAAGAACCTTATTGACCTCGTACAAAGCAATTGGCCAGCCTGTGGTAAGTTATGCAGCGCCAGTGTATATCGTCCACTCTGTGACACGCAGTGTAATAATATTCAGATCTGTCATAATGCCGCCCTTCGAGCTGTCTCCTTAGTTCTCATGTGGACCACCTCCGTCAGTAGACAAAGATCCTGCCCGTGCCAAGACATAACTACATGCCGTTTAAGCAATACATTTTGGGCTGTTATCGCATGGACCATCCAAATCATCATCTTGTGAATAGTTATCTACCGCCCAGAAGCCTTAAGGTAGATTCTACATGATCTTCAGCGTAAGGTTCAATGCTACAAGAGAGAATCTGTAGATCAAGCGGCATATCAAGCGGGTCTAGACAACATTCATTTAGACACGGTAGCAGATGCGGTAAATAGCTACCGTAAATAGCTCACACGACTCCGACCCAGATCCCTATCGACGCACCCCATCTTAGTCGCAGAGTTCCTCGATCTGGATACTCAACAGAATCAAGCAGACTGCTGCAACAACAACAACGGCAACAACGTTACCAACTGGAAATTACAATTTGAGATCACTGTCATCGCACTGGATGCTTCATTGCTGCTCCATTGTTCTGCCGCGTCCCAACGTTTCAAAAAAAGTTACTTGACTGAACGTATCGTAGACCATTGAAAGGCCAAGAGCTATGAGTACCGTTCTATGGTACTCATAGCTCTTGAGACCTCGGCTTATTTGTGCGAAAAAAGACGAATTCAAATTCGTTTCCAGTTAAAGTAGGAGATTAAGATACCCTCATTAGTGTAAACTTTTTCACATAATCTCTAATTTTGATGTTGTGGAACATATAGTCTTACCAGTCCTTATAATCCCTATATAATGCTGAAACTGATATAAGAACCCTTGTATCCCGCAAACGGATGTTGGACGTAGAAAGGTTGCATGTATTAAGGCAAGTTGTTCAATGTAAAGCTATTTACCATAAGTATCCACTAATGCATTCATTGGTCTGGACTACATTCATTGGTCATTTGCGTATTATTCCTAAGGCAGTGTCTACCTATAAAAGTTATTTTGATAGATCGGCGGCAACCCTGTTTTTTTTTTCAAACTTTCTTACTAAACTTGCATTATATTGAAATTAATAAATAATAAATAAAAAATACTTATAAGGGGACTATTTAGATTTCCTCACAATTTGAAGCCATTATAGTATACCCCAACAATGTTATTCGTCTTTACTTCAAACTCTTAGTTATAAATTATTTTTGAAATGGCAAGTACCAAAATATTCTACATACCCTTATCACTGTTTTCACTTCGTCGATTATCTCCCTTTGATGTTGTACAATTTCCTCAGTGGTCAAAACATCATAATGGTATTCGTCCGAATCAGCTTTAGGTTCCGGTTGTACTTCATCCATATCCACCTCAAAACCGCCATCATCCCCCGATGATACATTGCCGGAATCCATTTCATATGAATCTTCATCGGAATCCATAATTAAAGCTTACTGTTGGACTGGTAGCGTTTAGAATAATCGAAGATTTCTACCAAAAAATGGTGTAGATTTCAAGAAAACAACAACACTCTATAGCACACTTTCAAAAAAGGCTGACAAGCAATTTAGAATCACAAATTTTCTTTATTACAAACCAAGATATCTAGATTTCTGAAAATGAAAGAGAATAGTAGACGTAAAACTAAAATTAAATTGATTTTTGCATAATTAAAGGTATAAAATAGAGGAAAAAGACCAAAAGCAATGATATAAGAGTATTAAATAAAAATTATCTTTTAATTAATTTATCAATTTTGCAAAACTATGAATTTCTTAGGGGGACGTTTTGAGTGCAGCTGAAAACAGCTGTTACAGCCTCTCTAACTTAAAAAGATGATGTCTTGTTGTTGCTGTTATTATTATTTATTTGAGGAAACGCAAAACAAGAAGAAGAGCAAACGTCACTTGACCTTGTTCAAGTTATATTTCTGTGTGTTTTGTTGTTGTTGTTGTTCTCTTTCATTGTTTGAGGATGAGTATTGGGTCTTTAGATTTTTTTATCTGGTTTTTTTTTGTGTATAGAGATACTGCGCGATTTGTTGTTGCCCGTGTCTTTTAGTTATTAAGGGTTTTATCTGGGAAAATTCTTTGTTTTTTCCATCGGGTCGTTCCTTTGTTAGAGTTGCTTGAGCTTATTCGTTTTGCTTGTTTGTTTTTTCTTGTTTTTGCCAAAGCCACTTAAAATTAACAACAAATACAAGATTTTATTTATAGTGGATGAATCGAATTTTAGCACCTTCACTGATGTCTCTTTGCATTTACTCTGCTCGTTTTTACTCTCTTGCTTGACCCCTCTCTCACATACAACTCTTTTAATCACACAATCGAATTGGAGCGAGTGATGATAGAAGACAACGCAAAATTTTCCAATGAGAATCACACGAAAATCACAAACAAGATTTAGCTTTAATGGCCGTTTATTTCATTTTAAGGAAACATTTATTTCTGGATTTGATAAAATATTCAAAGATACACACGCCAGTAGTTGTCAATAAAAGCAACAACAACAAAGTTCAAGGCTATTAACAAATGAGGCCACACAAAGAAACCAACCAAAGGCAAAAAATAAACACACATACATACACGATTGTGTTAAACGCAAAACTGTCATAACAATTAATTACTTTAACATTTATTTTTTATCACTTTTCTTTTCAAATTTTAATTTCTTAGAAAAACAGCTAATGTTTCAAACGAAATAATAGCTGGCTTAACAATCGAACAATTGACCGACCAGCTACGACCAAAAAAAAAAATGCAATTGCAATGAGAAGGCAAACATGGTCATGTAATTACACAAGAGCAAATGAAATAGTGATATCAACAATAAAAACTAACATTATATAGTCATCTCCATTTCATACATACACACTTTACATATATAAATACGTATATACAAACATACACTATTCACTGCGTTTTAACACATAACGAAACGAAAGTAGTAAGCATTTAAAACAATCATTCTTTTACTCTTTGGGATGTTTTGTATCTTATTTACTCGTTTACTTAAATTAATTTAATATACGACGATTTTCCTTATTACTTATCTTCCCGAAAATTAAATAGATTGATGTTCTTGCTCTGCTCCGATGTTAATTTAGGGATCTAAAAGTCGACAAATCGATTACTCGATTTTTTGTGTAAAAAAGTCGAAGTCGACTTTTACTGCATGAAGCTAAGTATGCATCTTTAGCGAAATTTTCGCTTGCAGCCGAGACAGTTGTAGTGTTGAATACAAAATGGCGACAAACATCGATTTATAATTTTGGTCCATTCTTTAAACATTTTTGGCTAATAAATTACATATGTACTGTAATTAATCGTTTTTATTTCTGAATAACTTTATATCATGTTGCATGGAGCTATCAAAACATACATTTTCCGGCACGGGATAGCTGTGAGCATCACACGGGCTGGAACATTGAGCTCCAACTTGTGTCGTGTTCATTACTGTCTCGAGAAGCATAGTTGGGAAATACCGGCCTCGTTCATAGGTTGTGAAAAGTGGAATGCTCCCTACGGAGTAGCTACAACGGCAGTCGCGGACAATCAGCGGTATCGAGCGGAGAGTCTCAGTGAGATGCCGGGCGGCACCGTCTCTTGCACAAATACCACCGTCTCTTGCACAATGGCCACTTAATTTCGGATATTTGGCTTTTTCGAGATTTAAGTGCTAAATCCTGTGTTTTTTGAACTTTTTACCATACACATATAAATCCCATTTTTGCAGGATTTATTTTTAAATCGTAAGTAAACCCGATACCATGACTGAATAATCGATAAAAGTACCAACATATGCAATTGTTTTCTTGAATTGTGTATAGTTGTGTGTGATATGCACATTTATGAATGTGAATGTCACTTAAATCTCCAAAAACGCAGTGTAAATGGACAGGATTTGTTTTTGGATTTAGTTAAATCCAGATCACAAAAATTTCAATGTAAACGTGCTATAAACTTTAAAAAATTCACAAAAGACCTTGATTTTTATTTTATTTTTCGGTTATCGATATACTGAACAGTTTATCGCTGCCACTACCTTTAGAAGGCTGACTGAACTGTTATCCCTATAAATAATCAGCTGTTCCAACTGCATAGGAAAAATCACTTTATTCTCATAAACAAATATATAAAAATAAAATAAAATGTATGTTATTGCTTAAAAAGAAATGTCCGAGATAGTTAGACTAGAAGAGAACGTAAATGTTTTAATGATTTTTATAAAGCCCAAAGCGCTTTTGTTAAAGAACCCAAACCACTAACAGGACCTGACATTAACGGTAAACTGTCATCGTTAACGGTAAGTAATCTAATTCAACAATTTCCAACACGTTTTCAATAAGTCCACCTATTGGTCACTTATTGGAAATGTCGTTCCACAAAAGTTAATGACCCTTTTCACTAGAGAAGATATGGTTTTCTTCAAACCCACTGACGGTAATGAACAGTAAAAGTGTCTTTATAGAGCAAAAGGCCAAGTCTCAAAGGATAGAAATCTCCATTAATATGAGCTGCGAGCTTTAAACTTTGGTTCAATGATAACTGGTCTGGTCTATTTGTAGGCAAATTCGATCGATATACCGCAGAGCGACACTTTTTTAAAACATATTTAACGCTTTTGCTGGGACTCGATCCCAGACTGCTTACGTCGTTTCCATTTTATGGTGTATTTCACTTTTGCTTACAGTTGGACCAAAATTAATTAAAAAAAAATAAATTTATTATAGGCCAAATTTAACTTTTCCTTTTCGTTTTCCCACAAGCCATACCTTAACAAGAACATGGCTCTCCGTGCCCACCATGCTTGCTATGTAGATGAATCCAAAGAACATGAAACAACATCTCAAGCAGAGGAAGAGGAGAAGGAGGCTGACTCAACTCTCTTATCGATGGCAAAGATTGAACAAACGCTGGAGAAAAAAATTAAAGAAGGCGAATATAAACTGATTGAAACACCTAGAGTACGAAGTCCTCTGTGGCAACTTTTTTCGAAATTTTCCAAAAGCAATGGATCCACTGTTGACGGTTGGATATATTGTAAGCAATGTAAACATGTACTGAAATTTTACAGCAGCTGCACCACCAATCTTAGACGACATACATGCTGGAAGAATAATTTTTTGCATAGGGAAAAATCAAGTAAAAGTTGGTGTCAAATTGGTGGTGGAAGCAAACAGAGGCGAAAGGGACAGGTCTTTAGCCAGAACTACGAAGTGCAGAATTTCCATAAAACTGTAGTAGAAAAAATTGAGAATGGTCTCTACAAGCTACATAAAAATCAAGAGGAATCGGGAAATCCATTATGGAACAAATTTGCGTTTGTTTTCCAAGATAATCAAACCATACTAAATGGTTGGGTATATTGTTGCCAATGTGGCAGTATGGTAAAGTATCTAAGCTGCGAAGATGTGAAAAATTTAAGACAACACAAATGTAAAAATGCCCAAGATTCCAGTGAAGAAAGAGAAGACAGGTATTTCAAAATATATGCTAAAATAAATTTTCTTATATCTCCTATATTTTTTTTTTTTAGTGAAACCCAGAACAGCGACACTGATCTTAGAAATGAAACTGAAGGTCAAATTGTTAGAAAACTACAAGAAGGAGTTTATAAACTGAAAATTATGAATGGACGTCTAAAAAATCAACAACTACTGAAAGTTTTTGCCTTTGTTACAAAAGCAAATGGCATAATGTTGGGCTATTATTGTTGTCTTAAATGTTCCAAACTATACAAATTCACAGAGAAAAAGAAAGTTATGGAAAACCATGAATGCTTTCAGGAATATTTGGAAGAGAAAAGAAGAAACTTGGAAAAAATACGAGAGGCCAGAAGCAAACTACCAAAAACAAGTTCCACTACCAGCAATGTACAACAGCCTCTACTTTATGTTGTAGATGAAGTTGAGAATAGTACTGAAGATATTATAGACGATTCACAAATACCAGTAATTAATGCTGTCGACGAAGAGTATGAGACCGATTATCGTACCATAGAAATTGATCCCTATTCAATATGTCCAAATGGGGACACATCAGATGAGGACGAGGATATCTTTTATATATAAAGCAATACATTTTAATGCCAATTAATTGTAAATGAGGCCAGTACAAAAGCGAGGGATAATTATTTAATTTTGAAATTAATTATATAAACAAATAGAATAGAAAAATGTATAAAAAGAACAAATCTAAGGATTCCAAGGACAGACAAATAATTTAAAACTCCTTTTAATGTGGTTTAGAAAAATTTTCTGATGACTAAATTGTCATATAGGTCCATAACTTTGTGTAGTAGCCACAGGGGACAAGAGACATACGTTTAGCAATCCCATTCGGAGACCTAAGATCCATTGTGTTTATTCTAGTAAGAATGATAGAATAAAGAAAAGCATGTGTAAAGCGAGTATGAGCTGTATGATGACGTTAGCATAGTTAAACGTATCAAAATACAACGCTTGCGTTGGCTAGGTCATGTTGTCAGAATGAATGAAGAAGCTCCAGGGAAGACCGGGACGGCGAAAAGCTCGATGGAAAGACCAAATCCATGGCAGCCGGTTGTACGTACTGAATTAGCCCGATGGATCATTTCATCGGCAAGGGCTGCCACCTCAGTGTACAACACACTGTTTAAACCACCGATGGCAGCCGATTGTACGTACGGGATTGACCAGATAAAGTACTTCATCGGCAAGGGCTGCCGCCTCAGTGTACAATACTCGGCTACAATAACAACAAAAACAAGAGGACAGAATGGCATAATAAATGCTCGAACAATTCAGTCTTCTTCTCATTCCACCAACCCTGAGGGAATGATTTCATTACAATAGCCAGTCCAGTACCCTTATGAGCAGGCCGAGTTTACGATACATTAGATCCAGGATATGAATCGCTTGCAACCTATAACATCAGTCCCCACCTCATTCGGGCAGTTATTATACAAAGTTTCAATCCTACTAAAATGCTTACACAGAATAGGGTCCAGATCGGACAATATCTTCATATGTCATATAGAACGATCATTCGATTTAAAGTCTCGGCCCTATAAAAAGTGGCCGAACTTAATTTTTACATGTTTATATTATTTTTTTTTCATCTTTCAAAGGATTTTTTTTAATTTATTTCTTAAATCATAGGGTCGTATTTTATTGTAACATATTTAAAATAATAAGAGCATATATTGGGTTGCCCAAAAAGTAATTGCGGATTTTTCATATAGTCGGCGTTGACAAATTTTTTCACAGCTTGTGACTCTGTAATTGCATTCTTTCTTCTGTCAGTGTTCAGCTGTTACTTTTAGCTTGCTTTAGAAAAAAAGTGTAAAAAAGTATATTGGATTAAAGTTCATTCTAAGTTTAATTAAAAATGCATTTACTTTCTTTTAAAAAATCCGCAATTACTTTTTGGGCAACCCAATATATATAAAAAATTTTAAACTATTTTTAATTTTTATTCATTTTTTTGTTATTAATTTTCTGTTTTTTTATTTTTTGTTTGTTAATTTTCCCTTTCTTTTTTTTAATTTTTTGTTTTTTTCATTTGAATATTTTTTTAATAATTTGTTTTTATTTTTGTCATTTATTTAATTTTTATCTTTTAATTATTTAAATCATTTTGTAATTTTTTAAATTTTGTTATTTTTAATTTTCTGTTTTTTCTTAATTGTTCTTTTTTTTTAGTTATTTTTTGTTCATTTTTTGAATGATTTTTAATGAAGTAAGAAGGAGGTCAGTATAGTCAGTCGACATCAGAACGGGACATATAGGACTACGAGTTCAGTTATGCAAGTGATAGAATGTGTAGGACCCGAGGGGAAGATGTTGAGATGTTGGAGCATTTCCTATGTCACTATACGGCTTTCGCGGCTAACAGACGCCGGTACTTGTGGGTGGGGACACAATACCAGATATGAACCAACTTAGGAGCGTGTTATGGAAAACAATTAAGGATTTTGTAAGTAGCACGGAATTCCTTACTAAGATTTTCTTTATATTATTAAGAGCGCCCAAACAACCGAATACTGGCTTAGGTATATGCCCATAGCGGCATGGAGCGGATTAATATTCGCACCCCCTTTTCAACCAAGCCTTATCTAACCTAATCAAAATCTTTTTTTGAATAATTTTTTATTGTTTTGTTATTCATTCATAATTTCGATTAATTTTTATCTTTTAATTTTTGAAATCATGTTTTAATTTCTGTTTTTGTTTGCTTTTTTAATTTTTATTTTTTTAAGTCGTTTTTAGTATTGCTTTATTTTTTTTTTTTTTTCATTTTTAGTTTTATTCATTTTTTCATTTATTCCTTTTTTAGTTTTATTAATTTGATTTTACTCTTTCTTTAATTTTTATTTTTTTTTTAATTTAAAATTTTTGTATTTTTATAAGTTTTAAAGTCATTTTTTTGTCGAAACCACTCTAAAATTCGAAGAAGTAAAGCTAGCCGCTTGAAATTTTGCACAAATACTTATTATAAGTGTAGGTCGGTTGGTATTGTAAATGGGCCATATCAGTCCATGTTTTGATATAGCTGCCATATAAACCGATCTTGGATCTTGACTTCGTTAGCCACTAGAAAGCGCAATGCTTATCCGATTTGGCTGAAATTTTGCATATAGTGTTCCGTTATGACTTTTAACAAGTGGGCTAAGTATGGTTTCAATCGGTACATAACCTGATATAGCTGTCATATAAACCGATCTGGAATATTGACTTCTTAGGCCTCTAGAGGGCGCAATTCTTATCCGATTTGAAATTTTACATGAAGTGTTTTGTTATGAATTTCAACATTTGCGCTAAGTATGTTTCAAATCGGTTCATAACCTGATATATGTAGCTGTCATATCAACCGATTTTAGATCTTGACACAATTCTCATCCGATTTTGCTGAAATTTTGCATGAAGTGCTTTGTTATGATTTTCAAGAAATGTGCTTAGTATGGTTGAAATCAGACCATAACTTGATATGGCTGTCATAAAAATCGATCTGGGGTCTTGACTTCTTGAGTCTCTAGAGGCCGCAATTCGTATCCGATTTGGCTGAAATTTTGCAAAAAGTCTTTCGTTATGACTTCCAACCCTTGTGCCAAGTATGGTTCGAATCGATTGATAACCTGATATAGCTGCCATATAAATCGATCTTGAGCCTTCTAGAGGGCGCAACTTCTTGTGCTGCTATTTAAATCGATTTTGGATCTTGACTTCTTGAGCCTCTAGAGGGCGCAACTTCTTGAGCCTCTAGAGGGCTCTTTACTTTTTAATTTTATTAATTTGTTTTTCATTTTTTTTTACTTTTATTTTCTTAACATTTGTTAATTTTTTTGAATTTAATGTTATTGTATTTTTATTTTTAATTTTTGGATTTTGTTTCTTTTTTCATACTTTTTAATTATTTTTTAAATCATTTTTAAGTTATTTTTTATTATTGATTTTAATTATTTTAAACTTCGTTTTTCCTAATTTTTATTTTTTTTTTTTTTAATTTTTATTTTTATTGGATTTTTATTACATGTAAAATTGTTTTTTTTTTTTTAATTTTTCTTATTTTAATTTTTTTTTAAATTTTTTTTTCCAATTCTTCCAAAAGTTTTTTAATTCGGATTTCAAATAATTTTTTTTAAATAATTTAGTTTTCTTAAATTTATTTTTTTTACACAAAAATATTTTATTTTTACAATCCATTACATTTAATAGAATTTAAAAATATTATATTATCGGCATCTGGTGATGTTAGCAAATTCGGATTTTTATTCAGTATATGTTTCGCACAACTGGCACTTGCGGGTATGGACAATATGCGCAGGGCTAGCCAAGATAAAAGGGGATAGTCGTGGCAATTATTCTGCCACCAAAGACAAACATCAAATTTTTCCTCAAACTGAAAACTTTCAGCATGGTAGCGGGAGATTTCCTTTTTTATATTGAGTTGGGGTGTAACAGTTTTCAATTGTAGATTGGGAAAAAAGAAATTTATTTCGCTTCGCTCCGCCAAGTTCTCTGTCATATTCTTGGATTCCACATTCTCTATTTTTATTAAGGGGGCATCCTCCTTATCCAATTGAGTTTCCACGGGATACGATTTTATTTGCTCCATGCAAAATTCTTTTATTTCTTCGAAATGTTTATGCTGTTCTCGTCTTCCGGGTGGATATAAAAAGAAAGCGGCCTTGTGCCATATGCTGATGGTGTTCAACCAAATTTTATCGATTTTTTGCATAATACAATTCTTGAGGGCTGCTATCTCTTTGAGATCGCGAGGCAATGCTTGGCATATAGCTTTCAAACGATTTATGGAGGGTATGACAAAACATAAGGAGGGAGTTCGTGTCTCCTCCAGACTTTTGAAAATAAAATCAAAATTTTTAAACAAGTCAAGTAAGCCTGCAAAGATTTGTAATGTTGGCTCATTGCTACTGCTTGAAGGGGAGGATGTTGCTTCTACATGCTGCTTGATTTTTGGCCAATTTAAGCTTAGAACTTTGAACTTGTCATAGGTGTTCTCCACACCTGGGCATGTTATATTTCTCAATAGCTTTTGGCTTAGTTCGTTTATAGGCAGCATTTCTTGGGTTTCTCTAAAGGCTTCTTGCAAAATTTTGGAAAATAGGTGGCTTGCACTTTCCAAACGGTGACAGTTGACCAACGCCTTATCGAAGTATTCATCACTGGGCGAAACAAAGACCATATCTTCCATGTGGTCAACTAAGTCATATTTTTTCAACAACTCTTGCAACTCGTTCTCATAGATCTCAGGCCGCTCTAACAATTTCACACCTAGTGTAATATCGTATAAGCGAAATTTTGTTGCAAAATGTAAGCGGGCGCACAAAACGTGTTTCTGCATATAACCATCGAAATGAATGTCCAAGGATATGGCAGCGTTTTGTTCTTTATCTAGAAATATCTCTTTGACTTGTTGCCTTTTCTCATTGGCCATTTTCTCCAAGATTTCAGCCATAGTCTGCAGACTGGGTATGAAATCTTGTACTTCCACATCGTTATCAATTTGCTGGACTCCATTTTGCAAACAGTGCTCTATGAATTTGCGAAAACCCATACCCTCAACAATCGATGTAGGGCAGCAGTCTTCTATGATGAAATTGATACATGGTTGGAATTTTCGTTTGATTTCTTGGTTTTCCTTGGCTTGCTTAAAACACATATGGCGAACTAAATTCGAAGTGGTCGAGAAGATGGTTCTCAAAAATTGTTTACATTTGCGGCACTGCACCCATTGGATTATGTTTCCCAGCTCATCCTTAATGGCTGAAAATGTATGCCAGATAGCACTTCGGCCATTTGGTTTATTGACCAACTGGTAGCTGCCATTTTTTAATTTTTCTTCCACCTCCTGAGGCAGGCAATCATTTTGCAAGGAGGTTTCTTTTTGGGAATCTTCAATAGGCCATTGTTCATCGATGGTTTCTTCCATATCCACATCTTCTTGGGATTCCTCTTTTATGTTTAGCTTGTTTTGAGCAATTTGCTCACTTGCAGCCTCTATTTTTGATTTTTTAGCTTCTTGTAAGCTCCCATCCATTTGCAAATCCTCTTCGTTGTCATCTTTATTCTTATCTGCTTTGGTGGCCACATAGCAAGGATGGCGGCATAGATTAGAGGTGCTTTTGGCATTTTTCTTCATTACTTTTTTGCATTGGCGACAACGTAGCCAAGGTATTAAGTTGCCCTCAGCATTCTGTATGGCTTCGAAAATTTTCGAGGTAGCACTGCGGCTATTTAAAGCATTTAACACCACCTTGAATATGCCCTTTTTCAAATTTTCCTCCACCAAACAAGCGGTTAATTCATAACAATCCCCAATTTCAGAGGGCAAAGGTTGGTTATCGAAGGCATCATGATCAGACGATGGATCTGGATATTGATTTGGGTATATATCTATTTCCTCCTTTATGCAATAGGAGTTCAACATGGTTTCTTCTTCCACCACACAGGAATCCTCAATGATTTCCTCTTTAATCGCTCTCACCTGATATTCAATATTTTCTTGTTCCTCTTCTTGGGCTGCATTTGTTATGGCCACTTCCTGCTGTAATTCATTGCAGTAGGATAAATCCTCATTGTTTGGATTTTTAGACAGCCTATTCTGCGATGAAGCGCAACATTTGTGTTTTTTCAGATGAAATTCATCTTTGGTCTTGAAATTGTATTTCAAAACCAATTGGCAAAGTCGACAACATACCATTCCCCTCAATACGGCCCCATTATCCATGACAATAAAAGCAAATCTAGACCACAATTGATTGTCAAGACAATCTGTATTAGCTTTCAAAGTGCAGGCCCCACTTTTCAGTTGCTGCTCTACATTTTGTTGTATCATGGACATCTCAAAAGTATAATTGTCTTCTTCTTCATCCTCAAATGCTGATAGGTGTTGGCTATCATTATCCGAATCGGCCATAGTCATGTTCAGTGCTGGTCTACTAGCCTGTAGAGTAGAGCTCTTTGGAAGTTTTTTTGTATCAATGTAGCATTTGTGACGATTTAAATTGCCCGTTGTTATGCCATTGCTCTTTAAGATACGACCACATTTGTGGCAACAGACAAAGCCTTCCACCTGGCTGCCATCAGGTTTTTGTATCAAGGCAAAGGTTTTCCATATAAGGCTTTTACGATTCAGGGGTTTCAGTTTGTAGGTGCCTTTTCTTATGTTAAAGGCAATTTTGATTTTTTCCTTCATATCCTGTTGGTGATTTGCATTGGATGGTAGCCTGAAAGTGAGAAGATATGATAATTTTAGAAGGATAAAGGCAAGTATCGATAAAATTTGCGTTAGAAACAACCGATTCTTTGCTTTAAATTAATCATAAGTTATTGTTGTTGTTGTTGTAGCCACATTTTCGTCAAGCTCCTGTAGGTGAGCAAGCTTGTTCCAGTCCAAAGGACCGATCGCTGCGGGAACCATGTTGGCCAAGCGTTATTTAAAGGCGCCATTAACTCGCCTTGTCATATCGAGCATCATAGGCACTCAGTATTTGTGCAAGAGCCGTTGCCGCCCGACCAACCGGCGCTGCACCTACTTCGTATGGAGCATTCCACTGTCCGCAAACTGTGTACGCGCCCAGTAGCTCGCAACCAAGCCTCTCGTGACAGTAATGAACACCACACAGATCGGACCTCAATGTTCCTGCTTGTGTGGTGCTCACAGCTATCCCGTGCCGTGGCCACAAGGTACTCTTAAACGGCAGTAGGTCATTTCGTTGCGCTGAGAGAGTGTCATACTATACTGCCGAGTGGTAGACGTTAGAGGAGTCACAAAGCGAACTACGTTGTGCCCATCTATTGACTACGTTGACATAGCGTCCTGCATAACTATACTCTCATATCGCGAACAGGCCAGAAAACGGTTAATACGAAAAAGAAGAAGGATCCGGAATTTTTTCCATCTCGGTACGACAGAAAATGACAGGCATTTTGGAATGTGTCTTTAACAGTACGAAACAGATAAGTAACACTGAGGCGCCTGGTACTTGGAGGTGACCATTGGATCATATCGAAGCGTAGAATCGGCTGACATGTCATTAGAAGCAAGTATTTTACCTCTCATCAATTTCCATTTTACTGTCCATGCCACTGTTAAACTTCTGCATCGAGTTATTTGCATTACTGTCTTCCCCACCACTTGCCATCTCATTGACTTTATCCTCATCACTGTCCTCCTCGGTACTATTTTTTGCTGGCTGCTCTCGTTTCCATTTGATAAAGCATTTGTGACGCAACAAATGTGTGGTAACACTTTTATAAGATCTCTTCACCTGCTTGCAGTGACGGCAATAGACCCACTCTTTGACCAGCGTACCTGTGCCATCGCAAAACCAGGAAAACACTGACCAAAGTTGACTTCGTGAATTCGATTTATTCACCAATTTGTATTCTCCATTACGAATTTTACTCTCCAATTGATGTTTGATGGTAATTTCTTCATTTTGACTAATCAATTCTGAATCTGATAATACCTCATTTTCCTCGGAAATTTTTGGCGGATATGAAGCCTCAAAACAAGGATGTCGTCTCAAATTGGAAGTACAATGGCCATTGTATTTGAATAAATTTTTGCACATATTGCAGTAGGCTAAGCCGTCGAGAATTCGACCATTTTCTTTTAAAATTATGGAAAATACTTTCCAGGCCAGACTTTTGCCACTTTTAGGTTTTGTCAAACTATAAACGCCTGCTTTGATTTTATCACCGACTTCTTCACGGTAATCCATCTCCATGGTGGTAGATTAGAGGGAAATCTTAAAAAAAGAAAAGAATGAGAACAACTAATTCAATGAAAAGTACAGTTAAAACAAAAGAAAAGTCCATAAAATATTAAAAAAATAGCTATCATTGTAATATGTATAGGCCTTATGGTTATGGTTAACAAAAATGAAAACTTTTTATAACATTAAAAAAAATTAATTTCAAATTTACTTAAAAATTGAAACAATTTTCTTGGAAACTAATTTTTTTTCAGTGTACTTTGACTATATTCTTAAAATACCTCCAAGTGCTAAATTTCTTCCACACCTGGCAACTCTGCTCAAAATGAATATTTACAAAAACTTGTTAAAAGTAGCTGCGTATGTAGTTGAATTTATGCATGTTTTTATCTTCAACTGCATACCAGTACATACCTTTTCAATGTTTAAAAAAATAAAATACAAGTTGTTTTTCGGTTGTTGTTTGTTTTTGTATTTTTACTGCTTGACTTTACTTTGGTTTTCAAAGACTACAAGTATGGAGTACACACAGTACTGAGGCGAACGAGACACGCAAACTGTTAAAGACATTCAAGCCCATCAAACAACTGTGAGCATGCATGTTCTCTTGCTGTATTTACTCTCCTTATCTCTCACTGACACCTTACAGAGTTGCCACAGAATTTATGTAGAAAAAGTCAAATTATTTTAAAACGCGCTTTTTGGGCAACAACAGGTGGGTGTAGTTTTTTCATTGTAGTAGAACGAAAACAAATTATTTATTAAATTTCAAACAAGGCAACAAAATAGCAATGAAAAATTATATTAAGATTAAATTTCTGTTGACAAATTTTATGATTTTATTTCTCTTTTAAGACGACTAAAATGATCGAAGATTTTTTTCTTTTTGGCAATGGAAAAGTATCACAACACCAATCATATTATGACGCGTTTTGATTCCATAGAAATACAATTTTGCTGGACTACTAGGGTGGTTTAAGGGACACGTTTAAGAACCTTAAGGAAACTCTTGATTACGGAACGTCTCGCAAGATATTTTCATTTGAAGGTAGTGGCAGTTGCCCAACAACAAAATATTGAGTACAATATCTGTCAAAATCGGTAATTAGTGCAACTTTGTGTATAGTACTAGTGCACTTCGCGAGAAAAAATTGTACGCAGCTGTTTACGGTATAGTACCTGGTAGTTATGTCATGCCGTCTCGAGCCTGCACTGGTATGCGGCTGACAGCATGCTTACTTTAGGGTAGAGCTGGCAAAATATCGATGGTACTATCGATATTTAATTTTTTTGGCTAAATATCGATTGTTATTTTTTCTATCGATATTTTGACAAAGTTCCGCCACTTGCAAAATTAAAAAAAAAAAAAACATAAAAACGTGCTAATTCTAGCCGGGGAGAATCTTGTAAACCCATCACCATGGATTCTGCTAAAAATTTATACAAAATAAGTTTAGTTGAAGGGCATAATTTTATTCTACGTACCAAACTTCTGTCAAACCAACAAAAATTAAAGTTTCTAAGAACTGAACAAGAATGATCGAGAGACCGGTTTACATGGGAGCTATATCAGGTTATAGACTGATTGGGGACGTATTTGGCTCAGTTGTTGAAAGTTGTAACAGAACACCGCACGCAAAATTTCAACCACTTCGAACAAAAATTCCGGCTTGCAATGACTCAAAAATTCAAATTGGGAGATTGGTTTATATAGGAGCTATCTATATCAGGTTATAGACCGATTCGGACCGTACTTAAAACAGTTATTGGTAGTCATAACGAAACACCATATGCAAAATTTCAGCCTAATCGGACAAAAATTGCGGCTTGTAAGGGTTCAAGAAGTCAAATCGGGAGATCGGTTTATATGAGAGCTATATCAGGTTATAGGCCGAATTGGACCGTAACTGGCACAGTTGTAGTAAGTCTTAACAGAACACCATGTGTAAAATTTAAGCCAAATTCAACTACAATACAAAAGGCATTGAAATACTCGCGTGGACTTGCATGTAACCGAAGTCTTTCTTTGAGGGCAAGGGTTTTGGACACTCGTTGCAAGCAAACTCATTGATCCTCTTTTGGGCCGATGTTATGCGGTTCTTTACGTTAACTTCTGATTTGCCTCTGAGTTCTTACAGGCAGACGGCCCACTTATAACTTTACCTAGGACGCTTGCTTTGCGGTTCGTCGGTCAACTTGTCTATATTCCTTCAAACTCTTTTTCTTTTCTTGTTTAATTTTACCAAAATTAGGATAGGAAATTTATGTTTTTCTTTTTGCATTAAAGTTACTGAAATTAACGATAGTTATCGATATTTTGAAAAATATCAAATGTTGCGAATATCGATAGTTTGCCAGCTCTACTTTAGGCTCCGTTCGGTTGCCAGCGCTTTACATGATTTGATAGGCAATTGAATGGCATTTGTGGGCGGCCGATTTCTTTTTAAGGATCCTCTAAACATAGAAGTGGCTTTTAATAACGCTAAGTTGGAGTCCTTAAATGGGGCTTGGATGGATATGAGGATCACCCCTGTATTGGTAAATTGCCTAGATACGACGCTGAAAGGACTGATTATCAACGCATTATTGACGGAAGGCTATTTTGGGAAGATTATGACTAAAGGAACTTCGTGGCTTCTGATTATCAATAGGATTCTTAGGTTTTCTTTTTGAAAAGGAGTTGGTGAAGGTCATTGCCAATGTGAATAATGTGGTGGTTGGCCCTTACCTCACATCTATTACGGAGGAGAAAGTTTAATGTTTTCAGAGAACTTGCAGTAAAGCTACGGCTTTCTACGGAGGTCATGTACTTGGTCGTGATTCTTGGCCAGAAACTAAATTGGCAAAGAAAAGTCAAGGAATGGGTCTTGAGCTTATAGAAGAAGAATTTATTACCCCATTTTACCTGTAGTGTAGAGGTGGAGGAGAACGACCATTGCCCTGCTCATTATTTTCTTCTATGGATTTATGTTGGTATGCTCAGGAGCCATGGTCAAGCATATATGTAAAAGATTTGGTTGGCGGCAACACATTTTGGCACCATCGGCAGGTAAACAAAAATGTAAATTTTGCCCATGAACATTCCACTAAGGAACAGAGGCAAACTTCTCACATATCAATGAGTGCAGTCCGATTCAAGTTTAAGCTCAATGATAAGGGGCCTCCTTTTTTTGTAGCCGAGTCCGAAAGGCGTGCCTCAGTACGACACCTCTTTGGAAAAAAGTTTTACATGGCAAAGTACCTCACAAATGTTGCCAGCATTAGGAGGGGAAAACCACCGTTGAACATTTTTTTCTTATGGTCTCGCCAGGATTCGAACCCAGGCGTTCAGCGTTAAAGGTGGACATGCTAACCTCTGCGCTACGGTGGTCTCCAGCTAAACACATCCTTCAAATTTAAACCATCACGAATGGCTTCTAAAGTCTTTCAATGTTATTAAGAAATTTTCCCAAGCCCTTCCCTTGATGGTTGTTTAATTTAAACACACCTTTGTTATGATCAAATAAATAAAACTTTTTCTTATTATCATTTAATGAAATTCAAATACGAAATTAAGTTCTGGAATTGTAACGTCTACAAAATATACATATAATTGGAAACAGCTTATCTTCGTTTTACGTACCATCATATATTCCACTTTGTAACAATGAGTTGAGAAATAAAACATTGTCAACATCCTTGGACTGGCTTATAACATTTTTCCTCAGTGCTTTTAAACGCTGCAACTTCTTAGTGCTGGCCGGTATGGTCAATATTTGTAAGGCTAGTTTAGATAAGAGGGGATATTTATTGGCATTACTCTCCCACCATTGCAGGACATTAAAATTTGCATTTAGTAGAACATTTTCCAGACAATAACGTTCAAGTTCCTCCTGTTGCTGCTGCTGAGTTTTCAATCTCGCATTGGTATTATGTGTACGTAATTGGGGAAAAAAGAAATCAATTTCATCAGCATCTTCTTCTTCATCACTTGGAGGAGTCTTAATGCTGAGAGGACTTGAAAATTCTTCTGCTTTTTCAACTTGATCGGGCAATATAGCCTTCATTTGTTCCATACAAAATTTCTTGATATCGGGCAATTCATGTGTTTGTTCCTTATTAGTGGGTGGATATAAAAAGTAGGCAATTTTATGCCACATATTGATATTGTTGCTACACCATATGGCATCCAGGTTCTTTAGCATGTTGGCCTTGAACAGGGCTATCTCTGTGGCTTCATGGTTGGGTATGCTTTCACACATCATTTTCAAACGTTTTACAGAGGGTATAACAAAGCAAAGTGAGGGTGATTGATTATCCTGCAATCTTTTCATAATAATTTCAACATTTTTAAACAAATCCATTAAAGTTTGTATTGCCATCCAAGTGGTTTGGCTTAGTCTCAGAGTGTCAACTATCTGCGATTTAAATTTTCTGATTTCAAACCATTTGCTGGATATCAAAAGCAATAGTGTAAATGAGGAATTGCAATCTGTTAACAAAGCTTCTGGCTGTGATTGTGATTCCTCCTCTTTCTCCTCCTGCTTCCCTATAAGATCTTTGTATAGTTGTGCTATCAGGCTGCAGTTGTTAGTTAAGCCAACTAGTTGAGGGGTATCTTCAAGTGACTTGTCTATAACTTTAGCCAACATATAACTGGAACAGTTTATAAGATGACTATTATCAGCATTCAAAGCTTGTTTAAATTCATTTGTCTCCTCTAAGACATAAATTATGTTTTTGCCAGCTGGGAATATATCAAAATCAGCCAATATATTATCTATCTTAAATCGTATATCTTGGTCATTATTTGAAACTGGCTGCAAAGATTTTGTCGCCAATACCAGCTGCTGTAATTTGAAATCCTTGGCATAATGCAAAGTAAGACTAAGGAAACTTTTGTTGATTAGCACCTCAGGCCACAGCTCCACAGATATATTAAGCCAAGATGGCATATCCTTAATTTTATTCTTTATATCGTCTTGCTTTACCCTAGCCATTTCTTTAAGTTTCTCTGCAACACTTAGGGAGTTTGGTATATAGTCCTTGGCTTGCGATAAACCCTTGCCACCTTGTTTTGCTCCCATATGCAACCAATGACGTAGCAATTTGCTAAAACCCAAAGTTTGCAAATTGCTAACATCCTGCCCAACTTCAATGCTCCATTTGCTATAGACAGCTAAAGTCTTAGCCTTATCCTCATGGCTAAGTTTTCTTTGGATATTTCTATAGCAAGAATGTTGATTCAAGTTTTGGCTTACGACTATAGAGGAACATTGACGACAAAATAGCCAAGGCTCTATAATGGCCTGGCCATTCTCTTGTATGATCATAGCAAACATACTCTGCTGGGCAGCATCTTCAACATTGCATGGCTGTAATCTATAAAGACCTTTAGTAATTTTTTCTTTAACCACTTGCATAGACCTATCAACACTGGCACTTTCGTTTGCTGTGAAATAGTGTAGAGGTGGCGGAGAAAGACTATGTGCCTGAATCTTGCTTGCTTCTATGAAAGTGTTACATGGAAATTCTTCTTCTTTTTCTTCCTCTTGTTCCCCATCTAATACATCTTGCTTTATGCCTATGGAATAGGCATCTAGAATTTCAATTTTTATACGTTTACTGGGATTTTCTTGGCTATGTTTTACTACATCCTCTTTGTAGTCAGATGCCAACTCCAAGGCATTTAGGGTGGTACGCATAGGAGCCATGGTCAAACATTTATGTAACTGTAGATCACTTTCGTTGCAGCCATCATATCTCAGCACCATTTTACAAAGGCGACAGCTAACCACACCTTTTAAATTAGAGCCATCACTCATGGGTATAAGTTCATATTTGGACCATATGGGATGGGAGGCTGTCTGGCTAGACACACTATCCCGGCTTCTGGAATCTTCATATGAGGGGGAGTTTTCTCGATGGGTACGTTTTCCAGCCCTAAATGCTGGTTTCTCTCCCTCCTTTAGAGCCTTCAAATAGCACCGATGTCTCTTAATATTTCTATGATCCCTTTTTTCATGTTTCAATACACTGCCACACTGGATGCAATACAGATATCCCTCAATAATGATGTTATTGGAGTTTCTAATCATGGCATAAAGATTATACATGACATCCTCATTATCCACTTGGTAGTTGCCCGCATTTATTTTCGTTTTTATTTCTGCCTTCATGCATTCATGCTTTTCTTTTTGAAATCTTTTCTTGAGGTTTTGTCTGAAAATGAAAAATAAAAACGATTAGTAGAGGGAGTAGTAGAGAAAAAAAAAACTGATTGTATGTCCGCTACCATAATTTTGGCCCTATCCGTTTATAAACTCTTGAGGGCCAAGACATACATTAAAAGACATTGCCTGTATATGTCGATCAAAAAGAACTTCTTGTGGTTGGCGTTGTGCTTCGAAAATGACAATCTAATCTAACCCATGGGCCAACATCGAGAATAACATAGGCTGTCCTAGTTGCCTGCTCTCCAACCTAATCTAACCCATGGGCCAACATCGAAAATACATAGGTTGTATATGGTTAAGCGCAAAATCTTTTTAGTTTCCGAGTCCGAATATCGAACTCTGTGAGTCAACTCTTTGTAGAAAATTGTACAAGACTGAGGGAAGAATCCCAGGATATGCTAACAGGTTAGATCCTCTGTTAATGTCGCTGGTCTCAAAGTCTGGGCATCGCTCTTATTGATTACTATCACATCAAGATTTAACATTGCACCTTGCCATATTTTCCCACTTTGGCACTGGGATAAATGATTTCCTAGTGTAATATTTGCACTATGACGACGAAAGTCCCAGATGGCCGGGTTCTGTAGTTTAAGGCATTTTTTAGATTATTATGTTAAACGCACTTAGTTCATTCTGTCACAAAGTGGAGCTTACAGAGCTAGGTTAGAATCGGTAGTTTTTGTGGCAACGACTTGGTAGAATTTACAAATTTGCCTTGTAAGGAGGTGTTTTCAACACCTAGAATTAAGGCAACATCATCACACGGGTGTAGTAGCCCATGGTCGGCCAAATTTGACGGTATTAAGATGTCAGATTTTTGTTTACGTTCTCATTGTTGTTTTCTTCTTTTTCGCAGATTTCCTGCACACACGCACAAATTTCTTTGCGTGGGTTGACAACATCGTCGATTTTATACAACACCTTGATGGCATAACGGTCATATAAGTTAATATTGTTAGTGTGCAAATGAGACAACCCTGAATTATTATTTTTGACATTTTACAACATCGGCAACAATTCTCTAGCCTCAGAAATATGGAAAACAATTTACCGTTATTCTAAGAGGTGTAAAAATGCAATACCAACGTGAAAAGAGGACTGTCAAGTGATAAACATGATAACAAGGTAAGTGGAAGTGGAAATAGTGTGAGCCTGATAAAAATGTGTGTGTGGGGTTCATTGCTTTCACGAGAAACATAGCTCAGTGCTGCGATCATGCCGTGAGTGAGTCACGTCTCGGTAAGCCACGAAATCAGCGTTTCGCCCAGTATCCCGGTGACACAGGAGCTATTGATAACACGTTCGTTCCAACCGATTAGTCTCACCTCCTGGGGACCTGAGTCTCGATCACGCCGTGAGTGAATCACGTTTCGATAAACTAAGCCGCCAGCCTTTCGGCCAGTATACCGCTGACACAGTAGCCACTGAAAGATTGATCAAACGTTCGTTCCTACCGCCTACTTCCGCATCCTGATGACCAAGTGCTGCGATCACGCCATGTGTAAGTCAAGTCTCGTTGAGCCACGAAGTCAGCGTTCTGCCCAGTGACCCATAGACACTGGATCCACTGATTCCAATGACCAGCGTGATTGCAACAACGCTGCGAGTGAGTCTTCTTTCTTCTTTAATTGGCTATGACAGAATATTTGTTCCACTAGCCGAACGTAGAATAGCGTTCCAAGCGCCTCGATCTTCTGCGCTTATTCTAAAATCTCTGACACCAAGTTTCGAGGTGTCTCCCACCACTTGATCTTTCCATCGGGCTTTTCTATTCCCGGTTTGCGTGTACCACCGTGTTGGCTTTCAAAGGACTTCTTTGCTGGAGCCGTTGTATTTTGATGCGTGTAACTATGCTATCGTCGTCATACAGCTCATACAGTTCGTGGTTCATACGTCGCCTATATTCTCCATTAACGCAAACTGGTCCATATATTTTACGAAGAATCTTTCTCTCAAATACTCCAAGCACTGCCTCATCTGCTTTCCCAAATACCCATGCTTCAGAACCATATAACAGCACGTGCTGTGAGTGAGGCATGTCTTGTCAACCCGCGTAGACAGCGTTTTGTCCAATGTCCCGTTGACACGGAACCGTAGATCATACTTCGTTTCAACCGATTAATTCATCGTACCGCTGGCCAAGAAAAGCAATCACAACGTGATTTGAGTAGTCAGCCAGTGCTTGATAGATCTGCAGCCTTTGAGTCACAACCGGCCGTGGTGTCTCCCTGCTAATCGCACCCTTCGCCCCCCTCGGGGGAACCTGCTACTTTAAATTAAGATTAATAAAAAACAAAACCCATTCCGCCTTTCAATTTCTCTGTCACTTCCAAACTTCCTGATCTGAGACCATACTGCCTTATGCCAAACGACTTTAGTACTTCCTACGTTAGTTTATTCATATGCTTGCCTGGAAAAAATATGTATTCTATAAATTATCCAACAACACGGTCCCTCATTAAACCCATGCCCGTTTTTTACTTCTTTAGCTCTTTGAGGTCTTTTCTTTTACCGGTTTTCCTTCTTCAAGATGGTACACACCAAACTTGTCTAAACCTTCAACATCATCCTAATTGCTTAGGTATACAAAAGTTTGTCAAAAGTCAATCTCATAGCTCTTACTTATCATGCTTACCTTTTCTCTTCTCTTAATGCATGGGAATCCTCACAGTTATGCTCGTCCAATTCGTGTTCTTCCACAACCGTTTTACACTCATTACAGTATAGCATATTCTTTAGAATGCTTTCATGCTTATTGATTATTTGGGCATATTTGGAAATCTGTGGATTTGCTTCGTTGCCCTTTAGTTTGTAAACACCCATCTCTAGACAATATTCAACATGTTCGGGTATCATATCCAATTCATAATTGACATATTCATAAACCTTGGCATTGGTTTTATGTTCTTCCTCTCCCTCGCCGTCCCACTGCTCATCCTCCTGCTTGTGGACATGTGGAGAATTTTCTTTCAAGGTTTTCCTATAGCATATATGACGATGTAAATTGCTGGTTCTCTTGTTTTTGCATCTCAAAACTTTTTTACATAGATTACAACAAATGAAATCTTTGACATCTGTTCCATTGGGTCGGACTATTTTGGCAAAAACTTTCCACAGATGCTTATGTGGATTCTTTTGTACCCCTAATTTATACACCTTACTGCACAGTTTGTCCATGATAAATGTTCTGGAGGACTCATAACAGGGCTCTATTATGGGCTTAATGCTAGCGGCTGAGGAGCCATCATCTATTATCAATGTACTTGGTGATTCGTAGGAGGGCTCTATTGTGGGGTTCGCTTCAAAATCATAGTATATAAAGTCTTTTTTAGAAGATTTGCTTTCTCTCTCTGCCTGCGTAGCATCTACGACATTAATTTGCTGCAGGTTGTTCTTAAAGCATATGTGGCGATACAAGTTGGCGGTATTGTTGTTCTTGAATTTCATCAGATTCTGGCAACGAGTGCAAAATACAAAGTCATTAATTGCCGAACCATTGGTTCTGGTTATGTGGGCAAATATTTTCCATAATGCAATTCGTGGATTGCGTTGCATTCTCAATCTATAGCATTTGCTATATAGTTTTGCCAATATAAAAGCTTTTGCTGTTCCATCATCAGCCTTAAGATAAGATTCATCAGGTTCTATGGGTGAATATTTAGACGGTGGTATATCCTCTGATTGAGAAGAATCTTCGTCGGTCTCTGCTTGGGTATCATTGGCATCATCATCAAATTCGATATGCGATAAGCTCGGCTGGTCTATGATGTCCATTTCAAAATAGAAGTCCTTATAGGCCGACTTTTGCTGCTGCTCATCCTCCGCATCACCATTATCAACTTTGTTGCTTTCTTGATGGTGTAATTTAAAACAAATATGCCGTTGCAGATTATGGAATAATCTGTTTTTGCATTTAAACAGCCTTTTACACATTGTGCACAAGGCCATGCCTTTAATTTCGTTTCCATTGGGTTTGACAATCTTGGCAAACACCTGCCACATAGGTGTTTGAGGCTTGTGTGGCATTCTTAATTTATAGACCTTGGAACGTAGTTGACTCATTATATAGAAGCTGGAATTCTTATCAACCGCCTTCGGCGAGGGTTTAACCCTCACAAGGCTGGAAGTTTCTTTTTCAGCTTCTATTTGAGAAATGTGGGAATTTCCGCTTAAAACCTCTCCTTCTTCTTCAGCTGCTATTTGGGAAACGCTGCCATTTTTAACATTATCAATATTGAAATATATATAGTCTTTCAAATTTTTGCCTCCTTTAGAGTGCCTGCATTCTTCCAATTCGTTTTCCTCAGCATCTTCACTTTCATTTTTTTGACATGCAGCCCCCATTTTTTGTAGAAAAGGTTTATAACAGTGATGGCGATACAAATTGCTGGAATTATTGCCTTTGGATTTTAAAATTCCTTTGCACTGAGTGCAAAAAGCAAAGTCTTTAAGCGGCCAACCATTGCTATCTAATATCTTGGCAAACATTCTCCACAATGGGGTTCTAGGCTTGCGCTGCAATCTCAAGCTATAAACCTTAGCAACAAGTTTTTTCAGTATGCCATCTTTTATCAGCAATTCTTCCTTCCTTTGGCCTCGTCTTGATATTGCAATACAAATCTGGCAGTCCTTGATATGGCAATTGTTGCTGTTATGCTCGTCATTGTCCTCCTCACTTTCTATGTCTAGGTTTGTTTTGTTTTTAACGCTTCCGTTTGATGTAAGAAGGCTCTCTTTATAGCAACCATGACGATATAAAACAAATCCATGTGTGTCATGGTATTGTAAGACTCGCTGACATAGTTTGCAGACAACATGTTTTTTAATCTCCACATCATTGGGTTTGAAAATTCTGGCATATACTCCCCTTAACTTGTTGCGACGCCTAGGCATACTTTTTAATTTATAAATTTTTGCATTAATTTGCTTCATTATAAATTCGCTAGTTGGCTCTTCATCATCATCATTAGTCGCCTGCATTTGAGTGTCCATAGTATCCAGAGAATTGTGCCGAGATTCGATATGGCTATCATCATCAGCCGTCTTCAAGTGAGAATCATGTGAGTCCATTACGATGTTTAGATCTGGCTCGATTTTTAATTGGGAGTACTGCAGAGCCTCGATACGTCCATCATCAACCTTAAGATAAGATGCATTGGGGTCTATGGATGAATCTTCAATTTCTGGTATGTGTTCCGATGGAAAGTCTTCGCAGGTTTCTGTTTGCGTTTCATTGGAGTCATCATCAAATTCAAGTTTAAGGTTGGAATTTTCTTCCTTTTCTTCTTCAGCTGCTATTTGAGAAATATGGGAATTTTGTAAAAATTCTCGGCTTGAAACCTCTTCTTCTCCTTCTTCGCTGCAATTGTTGCTATTATTGGTAACATTATCAAAATTTAAATATATAACGTCTTTTAAAGTTTTCTCTTCTTCAAAGTTTCTGTATGATTTATAACAGTAATGACGATACAAATTGCTGGAATTATTATTGCCTTTGGATTTTAAAATTTTTTTGCATTGAGTGCAAAAAGCAAAGTCTTCAAGCAGCAATCCATTGTTATCAAATATCCTGGCAAACATTCTCCACAGGGGGGTTCCATGCTTGCGATTCAATTTCAAGCTATAAACCTTAGCAGCAAGTTTTTTCCTTATGTCGTCTTTTATTTGCATTTCTTCCTTCCGTTCGTCACGTTTTGATTTTGCAATACAAATCTGGCAGTTCTTGGTGTTGCAATTGTTGCTGCTATGCTCGTTTGATTTAAGAAGGCTGTCCTTATAGCAACCATGACGATATAAAACGAATCCGTGTGTGTCATGATATTGCAAGACTTGCTGACATCGTTTGCAGAAAACATAATTCTTAATCTCCAAATCATTGGGTTTAAAAATGCTGGCATACACTCCCCTAAACTTTTTGCGACGGCTAGGCATACTTTTCAATTCATAGATTTTTGCATTTATTTGATTCATTATAAATTCGCTAGTTAGCTCTTCATCATCATCAGTCGGCTGCATTGGAGTAATCATAGTATCCGAAGAATTCTGTAGAGGTTCGATATGGCTATCATCATCAGCCGTCTTCATGTGAGAATCATGTTGGACCATTTCAATATTTAGATCTGGCTCGAATTTTAATTTAGAGTACTGCAGAGTGTTATGGATTGCCTCCATATCCATTTCAGTATTTAGATCTGGTTCAATTTTTAATTCAGAGTTCTGCAGAGACATGTCATGTACTCTTTCTTCAATTTTATTATTAGCATTAACATCATCATCATCGTTGTCCTTATTGTTATACTCATTCTTAAAGATACCGTTATCATTATGATAACTGTCAACCTTTGCCTTCTTCTCAACGAAATCGATATCATTAACCATAACGTGGTTATCATTATCAATAAAGTTATCGATATCCTCAAAGCTATCATTATCGTTTACACTCATGCCATCATTGTCATTAACATTACCGTTATCTGCGCCACCTTCATTCTCCGATTCCACTTCAAACTCTTGACTTTTATTAACGTATTCCTTATAGCATGGATGGCGTTGCAAATTATTGACATTTCCCTCTGTCAATCTTGTCACATTTTTACATTTGATACAGAAAACATAATTTTTAATTTTAACTCCATTTGGCTGCATAATAAGCGCAAATATTTGCCAAATTTTGCTACGTGCCTGAGTTTGCATTTTCAATGTATAAATTTTGGCATTTATATTCTCCTTTATATCGGCTTTCATTTTATCATCGACGGTAATTGTAGGCACGGCCGGTTTGGCAACCAAAACTTTGGGAGATTCAGAGCTGGAGCTGAAAAGGGTATAAAAGAAGAAAATGTTAAAAAAATATATATAAAAAACAAGTAAGAAGGCGTTAAGTTCGGCCGGGCCGAACTTTGGATACCCACCACCTCGGGTATATATGTGAACCACATTTCGTCAAAATCCAGTGAAAAATGCATACCTTATGCCACATAACAGCTCTATAGATATCATCCGATTTAGACCAAATGCTTATAAGTACAAGTCATTGTTCAACCGAGAGATCGGTCTATATGGCAGCTATATCCAAATTTGGACCGATCTGTGCCAAATTGACGAAGGATGTTGAAGGGCTCAACGCAACTCACTGTCCCAAATTTCAGCAAAATCGGATAATAAATGTGGCTTTTATGGGCCTAAGACCATAAATCGGAGGATCGGTCTATATGCCAGCTATATCCAAATTTGGACCGATCTGGGCCAAATTGACGAAGGATGTCAAAGGACTCAACGCAACTCACTCTCCGCAATTTTAGCAAAATCGGATAATAAATGTGGCTTTTATGGGCCTAAGACCATAAATCGGAGGATCGGTGTATATGGCAGCTATATCCAAATTTGCACCGATCTGAGCCAAATTGACGAAGGATATCGAAGGGCTCAACGCAACTTACTGTCCCAAATTTCAGCGAAATCGGATTATAAATGTGGCTTTTATGGGCCTAAGACCATAAATTGGAGGATCGGTCTATATGGCAGCTATATCCAAATCTGGACCGATCTGGGCCAAATTGACGAAGAATGTTGAAGGGCCTAACACAACTCACTGTGTCAATTTTCATTCAAATCGGTTATAAAATGTGGCTTTTATGGGCCTAAGACCCTAAATCTGAGGATCGGTCTATATGGCAGCTATATCCAAATCTGGACCGATCTGAGCCAAATTGACGAAAGATGTCGAGGGGCCTAACACAACTCACCGTCCCAAATTTCAGCAAAATCGGATAATAAATGTGGCTTTTATGGGCCTAAGACCCCAAATCGGCGGATCGGTCTATATGGGGGCTATATCAAGATATAGTCCGATATAGCCCATCTTCGAACTTAACCTGCTTATGGACAAAAAAAGAATCTGTGCAAAATTTCAGCTCAATATCTCTATTTTTAAAGGCTGTAGCGTGATTTCAACAGACAGACGGACAGACGGACGGACATGTCTAGATCGTCTTAGATTTTCACGCTGATCAAGAATATATATACTTTATAGGGTCGGAAATGGATATTTCGATGTGTTGCAAACGGAATGACAAAATGAATATACCCCCATCCTTCGGTGGTGGGTATAATTAAGAAAAATATTAATATTAGTAGCGCAGAGGTTAGCATGTCCGCCTATGACGCTGAACGCGCGGGTTCGAATCCTGGCGAGACCATCAGAAAAAACATTTTTCAGCGGTGGTTATGCCCTCCTAATGCTGTCAAACTTTTGTGAGGTACTATGCCATGTAAAAACTTCTCTCCAAAGAAGTGTCGCACTGCGGCGCGCCGATCGGACTCGGATATAAAAAGGAGGGCCTTTATCATTGAGCTTATACTTGAATCGAACTGCACTCATTGTTATGTGAGAAATTAGCCGCTGTTCCTTAGTGGAATTTTCATGGCAAAATTTGCATTTGAATTAAAAAAATATAATAGCATTAGGAGGGAATAACCACCGCTGAAAAATGTTCTGATATTCCTGCCAGGATTCGAACCCAGGCATTTAGCGTCATAGACGGATATGCTAACCTCTGCGCTACGGTGCCTCATCATTGAGCTTAAAGTTGAATCGGACAGCACTCATTGATTTGTGGGAAGTTTGCCCTAGTTCCTTAATGGAATGTTCGTGGGCAAGTTTGCAGTTTTGCAGACATCTAACATTGAAATATGGCATCAAATATCTGGAGTTCTGACCCTACTACAGCGCAGCAGGAGCCGATGGGTTGTCAGCTGAACTATTTAAGACCAAGATTGACATGCTGTTAGGGCTCGAGAGAATTCCTTTTCCTTTTTGGAATCGACTTCCGCCCCATATCCATATATACACAAAGATACTCAAATTGAAAACTTTTAAATCCACCCTAAAATCCCCTATAAGGACATAAAACAAAATTAATACAATATAGACTCAAATGAAAGCTATTCAAAGTATCTGTAGGGCCTTGACTTCCTTAAAATCCCCAAAAACGAATCAAAGAAACCAGAAATTTTTAAATTTGTCTCATTTCCTTTGAAGCACATTTAATATTTACCTTGGGCATGCATGTTCTTCCTGATTTATTTTCTGCACCACCTCTTTACATTGGCAACAGGCTACAAAGTCTTCGAAAATACTTCCATTTTTTTTCGCAATGTGCATAAATTTTGCATCAGTTTCATTATTAATCAATTTACAATCACCTATCATTAATTTTCTTTCGACGGATGCCAAGATTGTTGTTACACCGACATCGCTTAGTTTGAATTCAGTAAAGCAATGATGGATTTTCAGATTTCCAGTTCGTAAGCCACATATTTTAAAAACTTGTTTGCATTTGGTGCAACAAACAAAGTTCTCAAGTAGGATACCATCTTCTTTAAGGATGGCAGCAAATACTTGCCAAACAAGACTAGGACGACCCTGCATCATTTTCAGTGTGTAAAGGCCCGAGTCGAGTTTTTGTTTTACTATGGTTCTTTGAGCAGAGGCTGTTTGCATAAGGAAGTCATTCGCTTCGTTAGATTCTCTAAAAAATAACAGATAAAAATAATTATGATATAAAACAATCATGTTAAAATTTTATTTCTATATTTTTCACAAAATTGTTAAATGTAAATTTTTTATTAGAAAATGTTGTCATAATTTCATTTCCATGGGAAATTGAGTCAAAATTTCCTTTCCATGGGAAATTGAACTAACATTTTTTTTTCTATAGAAAATGTTGTCAAAATTTCCTTTTCATGGGAAATTTTGTCAAAATTGCCTTTCCATGAGAAATTGAAACAAAGTTTCATTTCTATGGGAAATTTTGTCAAATTTCATTTCTATGGGAAATTTTGTCAAAATTTCATTTCTAGAGGAAATTTTGTCAAAATTCCATTTCTAGAGGAAATTTTGTCAAAATTTCCTTTCCATACGAATTTTTTTCAAAATTTCTTTTCTATAGGAAATTTTCTCAAAATTTCATTTCTATAGGAAATTTTCTCAAAATTTCATTTCTATAGGAAATTTTGTCAAAATTTCATTTCTATAGGAAATTTTGTCAAAATTTCATTTCAATAGGAAATTTTTGTCAAAAGTTCATTTGTATAGGAAATTTTTGTCAAAATTTCATTTCTATAGGAAATTTTGTTAAAATTTCATTTCTCTAGGAAATTTTGTCAAAATTTTATTCCTATAGAATATGTTGTGAAAATTTCATTTCTATGGGAAATTTTGCCAAAATTTCATTTCTATACGAAATTTTGTCAAAATTTCACTTATGAAGGAAATTTTGTCAAAATTTCATTTCTATGGGAAATTTTGCCAAAATTTCATTTCTATAGGAAATTTTGTCAAAATTTCATTTCTATAGGAAATTTTGTCAACATTTCATTCATGAAGGAAATTTTGTCAAAATTTCTTTTCTATAGAAAATTTTGTCACAATTTCGTATATGAATTTTAGTCAAAATTTCATTTACATGGGAAATTTTGTCAAAATTTAATTTTTATAGGAAATTTTGTCAAAATTTCATTTCTATAGGAAATTTTGTCAAAATTTCATTTCTATAGGAAACTTTGTCAAAATTTCATTTCTATAGGAAATTTTGTCAAAATTTCATTTCTTTGGCAAATTTTGTCAACACTTCATTTCTATAGGAAATTTTGTCAAAATTTAATTTTTAATTTTGTCACAATTTCATATGGGAAATTTTTGTCAAAATTTCATTTTTATGGGAAATTTTTGTCAAAATTTCTATAGAACATGTCAATATTTTGTTTCTATAGCCAATTTGATCAAAATTTGGATTCTCAATTTAAGAGAATTTTTGATTCTAAGGACTTTATAACTTACTCCTTCAGCTCTTTGTTATCATTTACAAACTCTTCCTCTGTTACATCCATATGGACCCTGAAATTTAGTTTTTATTAAATATACGTATATTAACAAACTTTATAACTAATTGATGATATTTACCCTTCACTTATTATTAGATCTTGCTCATCTCTGGGAAAAGACATTTCATTTGGTTCCCTACAAAAGCAACAACAATCTCTTATCAAAATAGTAACAAATATCTACAAACAGTCATTATCAACTTACCCATCTTCTTGGCTGGCTTCTTCGCTTTCATTGTCAAAGCATTGGTGGCAATTTAATTTAGTTTCACTTCGCTTATCCTGATATGGGAATATTGTTAAACACTGACGGCAACATACCAAATTCTTTACCAAGGATTTATTTTGTTTTGCAATAGAGGCAAATTTAGACCAAATTGGACTACTTGAATACTGTTTGTCAACCAATGTGTAGGAACCAGTTCTTATCATTTCCTCCAGATGCTGATGATACCATTCTACAAAGCATTTGTGTTCCTTCATACTTGCTAAACAGTATTTAAAAAATCTTACGAGATGATTGCAAAAGGAACAGCAAACCCAACCAATAACCAAGTTTCCTTCATGATCGGTAATTTTTCTAAAGATGTTCCAAACTTTATGACTATTACGCATAGACAACAAAGTGTAGTGTCCTGTTTGGATATTTCTTTCAATTATTTCGGGACTTTCTAGACTTTCTTTGGATTCGGCTAAGTCCATTAAAGGCGCATCATCATCTTTGCTCTCATTATCTCCCTCATTGGGAAATTCTTTCTTGAAACATTCATGTTGATTCATAACTTTTACATTTCTGCCATCATACAAACACAGCTTGTTACATTTTGTGCAGCATACTAGACCTTGGACTAGGCAATCGCTTTCGTTATATATAAGAGAGAATATTTTCCATAGTGGACCAAAACCATACTTATAGGGCTTTATTTTATAAAGTCCTTTTTCTATTTTAAGCTTGACCTCATGACTGAAATTTGTAGACATTATGAGCCTTGTCGATGCCTGGAATTAAAATTGAAAAAATATGAGTAAAACATTTTAAAATTTTTTTTTTCAGAAATTTAACAAATTTGGTAAAAAAATTGCTAATTTTTCAACTACAACAGAAAAACATTTGTTTAGAGCCTATTTTCTTTTAAATTTTTTCAAATATTTTCACTTGTCAATGCCTTCTAAATAATCACATTCTTTTACCCACTGCAATAGGATGGCGGGTTTTCTAGTAGATCTGCTCCTCTTATTGCAGCTCACTTAACGAGAGTTGTTTAATACCATAGGATTAGGGTTCAGGATTCACTAATAGAAGATTAGATCACTTGCGAAAACACAAAGTGCATAGGCCCCATAAACATCATTAAGGATGTCAAATCTGCTGATCGAAAATGTCATCAAATAGGAGAAAACGTAAACAAAGAATGAATGTAAAAAGAGAACAAGTATATTGACTAAGTGGATCTAGTCATGTCCCCCCATCTATCCGTCCGTACAACTGAGGAATTCCAGTTAGCGGTCGAACGCTTAATGACAGTATTCACTAATCGAAGGTTAGGTCACTTGCTCAAACATAAAGTGGATAGGCACCATGAATATCATTAGGGATGTAAAATCTGCCGATTAAAAATGTCATCAAATAGGAAAAACGCAAACAAAGAATGAATGTAAAAAGAGAATAAGTTGACAATCTTGGCATTGAGAATGTCGACTTATTCTGCCAAGAATTAAAAAAAAATAGTCGGCTTCTCACTTGGCTTAACCTGATTCAGTGAATCCTGGTTTAAGGTGAGTATTCTGTTCAGCTTTTCAAGCGGAATGCTGTCAAACTCCATATAAAAAAAACGTCGGCTGAAAATAGGCGGAAAACTAGTACTCTGTTTATATTGAGGAAATGGCAAAAAACTATTATATTGGCAACACTTGAAACTATTGCCGGCATCATTTTTGTTTGTTTTATTGGTTTCAATGGTTCGTTCTTCTTTATTTATTTGAAAAAAAAAAAAAATATATAAAATAAACAAAACAATAAGTGCAGATAAAGAAACGTCTTTTGATATGGAAATAAAAACATTTGATTGCTTTCAAATTTAGCTCGCGAAATAATTAAAAATTTCAGCGGCTTTTCCGAAGCAGAATATAATCTAAGGGTTGGATTATATTCCTCTCGAAATTTTGCAAATATGTAATCGGTCAATAACTTGTCAAAGCTCCCATATAAAACGATCTCCATATTTATCTTCAAAGAGCTTCAATTTTCGGCTGACTTACGTAAAGTACACACGTGTCCTTCTTCTTATTTCACTAGAGAACATTTTTATCAAAGTTCATGGTATTGGGTTCCCAAGATTCGGCCCGGCCGTACATAGCACATTTTTATTACTTATTTTAATTCTAGTTCGTATTTGTAATCTA
Source organism: Stomoxys calcitrans (assembly GCF_963082655.1). Lineage (NCBI taxonomy): Eukaryota > Metazoa > Arthropoda > Insecta > Diptera > Muscidae > Stomoxys > Stomoxys calcitrans. The sequence continues at coordinate 21,254,638 of NC_081555.1, read as the reverse complement.
CTCCTTAGTACCTTTCATTAAATACCCATATTGCCTAGGTTGAGACAGGCTTGCACATAAAAGATTTTTTTTATTTCAGGAGTCCCGAGTTCGTTTGCCCCCAAAAACGAACTTTAGATTCGTTTTCCTGGTGTCAAAATAAGGGGGCATGCTACTGTTTAAGTAAGCCAATGAATGCCGAAATTTGCAAACACATTTCGGCATTTTTTTACCTAGAAAATATCTGCATAAAATATTGCATGGCAACCCTGCATGTATTGTTTTTTTTTTTGTTCTCTGTACGAAGTGTTGTAACGAAGCATTGGAATTAGTTTTAACACTGTAATCACATTTCTATATTTTCATCGTTGTTAGCAAGTGCAAACAGTTGATGCTAAGATAAACTTACCTTTTACATTGAATCTTATTTGTTGCTTTTGAGTTGATTTTGTGCTGTGTTTGTTTTTTTTTTTTGTTGTGTTTCGCTGCTGTTTCGTACTTCGCGTGCGGTAAAATACTCATTTACGTGCTAATGGATACAACAAGACTGAATTGAATGACCAAGCCAAAACAACCGCAACGGCACACAAAAAAATATCGAATGTACGTAAGTATGTATGTATGTAGTATATACGAAAATTGTATATATTCATTTGATGAGACTTCGGTTATACTTGCAATCTCTCTTAGCTTCGTATGCCTGTTTTGTGTGTTTTTTTTTACTACAAAATAGTCATGCAGGCAGCTTGGAAACTGTATTGGGCAAAGCAAAAGTATGTGTATATTGTGCGCAGTGGTTGGGAATGAGATTCGTTATGTTACTGTTTAATGGTTTCTTACAGAAATGGTAAAAAATTTACAATTTCGTTTTATTTTGTATGGGACTAAAAGGATTATTCTTTAATCGCAAAATAACTGCCCTAGAAGACTATATGGTTTAATTTGATTTTTAGGGAATAGTTATGTGTACAGTTTGGAGAACGGCACCTGTGGATCTTAGCACTGTCACTCAAAGGAAGTTTTCTTTCAATTGGCTTACGCGATTTGTGTGCGTCAAACAGATTGGAGAAGGTCACTTGTGGATCTTGGAGGGTGTCACTCAAACCAAGTTTTCTATCAATTGGCTTACCTGATTTATATATGTCAAGCGATCGCAATCCTTTCGTAAAAGTTATAGTTGTTGTTGTAGTAGCGACATTTGCATGTATACATACATAGCTGAGCATGCTCGTTCCAGGCACGCGAGGCCCATTGGTTATTTAGAGGTGTCAATAAATCTCATTGTCATATCGAGCATCATAGGCAGTTTTATCCGATTAGAGGAAATTTCCCCAAACAGGGGATTTTTTTTTCGTGCTTGGGGAAAATGTTTTCTCATTTGGGGAACGGGGATTTCGATGGGGAAAAAAGTAAAAATGGGGATTTTCTAGGGGAAATTCCACCAGCATAGCTTCATAATTAATTTTTTGAGTATACCCTTGGATTAGGTATGATTTAATAGAAAGTATTTTCACCTATACTGGTGTTTTTGTAGAAACTTATCTTCCGAGAAGAGAAATTGTTCATGAATATATACATATGTAGATTGTACATAAACATAGGCATCGACTTTATTTTGTTGTTGTTGTTGTAACCACATTGGAGGTGGCGATCCTCGTCATGCTACTGTAGATGAGCAAGCTCATTCCGGTCCGAGGGACCGACCGCAGCGGGAACAGGGTGGCTATTTTAAGGCGGTTTTTTTAAAGGCGCCAATAGACGCCCAGTATTTGTAAAGAGCCGGTGCCACCCGGCCTCTCACTGAAACTCTCCACTTGATACCGCTGAGTGTCCACGACCGTATGGAGCATTCCACTATCGGCAACTTGTGGACGCTAAGTTTCTCGTCACAGCAATAAACACCAAACAGATGGGACCCAAATGTTCCAGCCTGTGTGGCTAACCCGTGTCGGGACGACTTTATTTTATCGTACTAAAGCTGGAAATGTTTCCAACACATTAAGGTCGGCTAAGGTAGGGGCATCCGAAACATTAAGATATCTTTTTATACTCACCACCATAAAATGGGGTGTATACTAATCTGGTCATTCCCCATAAGGTGTATATATTCTTAATATTCCAAGTCAATCGACTTTTGCCTTGACTATTGCTCTGGGTCGCTCTAAAAACGAGTTGCATGCTGCACGAATGTAATCTGCAGTTTTTTTCCCCCATTTCTCGTACAAAGGCTTTCTCCAGCGCATTCATACGGGTATATTTTTAGGTCCTTACCAATCTTACGTCCATCGGATTGGCGTCTAGCGAATTGGACAGCCTCTGTGGGGATGAAATGAAATGCGGAACATGATTTTTTAGGCATTCTTTGTTTACACGTCGACTCCTGTTGTTACGTCCACAATCTACGACCGAAATGGGTGCATGCCTACCGCTCCAAAGCAACTTCCAAATGTTTTCCCGACAATTAGTCCCATTTTCTTTGTCGCCTGTCTAGATGAAAATTATTGGAAAGCGGACTTCGGCAGTCACAGCAACCCATACCATTACTTGAAATGGTAAATGACTTCGACTGGCCATTCGTAGGCTCAATTTCTGCTACGTGCGCTCGGTGAGGTAAACATGACAATTTTGGGAGTTTATGAATTGCCCGATTGGGAAATTTTTCTCGTCAGAAAGCAAGATGTTCGGATATTCAACAACTTGCAACTCGGGTTTTGATCGACTTAGAGCTAGAACTGGCAAACTATCGATACTCGCAACATTTGATATATAGGCGCAATGAATCTTAAAGGATGCGTACAATATCGGAATGCTTATTTTTGCAAAAAAAAAAAAAAAATAACTTTTGCGATAGTATCCATCGGAAGAATATCAATCGATATTCAGTCAACAACAAATTAAATATCGATAGTGCCATCTATATTTTCTCAGCTTTACTTAGAGCAACATTTGAGGCAAATGGTGGTCATATCGAGCAATAGTAAGTGGATATTTTTGCAATTTTAATCAATAAAAAATATTTTCATACAAAAAATGTGGTGGTGCTTTGAATTAGTAACACTGTCAGCTATCCTGTAGTAATAAAAAATATTTTGTATAATTTTATGTTATATTTATAAAAAAATTTTATTATTATTTTATATAAAATACGATAATAGCTATAAATCCTGTAACAGATTTTGTTAATTTTTAATACAAACGCGTCCAACAGATACCGGTACTTAGGTGGAGATACAATATCAGACATGAACCAACTTAGGGGAGTGGTATTGAAAACAATTAAGGATTTTGTAAGTAGCACGGAATTCCTAACTTAAATTTTTCTTTTTAGAGGTTACTTTATAGTTTTTAGAGCGCACAACAAGCCGATTACTGGCTAAGGTGTATGTCCATAGTGGCATGGGGCGGATTGATATATGCACCCTCTTTTCAACCTAACCTAACCTAATACAAACAATGGTCGCGTTTTATTTTAGTACTATAAAGTGCAGTGCAATGAAATTTGCTTGAAAATGATATCCATCCTGGACAACGACCTTCTGGATAGATGTAATTTTCATACAAACTTCATTGCAATGCACTATATAGTACTAAATTAAAACACGGCCAATAATGTATTAATTTTAAATTCCTATTCTATTATGTTTAATTTTCTTATTTCAAAAGATTTCATATCATAGGATGACGTTAAGTTGCTCCTTGTTCAATCCTTCAATTTTCTTCTTCTTCATAGTCACGTATGTATACTGTTGATGTTTGCGTTCTAGACAAATTACCTCTTAAAACCTGATGCACTTCTTCCACAGTCTCCTCGCTAAGTTTGTTGAGACAACCATGAAACAAGACATCTGAAAATATGGTGCGGGCAAAAATTTTTTGTTCTCTCGATAATTCATTGTATTGGGATTCCCAGCCTTTGGCCAGAATGGATGTAAAACCATCAATACCAACGCCACCACTGGCCATCTTTGGGGGAATAACTTTCAAAACATTATTATTAGTATTTTCTGGAGTACAAGCTTTACGCCTTTTGCGCTTGGGCTCTGGTATGTGTTTCCTTTCTGTTGCTGGCTCTGGTGTAACCAATAAACTATGCTCCCCAGTATCATCCTTTTAAAACATATTAAATTGTTTTTTTTTTAATATTTCGTCATTAAATTTGTTTTATATTTTACTTACATAAAATTCATGATAGACTTCAGTTTCTATGGTACAATTTTCATTGTCATCCATCGAAAACATTGTATTGTTGCAATGCTCCTCGCCACTCTCTTCAACAGGTTGCTTAACACCTTCTAGAAACTTTAATTTATCAAAATACCACAAAGAAGTCTTGAATGGCTCATTATAATGTTCGGTTTGTTTTCGTTTCTTCATTTCCCTTGCGTAATTGGTACGAAAAACATTGATTTTCTTAACAACATTTTCCCTGGTGGCCTCTGGTTCCACTTCCTTGAGCTTCTCCACCATCCGCTTGTAACATTTTGCTTTTAGAGCACGATTATTATATTCTGGACATTTGACTTTCCATAAACAGGGCATTGACTCGTAAAGCTCCAGAAACTCTGACCAAAATATTCTATCTCTTGTATCCATGCTTTAGATTAAACTTATTTTTTAAATACTTTTTTCCGCTTCAAAATGATCAGCCTGCCAGCATGTTTGTACAATCGGCACAAAATTTTCTCACTATGCCTTTTTCTCAACAGCTGGTACAATAAACGCTCAATCAGCTGGTATTTTTGTTAGCGCCAGCTTTGGGTTACTTCTTTGTATTGCAGGGTTGCCAGAGTAGTAACTTTTTTTTTATATATTTTGGGGTAGATTTTAATAGTTCTTAAGGAAATTTACGTGTCATTCAGCTTTCGGAATAGTTGCGAAAAACTTTAATAAAACACCATAATAACATGAAATTTTTTGTACTAGCACAATCTTACTTTCATATTAAACTGAGATTAATTGTTTTTAATTTCTCCTTTTAAGCCTTTAGCGTAAAAAGGGTATAAATACATGCTTTAGCTCGCGCGTTCTTTTATGGAGTTAGACAGATTTCCGCGTGAAAAAGAAGATAATTTTATTTTTTCAATTAAAATTCTATTAAAAAAAAGGAAATATTAATATTTTAAAAAAAAAAATGTTTTTTTTGACGGAAATTGATGAACCGATTTTAGATAACTGTATTAGAAAATTGAACTGGAAAACTCCAATTCTCAGATGCTAATTTAAGTCACTCCCTTATTCAAATCAGTTTAATATGATGCTCAAGTGATGAAATTTAAGTCACTCCCTTATTCAAATCAGTTTAATATGATGCTCAAATGATGAATATATCGATTACAAAAAAGTAATAAGCCTAATTATTTTTGTTAAAACAAATATTTGTTTATTCTTCTTACAGTTCTTACAACAAAATCTTAAAAATTCTATAACTTGTAAAGTAATGGGTTAAAATACCTTAAAAAAATTTGTAGTTATAGAAATCACAGCATATGTACAAAACGTAGGCATCTTCAGTACCCCAAATCGATGCTTCTTCCTTAAAATCAGTGCAGATCGTCTCCATGCTGCTCGTTTGATTAGATTAAAAGTCAGCCAAAACGAATTCGTTGACAAATTCGCTTGTTTCCAGTTTTACCTCATCATAACTAGGCCGAGGGTCAGGATCTTCATAAACTTCCACTTTAATAGGACTGAAAAAATCTGTGGACGTTTCGAATTCAGTTTTAACTGATTGTCTCATGCAACTATTAACAATTGCCCTCTCTTCACATTTGTGTGCTTTTAGTTTTTCCACAGAGGTCTTGTTGTCTATAAATTTGAGAACGACTAGGCATTGGCGGCAGCATACAATACCTCTAAAAACCATCCCATTGCTCTTGGATATATGGGCAAATGATGTGCAGTGCACTGCATTACCCTTCAATTTATAAAAACCCGTTTTTATTTTACGTTCCACTCCTTTTTGTATCATATCCATGGCAAATGAAGAACTGTTGTTAATCGTACTTCTTGTTTCAGCAACTTTAGGATTTCTTTTTTGTCCACGACATCTATGACGTTTTAGAGAAAGGGGACCTAAATATTTTAATACTCTACTACATTGTTTGCACCATATTATTTCGGTCAAAATCGATCTATCTCGGCGTGAAATGAAACAAAACTTTTGCCAAATGGCATTGTTAGTTTCTTCATTCTCGACCAAAAAGTACAGACCTAATTGCAATTTTTGTTCAACGTCTTTTTGTACAACCTCTATGCTTTCACGAAAACCTAATTGCAATTTTTGTTTAACGTCTTTTTGTACAACCTCTGTGCTTTCGCGAAAACTTGATCTTTTCCTGAGGAGACTTCTTTGTAATGGCCAAAAACATGAGTGCTGAGATAGATTTCCAAGCAATAAATCATTGCAGTCAAGCAAATTTTTACATTTACTGCAACTGACATAATCGGAAACTATAAAGCCATCTTCACGGGCAATCATATCCAAAATCTGCCAGCTCACAGTTCCCATTTCTATGCTTAGCATTATCTTATAAGAGCCAGCGTTGACATCCTTCCATTTTTTCCATTTTGGCAGCGCAAGTAATTTATTACCAGGCATATAAATCCTTGAAAAAAATATTTCAAATACATTAGCACTGTCGCATAATTACCAAAATGTCTATAGTTACCCATCCTGTTTTATTGTCTGCACAACTTCTTGTAGTCCCGAGAAGCATTTGTGACGCAAGGATGTCGTTAAGCAGAAACCATTTAATTTGAATACTTGTTCACATTTACGGCAAAACACCCATTTATCGAGTACATTACCTTTATTATTGGCAAATCTGGCAAAAATCGACCAAATCGGACCTCCAACTTGTGGTTTGTGTATTACACGGAAATTTCCACTTTTTATTTCCCGTTCATATGATTGACGAATAGTTTCTTCTGCTATGCAGTCTAATACAGGTAGTATGGATTCTGTGGGAGTTTCATTTTTGATATCAACAACTTTAACTAGTTTATAGATGCCATATTTCAGTTTCTCTTCCAAATCTTGACGTGCATTCATTGCAAATTAGGTATTCTAGAACAAAATTTGTATGTTATTAGGAAAAATCAATTAATTTTAATTACAAAAATGATTTAGTTAGCATTAACATTAAAATCTTTGCAGTACATGTGACTTACACTTGCACGCCTAAAATATGAATTCTCTGTAAAACAACCAACAATTGTAATCCTGATGTTCATTTGGCAAACAACAACAAAAGTCAAGCAATATCGTTTCGACATTTCGCTGTTGATTTGCTCATGGAACTCACTTTTGCGAAATGTGTTCGCACTTTCTTCGACTCATTTTATGATAGTGCGTTTTGACAGTTGTTCAGGCTAAATGTCGAAGTCAGTACTAGGCTTTTAAGCAGAGTATTCTGTTCAGCTTTTCGAGCGGAATGCTGTCAAACTCCATATTAAAAAAACATCGGCGGAACATTGACAAAAAATAGGCAGACATGTAGTACTCTGCTTTTAGTGGGGAAAATGTCGAACAAAATTCTATTGTTGTTTGTTATATGCAAAAAAAAAATTAAATAGAGAAAACAATAACTGCTGATAGAAAAACATTTGATTGCTATGGTATTTCGCTCGTGAAACAGTTATAAATTTACTCGACCAACCCGAAAGCAGAACAGAATACCAACCCTTAAGCAGAGGGTTGGTACGTTCAGCTTTTCAGCAGAACGCTGTCAAACTTCATATAAAAAACGTCAGTGAAACGCAGAAAAATAGGCAAAACTATTTTAGTGGGAACCATGGTCGGCATAACTTTTGATTGTTTTTAGTGTTTCATTTCCTCCTTTTATTATTTTATTAATTTGGAAAAAAACAAAACCATAAGTGTAGATCAAAAAACATCATCTGGTAAGAAAAATAAGACATAGCTGTCAAATTCCGCTCGCGGAACAATTAAAGACTTCCTCGAGACTATTCCGAAAGCAGAATAGATTACCAACCCTTGCTGGGAATTATTTTATTGTACTGCGTAAAATAAAAAGTGGCAACTCTAGGTTTATTTTGTAAAAAAATTTTAAGCCTTCAACAACCTACTTTAACTAACCTTTCCATAACAATACACTTGCTGTATTTTATTTAAGTACTATATAGTGCAAATCACGATTAATCGGTTCTTATTATCTGTTACTGCATGATATCCATGACAACTTTGCACCACTATTCTATCCACAACATCTGACTTACACTGGATAGTACTAAAACATAGCAATATAAACGTTAAATAATAAACACACGCTTTAAATTATTTGCAACTTACCTCAACCAATAGCAAATAGCTGCTGCTTTTAAAGGTTTTTCGATATGTTAGTCAGTATTTAGTTTATGCTGAAAAACACTAAAAAATTTAGCAATGAAAAATGTTGGTATTGCCACAGTTGTTTTGTTATTGCCACGATTGGAATTGCCACAGTTATTATTAGTAGATCCCCATAACTTAGGGTTGCCAAAATATTGACAACATATATTTAGGATTACGATTGCAAAACTAGTCAAAGAGAGTTTATTTAGTTTTTTAAGGGTTGGTATTCTATTCTGCTTTCGGAATTGTCGCGGAAATTTTTAATTGTTTTGCAAGCGGAATTTGACAGTGGTGAAATGTTTTTGTTTCCATACCAAAACACGTTTTTTTAAATAAATGAAACGAACCATTGAAACCAACAAAACACACAAATATGATGCCGGCAATGGTTTAAGTGTTGCCACTTTCATTTTTTTTCAATTCTTTAGTGTAAACAGAGTACTACCATTCCGCCTATTTATAGCCAACGTTTCAGTGACGTTTTTTTTATATGGAGTTTGACAACATTCCGCTTGAAAAGCTGAACAGAATACTCAGCTTAAAGCAATGAGAGAGAAACTGTCAACGTTTAGATTATAATATTGGTTTTAATTATAATATTGGTTCAAAACGACACAACGTATCTGCCGGAAGGAAAAAGTTTAATAAATTGTACATAGAAAATGTTAAAATAAAGGCAAATAAGTAACAAGAAAACATCTTTATGTATGTATATGCATAAAGCCAGAATAGTACGCATGTTGGACAAAAGAATAACGGAAATATCCAAAGACAGTAATGTGTGTGTATCAAAGCGTTTGTTCTTTTGGATAGACCTGGAAATTTTTAGACAAACTACTTTTGCAGTATAGTGGGTAAGTCATTGGTTTTTGTTTGATTATGAAATGCTTCAGACTAGTTTGCTCGTAATGCTTAGAGAGATCAGTATGAATATTGCCCGAATGTCGAAGGATGGGGAAATGTATAACAACAGCTTAATGCATGCCTCACTCTGGCAATGGAAGAAAGTTTCTTTTTATGAAGAGTCGCATTAGTAGCAAGAGATGCACATCCTTTGACCATTTGTATGTATGTATTAAAAAAATCTGATATTCAACAGAAGAAAGAAGAAGACATAATATCTCTATTTGCAATGTCTTAGATTGAGTTAGGTTAGGTTGAATACTACCAGCCCATGAGAAAGAAAAAATAAAGTGTAGAGGTAATGTAAATAATGTTTGGTTCAACAGAATAAAGAGAAAAAAATGTTTCTCTAACTACAGTACAATTGAAAACCAGCTGACTCAAACAAGTAAAAGTGTCTTCAGTTCGGCTGGGACCTATCCTGGGTACCCTTCATCAAGGATTCATTAAATTATTTACACAAATAAGCTTAATTAAAGGTCATACCTGTACTTTAAGTAACAAATTTCTGCTAAATCAAGCAAACATTAAAGTTTCTACGCCCCTAGAAGACTAATCGGCAAGATCGGAAGCTACATATATCAGGTTATAGACTGGTTTCAATGATCTTACCATGGATGTTTGAAGTCGTAATAAATCACAAAGGCCAAAATTTCAACCAAATGGGACAACAATTACGGAACAGGATAGCTGTGAGCACCACACAGGCTGGAACATTGAGGTCCGATCTGTGTGGTGTTCATTAATGTCACGAGAAGCAGTCGCGGACAATCAGCGGTATCGAACGGAGAGTCTCAGTGAGAGGCCGGGCAGCACCGGCTCTGAGTGTATGATGCTCGATATGTCAAGGCAAGTTATTGGCGCCTAAATAGCCAATGACCACCTTGTCCTTTGGACCGGAACGAGCTTGCCGAGGATCGCCACCTTCACATAAAAATGTGGCTACAACAACAACCATTACGGCTTACGGCGGCTTAATGTGTCAAATCAGGAGCTAAGTTTATATGGGAGTTGTTACAGATTTTGACCCTACTTGGTATGTATTGTAGATTAAAGTTAAAAAAGCAAGTGCTCAACTGATTTATCCCCATCAATTTCTTCTTTTCCAGCGCTGAACTTCACGCTCTAAATCATGTAGAAATACCTTAAGGCTTCTGGGCGGTGAATACCAATCCACAAGATGATGATTCGGATAGCTAGGACCGCGTGTAGTTATGTCTTCGCGCGGATAGCATCTTTGCCTCCTGAGTGTCTCCTTTGTGTTGTGTTGCAACTTTCAACAACCGTGCTAAGTACGATCCGAATCGGTATTCAAGCTGATATAGCTCCCGAATAAACCTACCTCCCGAATTGTGGTCTTGGGCCCTTAAAAGCCGTAATTTTTATCCAATTTGTCTGAATATTAGCATGTAGTGTTCTATTACAACTTCTAACAACTGTGCCTATTATGGTCCAAATCAGTCTATAATCTGATAAAGCTCCCCTATAAACCCCTCTCTCGATTTGACATCTTGAGCCCCTGGAGGCCACAATTGTTATCCGTTTTGGCTGAAATTTTGCACTTAGTGCTTTATTACGATCTCCATCAAACGTGCCAAGTACGATACAATCGGTTTATAACCTGATATAGCTAACAAATAAAGATACCTTCCGATTTGACGTCTTGGGCCCTTAGAAGCCGTAATTTTTATTCAATTTGGCTAAAAATTTGCACGTAGTGTTCTATTACAACTCCCAACAACTGTGCCTAGTGAGGACCAAATCAGTCTTTAATCTGTTGTAGTTCCCATATCCACCCTTCTCCCGATTTAACATCTTGAGGCCCTGTAGGCCGCAATTGCTATCCGTTTTGGCTGAAAATTTGCACCTAATGTTTTATTACGATCTCCATCAAATGCGCCAAGTACAATCCAAATCGGTTTATAACCTGATATAGCTCCTACATAAACCTACCACCTGATTTGACATCTCGAGCATATAGAAGCCGTAATTTTCATCCGACTTGGCTGAATATTTGTACGTAGTGTTTTGTTACAACTCCCAACAACTGTGCCTCTGATATAGCTCCCATATAAAACTCCTCCTCTCCCTATTTGACATCTTGATTATCCGTTTGGAGTGAAATTTTGTACTTTGTGTTTTATTACGACCTCCATCCGACAAACGTGCCCAGTACGATCCAAATCGGTTTATAACCTGATATAGCTCCCATATAGACCCGATTTAGTCTTTTACTGCCTCTAGTTAATGTGCGTACATTTTTAGCAGATACCATGGTGGTGGTTCCCCAAAATTTGACCCGGCACGTTTTTATACCCTTCACCATAGGATGGGGGGTATACTAATTTCGTCATTCTGTTTGTAACGCCTCGAAATATGCGTCTACGACCCCATAAAGTCATGACATTTTAAGTCGATCTAGCCATGTCCGTCGGTCTATCGAAAGCGCGCTAACTTTCGAAGGAATAAAGCTAGCCGCTTGAAAATTTCCATAAATTTAATCTTATTAAGCCAAATTGGTCCATGTTTTTATATAGCTGCCAAATAAACCAATCTTGGGTCTTACTTCTTATCTTCTAGAGGGCGCAATTCTTATCCGATTTGGTGGGTGGACATTTTGCACGTGGTGTTTTGGTATCACTTCCGACAACTGTGCTAAATATGGTCTAAATCGGTTGATAATCTGATATAGCTGCTATATAAACCGACCTTGGGTCTTAACTTCTAAAGCTTCTAGAGGGTGCAGTCCTTATCCGATTTGGCTGAAATTTTGCATGAAGTGTTCTGGTATGACTCAACAACTGTGCTACGGTCTAAATCAGTCCATAATCTGATATAAACCGATCTCCCGATTAGACTTCTTAAGCCTCTAGAGGGCGCAATTCCTATCTGATTTGGCTGAAATTTTGCGTGACGTGTTTCGTTATGACTTCCAACCACTGTGCTAACTGTATGGTTAAAATCGGTTCATAACCTGATATAGCTGCTATATAAAACGATTTTGGGTCTTGACTTCTTGAGCTTCTAGAGGGCGCAATTCTTATCCAATTTGGTTGAAATTTTTTTATGAAGTGTTTTTTTTTTTACTTCCAACAAGTTTGTCAAGTATAGTCTAAATCAGTTCATATCATGATATAGCTGCCATATAAACCAATCTCCCGATTAGACTTCTTGGGCTCCTAGAGGGCGCAATGCTTATTCAATATGGTTAAAATTTTGCATATGTCGTTTTGGTATGACTTCCAACGATTTCCAAGTATGGTCTTAATCTGTATATAACCTAATACATCTGCCATATAAACCGATCTCCCAGTTTGACTTTTTGAGCCTCTGGAGGGCGCAATTATTACTCGATTTGCCTGAAATTTTGGAGGTGGTTTTTTTTTTACTCGTGTTTTGTTTTATGGCTATATTCATGAAATTCAGTTTTTATTCTCAACGTAGCAAGTTTTGTACAGCTAATAAATTCTAATTTCCGCTATATACAGGCATATATCTTTATACAATTAGATTAGGTTAGGTTTAAGTGGCAGTCTGCCTTCAGATTCCCTCTAGACGTTTTCGTCCATTGTGATACCAAATACAGTTATTTACATTAGAATACATCTTAAAGTATAGGAATATTATTTATTATAGATGAGTATGTATTTCAATACACTTCTTGAGATTTTGCATTGACAGCTAGGCTGTAGAGGGGTTTTTTTCCTTTTTATGCTCTTCTTCAGTTTTGATAATATAACAACTCCTGGCTCTCGTCTTCTTGCTTAACATAATCATCTGTAGGATCTTCAAGTTCTTCTATGATGAAAACTGGATACTGATTATAGTTGCTGTCAACAAACGAATATTCTTCCTTAACCTGTGTTTCATCTACAAATTGTTCAACATAGTCATTGCTTTGCATGAATTCCACAGAATTTTCCGAATACTGTTGATGGGTAAGCGGGGGGGCTTCTTCAAAATTGATCTCTTCTCTTATAATTATGGAATGAAGTTGATTATTTTCCGCCAATTGGGTTTCCTCAATTTTAATTTCTTCTTCCGCCACAGTCACGTGCTGCTGCTGCTGAGTTTGGCTGGAAGTATGTCTCTTGGCATGTAGTTTAAGTTCTTCATCATTGATACCATCATATATTAGAATCTGTAAACACTGACGACAAGACACCATACCACCTAAAGTGTTACCATCTTCTTTGGTTATAAAAGCATATATGGACCTTGGAGGAAACTCTGGAATGCCTTTAAGCTTATAACAGCCAGCTCTAATTTTATGTTCGATGCTCTTTTGTAAGACTTTCATGCCAAAATCTGTGGTCATATGATTTGTGGGCTTAACAGAAGTTGGATATATAGCTTTGCTCGACTTTGTAACTATTTTTTTAGCGTTTGGCCATGGTGTCACCAAGTTCTGTAGGCCTTTACCCTCAATATCTACAACGGGGCGAATATCTTCAGTTACATGGAAGCCCAGTTGAACAAAGCATTTATGGGTTTTCAATTTTTTTGTACTCCTGACCGTGTAGGGTAATATTTCTGCACATGCGGTACAATAGACATAATCCTTCATCACGGTGTTATCATCCTTACTTATTAGGGCAAATAGCTTCCATACATTGCTTTTGCTACAATGGCGTTGCTTTAATTTATAAAGACCAGTTTTTATTTTAAAGCTTATCTTAAGTTTATCCTCCTTGCCACATTCATGCTCATAAAGATATTTTACTCCGCTGGGGTCATGGTACTTAAGGATCGTATGGCATTGGTTACAGCAAACAACATCCTTCAAAATACTCTCTACATTACCCTTCATAGCAACAAAGGCAAAACGTGACCATATGGGATCATTGGATTCTTTATTAGGCTGCAGCACATAGGTGCCGCCTCTTAAGCCCTTGCCAATGGTGGTGTTGAGTAGCTCAAAATCAAAACTATATTCAAATTTATTGGCATCATGGTAAGCTGATGGTATGGCTTTTACTCTCTTCCTATACGTTTTGGTCTTCTTTTCAATTGCCTTCTCCTGCTCCTCCACTTGAGAAGGGACACAGCTAAATATTCTGTAACAGTTGTGACGCATTAGGCTGGTTGTGCTATTACCCTGAGCCCTGAAAACCCTTTTACAATGTCGACAGTAGACAGCTCTGTCCAGAATGCAGCCATTTTCATCCATCACTTTAATGAAAATGTTCCATACGGGGCTTCGTCGTTGCGAAACTTTTTGTACTTCCGCCAGCTTGTAAGTGCCATCATTGATGTGTGCTTCAATTTCTTCCCGCCATTTTCGGATGTTTCGAGCAGACATTATCTGGAAAAAATAAATGGAATAGAGGGATAACAACAAACTGTTAGAACAAGAAGAATAATTGTGCTAAACTATGTACAGTTAAACAAGTCTTTTACTCCTTGATGTGCTAATCTGCTGCTTTCTCTTTAAAAATCATCTAATTTTGATATACCTATGTAGAGACCAAGCAAACGAAATCCCTTTATTCTAGTAACCTAATGTCAGAATAACTAAAATTTTTTCACTCGATTCGCCAAGTCCGCCGATGGATTGGCGAATTCACCTTTTTTCAGAGGAACAAAATCGGGATACTGGTTTATATGGGAGTAATAGTAGGTTATACACCGATTCGGATAGTACTAGGTACGATTGTCGGAAGTCGTAACAGACCGTTGCATCGATTTATATGGAAGCTACATATATCAGGTTATACACCCATTTAAACCGTACTAAGGACGAGTCTTGGTAGTCGCAACAGAACACTACGTGTAAAATTGCACCCAAATCGGCTAACAATAGCGGCTTCCAGGGACTTAAGATTTAAAACCGGGAAATCGGTTTATATGGCAGCTGTATCCGTTTATATACCGATTTGGATCATACTTGGGTCAATAGTTGGAAGTTCTACAAAAATACAATGCGCAAAATTTCAGCGAAAACGGATAACAATTGCGTCTTCCAGACTTCACGGATGTCAACTCGGATGATCGGTTAATATGGAAGCTATATAACACCGATTTGGATCATTCTTAGCACGAGTGAAATTGTTGTTGTAGACACATTGCATGTGAAGGTAGCGATCCTCGTCAAGCTCCTGTAGGCGAGCAAGCTGGTTCCGGTCCAAAGGACCGATCGCCGCGGCACAGGGTGGCCATTGGTTATTTAAAGGCGCCAATAACTCGCCTTGTCATATCGATCATTATAGGCACCCAGAATTTGTGCAAGAGCCGGTGCCGCCCGACCTTTCACTGAGATTCTCCGCTCGATACCGCCGATTGTCCGCGACTGCCGTTGCAGCTTTTACGTATGGGACATTCCACCATCTGCAACCTGTGAAGAGCCCGGTAGCTCGCAGTTAAGCGGGGTCGCCGATCAATATTTCTAGGTGTTACAAGGGGAATGATTAGTGTTAAAATGCATAAAGGAAGTATGCGTGCGAAATATTACCCCAATCGGAAAATAATTCCGGCTTCTAGAGCCTCAAGAAGTCAAGCCGAAAGACCACTTTATATGGGAGCTATATCCAAATCTGAATCAATATGAACCAGTTGCAATCCCAAAGACAAACGTTTATAGGAAGTATCTTTGCAAAATGTCGAGGGGCTTCCTAAAAGCGTTCGACCACTATTGTAACTTCGAAATACGGACGGACATGGCTAAGTTGACTCAGAATGTTGACACAATCAAGAATATACTTTATGGGATCCCCGATCAATATTTCTAGGAGTTACAATCGGAATGATCGGATTAGTATACCCCCACCCTATGGTGGTGTTCGTTTAAAAGGCCGCAGATGGCATTCGATTGAAAATATACGAACGTAAGGCGAAATGGCTCATATCCGAACCTAAACCTATATCTCAAGATAAACTGCCTGGTTCACTAACTTTGTATCACTGAAAGTGAGCGATTTTCGTTCGCCCTTGTGTCAAAACCAGCTGATTTCATAAAGGAAAAATAGATGTTGAAGTGAGTGACTCGACTCGTAAAAAAAAGTTAGTGAACCAGGCAGAAAGTTTCGTTTTATACCATACGCCTTTTTATTGAGATAAGCACACTTGAAGTTTGCAAAATGCATTGAAATAGGCCATATTTGGCATGTACGCACCACAATATTTCGAAAACTAAATAAGATACGTGAAATTTTCTTGATGATTCTGAAGAAGCTTGTCTTAACAACACAAAAACCGATCCTAACTCAAAAAATTCGAGAATGGCGTATGGAACCACATAGCTTTAAGCCCACAGATGAAAAATCCCTATATATAATACTTTCCTATCCCAAAAAAAAGCTTCTTAAATGCAACGATTAGAAATCTGACATTTTCTTTTGTTTCTCCACCCCAAAAGAGAAGAAAAAGGAGATGAGGGAACAAAACTATCAACAACACAATTAAATTTACGAAAACAAGTAAAAGTGTGCTAACTTCGGCCGGGCCGAATCTTATATACCCTCCACCAAAGATCGCATTTGTCGAGTTCTTTTCCCGATATCTCTTTTTAGGTAAACAAAGGACAAAAGAAAAGAATTGCTATAATATTGGAGCTATATCAAGTTATGGTCCGATTCGGACCATAGTATAAGTCATTGTGTAAAATGTCAGCCAATTCAAGTAAGAATTGCGCCCGGGCCGAATCTTATATACCCTCCACCAAAGATTGCATTTGTCGAGTTCTTTCCCGATATCTCTTTTTAGGCAAACAAAGGACAAAAGTAAAGAATTGCTATAATATTGGAGCTATATCAAGTTATGGTCCGATTCGGACCATAGTATAAGTCATTGTGTAAAATGTCAGCCAATTCAAGTAAGAATTGCGCCCTCTAGGAGCTCAAGAAGTAAAATAGAGAGATCGGTTTATATGGGAGCTTTATCAGGCTATAAATGGACCATTGTTGACAGGTATGTTGGAGGTCATGGGAGAAGCCGTTGTACAAAATTTCAGCCAAATCGAATAATAATAACGCTCTCTGTAGGCTCAAAAAGTCAAGATCAGAGATCGGTTTATATGGCAGCTATATCCGGTTATGGATCGATTTGAACCATTTTTGACACAGTTATAAGAAATCCTAACAAAACACGTCATTCGAAATTTCAATAAAATCGGATAAGAATTGCGCCCTCTAGTGGCTCAAAAAATCAAGATTCAAGATCGGTTTATATGGCAGCTATATCAGGTTGTGGACCGATTTAAACCATACTTAGCATAGTTGTTGGAAATCATACCTACTTAACATGTCGTGCAAAATTTCTGCCAAATCGGGTAGGAACTGCGCCATCTAGACGCTCAAGAAGTCAAGACCCCAGATCGGTTTATATGACTGGAAGTCACAGTAAAACATCTCATGCAAAATTTCAGCCAAATCGGATAAGTATCGTGCCCTCTAGTAGCTCAAGAAGTCAAGATCCAAGATCGGGTTATATGGCAGCTATATCAAAACATGAACCGATATAGCCCATTTATCGACCTACACTAATAAGTTTTAAGCGGCTGGCTTTACTCCTTCGAAAGTAAGCGTGCTTTCGACCGACAGACGGGCGGAAATGGCTAGATCGACTTAAAATGTCATGACGGTCAAGAATATACATATATACTTTATGGGGTCTGGACTAATATTTCGAGGAGTTACAAACAGAAATTAGTATAACCCCATCCTATGGTGGAGGGTATAAAAACTAACAACAAAGTTAAAACATGTTTTGTACAATAATTTTATGTTTAAAAGCAAAAATATTACCACAATCGATTGAAAAATTGCTAAATCATTACTTCACGGTACTCTCAGAATTCTCTCGTTCATTTTTAAACTTTGCACCTAGCGTATTTTGAAAGAGTCGCAAAACACATCTACCTATAATTGAACATCTGTGATTAAGCCGACGATATGTCAGCTCAATACATATTCTGACTCAAAAAAGCCTATGGCTTAATAACAATAGCCAGGCAGAGTTACCACTGCATATTTTGTAGGGTTGATGTACAAGACGAAGCGAAATCTTGTCATAAACAAAGGATTTGAACTACGCACATAGACTGGTCGGTGGCCCTTGTGAATTTTTGTTTGTGAAGATAGATAAACGAAGATAATCTCATTTGGCATGCAGTCATGCGTCATTTGAGTTTTCTAAATATGCATAATTTCCTTTCTTATGGCGTAATGCATGTATATTGGGTTCCGGTTACACATATGTGTAACTTTCTTTTCTTTTTGCTGTAAATTTGATTTCTTTAATTTTTTTGGCAGAGCTGCTTGCTTTCAAAAAAAATAAAATAATTACCGACACCTATAAGTTTGGCATTTGATGTCATATTTTGAGAGCACAAAAATGTCTCTCTTATTTCTATGCTCTTTGTACAGTTATCAATGGTTTATATACTGCAAAAATGTTGCCGTCGTAAAAAAAATAATTTCTCTCCAAAAACAAAAAAAATCCCTCAAATGACCCCAGAAAGCTCGCAAATGATCTAAAAATATTTATTATTCTCCTCTGTTCGCCTAGGCTCTTTTGTTGGCAGTATACAACAATCACCTTGAGCAGTTTACAAACTCAATTTAAAATGTTGACGGCAACCCTACAGCATATTAAATATTGTAAAATAATGAGAGAGCTAAATCATAGGGGAGAAATCAAATGATTTTCTTTATCATAATTTCGCATGATTTAAGTCTAGCAATCATTTTAATTTTAATATTCCCTGAGCTATAGATCAAAAGCAATTATAAATGCTTTCAAATTTGTTGCCAGTATCACAAAATTTGTGTTACAATATTCCAATCCCCACCTCCCTGCATAACACCAATTGCTTTCTCAGTTTCTCTTCTCTATTAAACTCTCTTTCTCTAAATAAAATGTTGCTTTAGTACTTACGGTTCGGTTTTGGTTTTTGTACTCACTTATTTACTCACTCATGCAAACCTTAAGGCAACTCAGGAATTCAGAATTTCCCTCCGACAACTCATGTGCTGAACAATACACTTCCAAAACGATACTAAACAGAGAAATTAAATACGAACATTGAGTACACCACCTGATGAATCGTCGTAGGCTCTGAGAACAAACTGAGCTAACGTTGAGATACCTAAACACTCATAGCTAGTACTTGAAGACCGGTATTTGGCACCATCTCTCTGCCCCCACCCCTCTAACAACTTTGATTATATGTTGATACATCTCTTTTTTCATTGGTTTTTTGATATCACTTTGTCTTTTGAGAGCTGTTGGTTTGTTTTTTCACATCATAGTATTTAGCTGCTATGAAGACGATGAGCTTGGGGCTAAGCAAATATTTTGTATGGTTGGGGGGGTGTGTGCGTGTGTGTGTTTTGCAAATGGTTTTTAAAAAAGCAGCCAACTCTGTTGCCACATAGAAAATTATGGCAAAATTCAAAGATGAGAACAGAAGTCGGCATAATACAATTAATTAAGGTTTAATGCCGGTATTGACAAAATTAAACGTAGATTTGGAATAGGTTTATTTGACAGATTTCCTTTATAGAACTCTCAAATAAAATTATTGTAGGACTACATCACGTTTTGTGAATAAGGCCGCAAAACTTTCAACTTTTATAGAAATAAAAACTTTGATAACATTTTCTATTGAAATATGATATGGAAACCAAATGGATACCAAATATTTTTATAGGACTTTAACTATTTTGTCAAATGTTCAAGCCAACCCTAAGCTCCAAGAGGGACTTGTTTTGAGTGAAGAAGCCTTAGGCGGTCGAACTTTTTGTCCCCTATCTGGCCCGTATATTCACAGTATGCCTTGACTTGCATATAACCATAAGGCCCGCCAAAAGCACCGATTAGGTTTTTCCTCACTGTATGCCTATGGACTGGTAGACTTAAATCATTTCTACTTAGTATCAAAATTACATTTACTGAACGGTTCCGAACCGAATTGCTTTATTCGTTGGGACGCATTAGTGATGGAAGAATATGGGTACCGTCCGTCAGTAATGTGTCCGAACGAATAAAGCAATTCGCTTGAAAATTTGCACAGATACTTCTTTTGGTATTGGTCGATGGGGTTAATAAATGCGCCAAATCGGTTCATCCCTTGATACATCTACCACATAATCCTTTCTATCGATTTTACTTCTTGGGCCCCTAAAGGACGCAATTCTTATACGACTTGGTTGAAATTTTGCATCCGATTTGAATGAAATTTTGAACAATAACTTCTACTATAAGCTTCAACATCCACGCCAAATAGGGTCTGAATTGTTCCATATTGTTGTTGGAGGTAGCAATCCACGTCAAGCTCCTGTGTGAGCAAAGTCGTTCCGCTCCAAAAGACCAATCGCCGCGGGAACAATGTGGCCATTGGTTATTTCAAGGCGGCATAAACTCGCTTTGTCATATCGAGCATCATAGCCACTCAGTATTTGTGCAAGAGCCGGTGCCGCCCGCCCTCTCACTGAGACTCTCCGCTCGATATCGCTGATTGTCCGCGACTGCCGTTGCAGCTACTCCGTATGGAGCATTCCACTATCCGCAATCTGAGGACGCCCGGTAGCTCGCAGCTAAGCTTCTCGTGACAGCAATGATCACCACACAGATCAGAACTCAATGTTCTAGCCTGTGTGGTGCTCACAGCTTTCCCGTGCCGGGTGAATCCATGACTAGAGATGGGTTTCTACCGGGTAAATACCCAAGGCTCGGGTATTTGAACCCAAATAAATAGCATTTTTGGGTATTTTTAATTTTTCAAGTTTTTTTGCCTGTTAGGGCGAGATCATTAAATTTTAAAATTTTTTTGTATGTTTCTCTTTCGAGACGAAGTCCAGCTAATAAGCAGGGTTTTCGAGCTTGGTTAATGTGGCAATTGTATCATAGATGCGTTTTCGCTATTAATACGATTCAAATACAACATACCAACGCACGGCCCTTGAAGCCATCACACTTAATATGGTTGAAAAGTCTTCTAACCAAAGACGAAACGCGTCCCATAGTGGTTGGTGTGTGTTGCTATCTTCGGCTTTCCTTTTCCATTTGCATCTCCGATCATTCAGCTCGTCTCGAAAGAGAAACAAATAAACAAATTTTTGGATATTTATAAATATTCAGATATTTTGGTAATGAAATCATTTTCTCTGTATATAAACCTGACTATCTGATGTCATAAAATCGGAACTTAGTTATATATGACCTATATAAAGAGCGATCTCCAGATTTAATGTCTTGAGGCAATAAATTTTCCATCCGATTTCGATGAAATTTAGCACACTGAATTCTGGTACACCCCTACCCATTTCTGTGAAGTGTGGTTCAGATCGGACCATATGTAGATATAGCTGCCCTATAGACCGATCTCTCGATATAGGGTATTGGGCCTATAAAAGGAGCATTTTTGTTGTTGTTGTAGCAGTGTGTTATACACTGAGGCGGTAGCCCTTGCCGATGAAGAACTCCAGCAGGTCAATCCGGTACGTACAACTGGCTGTCATGGGATTTTTCATCCAATTTTGATTAAAATTGACACAGCGAATTTTGATAGACCATAACGGCTGACATTTTGAACAATGACTTCTACTATGAGCTTCAACGTCCACGCCAAATAGTGTTTAAATCGGTCCATAACCTGATATTGCTGCCATATAGACCGATCACCCGATTTTACTACTCGAGCCCCTAGGGGGCTCAATTCTTTTCCGATTTGGCTGAAATTTTGACCAATTATTTCAGCCAAATCTGCATTTTCTGCCTGATCTGCATTAGTTCATAACCTGATATAGCTTCCATATAGATCGATCTCCCGATTTTATTCTCGAGCCCCTGAAGGGCCCAATTCTTATCCGATTTGGCTGATATTTTGACCAATGAATTCTACTACGACCTTCTACCTCCGTGGGAAATATGATCTGAATCGGTCCAACGCCTGATTTAGCTTCTATATAGACCGATCACCCGATTTTATTACTCGAGGCCCTAGGGGGCTCAATTCTTTTTCGATTTGGCTGAAATTTTGACCAATGACTTCTACTACGACCTTCGTGGGAAATATGATCTGCATTGGTTCATAACCTGAAAAAGCTCCCATATAGATCGATCTCCCGATTTTACTTCTCGAGCCCCTGAAGGGCCCAATTCTTATCCGATTTGGCTGATATTTTGGACCAATGAATTCTACTACGACCTTCTACCTCCGTGGGAAATATGATCTGAATCGGTCCAACGCCTGATATAGCTCCCATATAGACCGATCACCCGATTTTACTACTCGAGCCCCTAGGGGGCTCAATTCTTTTCCGATTTGGTTCATAACCTGATATAGCTCCCATATAGATCGATCTCCTGATTTTACTTCTCGAGCCCCTGAAGGGCCCAATTCTTACCCGATTTGGCTGATATTTTGATCAATGAATTCTACTACGACCTTCTACCTCCGTGGGAAATATGATCTGAATCGGTGCAACACTTGATATAACTCCCAAATAGACCGATCTTACTTTTCGAGCCCCTTGAGGGAGCAATTATTATCCGATTTGCTTGACATTTTGCGCAAGGGCTTCCATTATCAAGTTTAACATCCATGCCATGTAGGGTCGAATCGGTCCATGTTGTTGTTGGCTGAAATTTTCCACAATGACTTCTACGACAACCTCTTACAAACGTGGCAAATATGGTCTGATTCTTTCCATAACCTGATGCTATTTCCATATAAAGCGATTTCCAGATTTTGCTTTTCAAGCCTCAAGAGGACAATATTCTTATCCAATTTTGATAAAATTTTGCGCAATGACATCCACGCCAAATATGGTTTGAATCGGTCCATAACTTGATATAGCTCCCATATAGACCGATCTCCTGATTGCAACTCTTGAGCCCCTAGAGGGCGCAGTTCTTATCCGATTTAGCTGAAATTTTGCACAATGACATTTACAATGAGCTGCAACATCCATGCCAAATATAGCTGACATATAAACCGACCGCTTAGAGGGCCTAATTCTTAATCGATTTGGCTGAAATTTTGACCAATGAGTTCTACTACGTTTTCCCACAAAAGTAGAATAGAGAATATATAGTCTGAATCGTTCCATAACGTGGTATAGTTCCCATATGTATCGATCTCCAGATATTACTTCTCAAGACTCTAGATTTAAATGAAATTTTAAGCAATGACTTCAACTATGTCCTCCCACAAACGTTTCAAATATGGACCCATCTCTCGATTTTACTTCTCGAGCCCCTAGAGAGTCCAATTCTTATCCGATTTGGCTGAAATTTTGAGCAATGACTTTTACTATGCTCTCCTACAAACGTGTCAAATATGATCTTAATCGGTCATTAATCTGATATAGTTTCCCTATAGACCCATCTCCCGATTTTACTTCTCTATCCGCTATAGGGTCCAATTTTTATCCGGTTTGGCTGAAATTTTGAGCTATGTCTTCTACTATGACCTACTACAAACGGGGGCAATATATGGTTTGAATCAGTCCATATCCTGATATAGCTCCGGATTTTACGTCTCGAGACCTTAGAGGCCCAATTCTTATTCGATTGGCTGAAGTTTTGAGTAATGACTTCTACTAATACACCCATTATATTTCTTTATTTTTTTCTGTCTATAAAGAGAAAGTAAACAAAGAACTTAACAAATGCGATCTATGGTGCAGGGTATACACGAGTCGGCCCGATCGAACTTACGGCATTTTTACTTGTTAGTAATAAGACAGACATTTTACGCTTATTCGTAATTTTATGATTTTTTATTTTTCTATGTATTAATTACAACTTTTTTTTATAAAAGTCATCATTTTGTCTTATGGAATTTAGAAATAAGACATTACTCAAGTTCCTAGGCATGCAACTACTCTCATAATCATTTAAAATACCCTTTGCCAATGGCAATAAACTAGCCTCACCCTTAACGCTAGCCGGTATGGTTAATATTTTAAGGGCTAACTGTGATAGGAGGGGAAATCTGTAGGTATTTGCTTGCCACCATGCCATAACATCGAATTGCTCTTGTATTGGCACATTTTCGGCTATATAAGAGTTAAGCTGCTCTTGGGCATTGCTGCCATTGGGTGGGCTGCTCACACCTCCATCTGCTGTTGAGTGTTTAAGTAGATTGGGAAAAAAGAAATTAATGTCATCTGTATTCATCAGGCTCTGTTGAGAAGGCTCGTCGGTGACATTGTCCTTTGAAATTGGTTCTTCTACTTTAAGATTTTGTTTTATGTTTAGCATTTGCTGAAGACAAAATTCCTTTATAATACCCAAATCCCCAGCTTGTTCATGATTTGCTGGGGGATATAGAAAATAGGCAGTCTTATGCCATATGGTGATATTGGGTAACCATAATTTCTCCAAGTTCTGGCTAATATTTGCTTTAAAGGTCACCATTTCGAGGCAATCTTTGGCTGAGGGTTTGCACAAAACTTGCAGGCGATTTAGTGAAGGTATAACAAAGCACAGTGAAGGTAAATGAGACTCCTGTAGCTTTTTGTAGATAAATTCAAATTTTTGACAAAGCTCTACCAAGTTTTCCAGAGTATAAATGATTGCGGAAGATAGAATTGGGGGTGAAGAATTTTCATTTAAATATGTCTTGATGATTGACCAATTATGGGTTAGGGTCCTAAACAAGCTGTAAGGAGTTTTTGGAGGAATTTTCAAAAATTCCAATTCTATGCTATTTTCACAAAGCTTTAGTATGGTTTGTATGGCTTCCTTTATTTCATTTAGTTTACAGCTCATAACAATGGCTGCATCCAAGACCTGTGTTAGTAGGGAACTGAAACAGATGAGCAGGGTAGATTCTTCCGCCAAGGCTTTTTGAATTTGTTCATCTTTCTGGTGGACAAACACCTTAATTGCCAAGTCAAACTCCTTAAGCAAGCTTTCCAGCTGGCTGCGTATAGTTTTTGCATTAATTTCCGAAAACTCCAAAGATTTGGCCCCCAAGGTTAAGCTTTGCAAACGATATTCTTTACAGTAATGCAAAGTTGGTATCAGAAACTTCCTTTGGCCTATACCATCGCTTAGCCAGTCAATAGTTATGCAACCCATATCACCTGTTAGCTGCTTAATTTTCAACTTGGCTAGGGTCATTTGAGCCTCAGCCATTTGTTGTAGATTTTGTGTTAGCTCTTTTTTGGGGGGCATAAGATCTTGCACATCCACATTTTCTCCATATTTGGCACCAAGTTGCAGACAAAAACGAATGACTTGATGAAAGCCAGCACTTTCTGTGGCATCCAGACCCAAGCTGTCATTATACAACAGCATATTTGAAAAAAGTTTAAAGGCCTGAGTTTTATCTTCGCTATTAACTTTTTTCAAAGTCTTGGTAAAACAAGCATGACGACTTAAATTGGAATATTTTCTTTCCAAATTTCTCAAAAGTTTATGGCATATGCGACAATATACCCAAGGCTCAGTGCTGGAGCCATCTTCAGTCTCTATTAAGGCAAAAATTTGCCATATACCCTCTGCATTAGATGTTGGATGCTTATCCTTAAGGCGATATAAACCAGTTTCAATGTTTTGTTGTAGTATATGCTGCTTGTTATCAAACTCAAGATCTTTGTCCAGCAAAATTCTAGAATTATCTTCTAAAGGGCTGTTAGTAGTTACATCAATTAATAAATTTCCAGGGGTCATATTCAGCTTAGTTTCAGGTTTTAAAACATATTCGCTTTTAACTGTGGCTTCATTGCCTAAGCTGTTATGAGGTGGTTGATTTTCCTCCAGCTCTCCAATTTCCTTTTTAACTTGAACCTCAGAACTATCATCAAGTTCTTCGATGACAAAAAAGGGATGGTAGGCAGCAGCTTCATTTGTAAGGGTTGGAGTATGTTCCATTGCAGCTTCATTTAAAACGGTTGGAGGGGTCTCTACCGAAAAATCATGTTTAAAGTTGTCTTGGATAACAACTTTTGGAGCTTCCACACATGTTGTGGGCAACGCAGTAGATGGCTCTTCGATGTCAAAGTTATTATGTGTACATGCCAACGAAGTAGTTGGCTCCTCCTCATCCACAAACTCCATTTCCTGTTTTATATTCACTGCCATGTCTTGTTCGTAGCTCATCATGGGTCGGGCTTCCTCAATTTCTATCTCGTCTTTTATAGGAATTTCTGATTCATCACAAGTAACCTCTCTAGAATTTCCCGTCTCTTGCGATACCTCATCTTGATCAAACATTTTTTTGTAGCAAGCATGTTCTTTCAAATCCATATCATCTGTGCCTCCCTCGTATTTCAATACCTTGAAGCACTGACGACAACACACCATGGCATTTAGGGTGGAACCATCCTCTTTGGATATAAAACCATAAACCTTCCACAAAGGACTGTTGGATATACGATTGGCATTGATTTTATAAGTGCCAGATTTGATATGATATCCAACTCCTTTTTGCAAGACTTTCATGCCAAAATCAAATTTACTTTTCTTGGGCGGCTTAGCTTTTACTTCTGTGGGGAATGGTGCAAAACCAAATTGTTCACCAAATGGCCAGGGAGTCATTGTGAGCACACCTTCAGGAATGCCCTTGCTGTTCTCCTCCCTGGGCTCTTTGCCCTCCCTGTAGCCTCCTTCGTCATAGCATTTGTGGCGTCTTAAATTGGTGGTGCACTTGCCGCGAAAGGCCATTACCAAGGAACAAGCTGTACAATAGACATAGTCCTTAACTAGGGTCTTTTCATCTTTGGCTATGAGGGCATATAGCTTCCATACATTGCTTTTGGCATGTTGTTTTTGCATTAATTTATAAACACCATTTTTCAGTTTTTCCTTTATATCCCTTTGCACCTCTTTTTCTCGTTGAATATCTGACTTTTCGCAGGTTCTAATAATACTACAAACAAACCACAAAGTCTTTATGAAGAGAATACACATATAATTTAAAAAAAAAAAAACTTACCATTTTTCCCCTGCGTTACCCTGACACTCATGCTCCCTCAGATTATCCTCACATTTGTCATTATACTTCAAGACCTTCAAACACTGACGACAGCATACCACATGCTTCAGCTTGCTGCCACTGACCCCATTCATGGCAATGAAGGCAAATTTTGTCCATATGGCATCTTGAGAATTTCTATTGGACTCCAAGGTGTAGACACCATTCTTCAGACTCTTAAAGATGGTTGTTTGAAAAAGTTCCAAATCGAAACCCTCTTCAAATGCTGGCTGATCTTCGCTTGGTGGATTCGGTTTGAATCGTAGCATTGCAGTATCTTCCTGCAACATTTCATGTTTTCTCTTCGTGAAGCAGGTGTGACGCATTAAGCTGGAGGTATTATTGCCATGACATCGAAGGATATGCTGACAATGCTGGCAAAACACGGTATTGTTGATAATATCTCCATGTTCATTGGCAACTTTACGAAAAACATTCCACACCGGACTTCTGTAGTTGTCCCGCTGCACTTCGACTAATGTGTAGGTGCCGGCTTTAATTTTTCTTTCCATTTCATCGCGTCTATCCAAATTACTTTGGGTACTTGGGGCGGACATAATCTTTTTTGGAGGTTTGGAAAAGCAAAAGGAAAAATATTTAAACTTTTTGATAAAAATTCAAAATTTGCAAAAGGAATCAGCAGATGAGAAGAGAGGAGGACTAAGAATACGAACGAGATCCATAAGAGCACAGTGTGCATCAGTAGAACGAAAAAACTTAAAAGGGAACCGACACACAATACACAAACTAAGGTTTCAAGCAGACCAGAGAGGAGATCTCATAGACGAGAGCTTGATGCAGTCAACCACTTCCGGCTTCTACGGTAGTCCAGAATGAAGAGATGGCCGAATAGGAATCAAGGCACGAAAAGAAGTGTTAATCCATAATCTTAGGTCTTCTCCTCGCAATATCCACAAGACCCTGGCAACCCTGCCATATAAGTACCTTCTCGATCATCGTGCGTAAAGAACAGGAGTCTAGAACCCTATGCCAAGCCAAGCATTCATAGATAAGAATTGGCCGAACCATAAAATTCAGGACACCGTCCCCGACAAAAGTCCCCAACTCATTCCTATCAAGTTGCGATATTTCTGATGACTTCTGCTATGTCCTTTTTTATCCCGGAAGTTTTAAAATGCGTGTTTTAAAAATCGAAAAATCTAAATATTTTAAAAATTTTCTGAATCGTTTTTCTTATTAATGTTTGAATTATATTGATTTATTCCACCTCAAAAACTCACTAACAGAGAAGCCTTTGATCAGGGGCCGAATTAACGCATACGTGATCGAGTGCGCTTTCGAATCGAATGAAATTTCGTCTCGTATTTAATGGATGTTATACCCCTTTTATAAACATTTTAATGTCAATTTTTTTTTATATATTATCGACATAGACATTTGCGTTCCTAAATTTCAAAAATTCTCTTTCAATAAAGAAATTCATAATTCACAATAGAGATATTTCGAAAGATTTTCCTCGTTCACGTATGCGGTAATTCGGCCACAGTACTGCCACAATTGCCTACAATGTTGAACGATTAATCTTCAAATATGACTGGCTGTTGGTAATCACAACAATACCCACCTCTCACACCGCAAAAGAAACTCATTTCCACATTCCAGAATATATACAGCGGCAATACGGTGAACTTTTGCAAAACCCTTGTCTACTTTACTCTAAAAACCAACAACAATTTGAATTTTTAGATGATAAAGGCTAGCAGTGTGTTGTAATTTCTTTGCCATTTTATTTATTCTCTCCTATACTTTGCGTCCCGCTCACGAATGTATTTAACTATCTACAACCATACATACTTACGGTTTCAGTTTAACAGGTTAATGCACACACAACAAGCCAGCTTTGCCGCTTTCAATGTACCAATGCTCAATGTTTCACTTTTACAACAATACTAATCTGAGTATTGTAAGGGAACTTTGAGTACACCTTTTGTCTTGGCTGGGAAATATTTTCTCCCTAGAGAAAACCCAAATGCACGGGAGGCCACATATACACTCAACTAAAAGCGTACCGGTATATTGGTCTCTCTTTCATAGTTTCTCTCATATTTTGATTTTGTTTTCTTTCATTATAATGATGTTGTGGTATGTGTTTGTATGCATTTATTATAAGC
The DNA here is from genome assembly GCF_963082655.1 of Stomoxys calcitrans. Taxonomy (NCBI): domain Eukaryota; kingdom Metazoa; phylum Arthropoda; class Insecta; order Diptera; family Muscidae; genus Stomoxys; species Stomoxys calcitrans. The sequence continues at coordinate 21,225,345 of NC_081555.1, read as the reverse complement.
AAGGCAAACAATGAGGCTATTTTAGCGTTTTTAAACCATTTTTATCCATGCCTAAACACGGTTAGAAAAGAATAAAAATAATACATAGATAAAAATTAACTTTTTGGAGAAAACTATAACAATATTTCTTTCATTTTTAAAATTTACTTTTATAGCAATTTCGACAAAAGTTTTATTTATATAAGCAATAAGTTTTGTAATTTTTTTTCAAAAGTTTTTTTTATTAGAACGTTTTCAAGATTTATTTTAACTTTTTTGAAATTAGTTTTATAACAGTTTTAACAAAAATGTTATTTCTTTATTTATTAAGTTTTGTTAAATATTTTTCTCGCAACTTTAGTCCTTTTTTTGGAATTTTATAGAATTTTTTATAGAAACTTTCATAAAATTTTTAGTGCCTCCGACGTAGTATAACGAGCTAGAGAAAGAAGAAAAAAACTGCCCATTCGCATCTGTAGATGATTCATCAGACATCAGGTTCTGGGAAGCTGTGCGTGATCGAGAAGGTACAGTGTACAGTAGCGGAGTGGGAACTCTTCTGTTATTGGTGTTGTAGTAGCCACATTTTCATCTTGTTTTCCTATCGCCGCGGGAGTAAGAGATAGCCGTTGGCTATATAAAAGTCCCAATAACTCGCCTTGTCCTATCGAACATCATAGAAACTCTGTATTTAAGCAAGTGCCGGTGCTGCCAGCCCTCTAACTGAGACTCACCGATCTATATCGCTGATTGTCGGCGACTGCAGGTGCAGCTACTCCATGTGGAGCATTCCACTTTTCGCAACCTGTGGACGCCTAGTAGCTCCCAGCTAAGCATCTCATGATAGCGATAAAAACCAAACAGATGGGAGCTCAAAGCCATCCCTATGTTCTATGGAGAGTGAGGGGTGAGGAATTTTGCACCAGGGCAACACTTCTTCGTTGGGGGTCGCACTGAGTTTTCAAAAAAGAGGGCTCTGGGAGGGAAGTATCCCTGCTTTCACTAGAATTTCTTTATAAACCAATGTGGGTGCGGCGATTCTTGGTCATCTTATTCTTAGTCATAGGAAGGAGTATCAGGTTTTGCTGGGCCCCAAGGCTTTGAGGGGCATTGAGGCAACTGAAAAGCTGTCCAGAAATTGATTGCTGTTGGGTGCTAACCATGCTTATTGATGCACGAACCCTCCCCTTTGCGTGCTGGCAAGACACAGAAGTAGCCGGATTTCTGCAAGGTTTGGCGGTGATGACGAGGAATTTGAGGCGGTCCTACACATATTGTGTCACAGCATTAAATACCTTTTTCCATGCCTGCATGCCCTCTATGCACATAGACTTCTCGTCATTCTGGACTAATGTAGAAACCTGAAGTTGCTCACTAGATGAATCTCTCATTGAAGAAAGGTCCTTTCTGGTCAGATTGATTCCTTTCGTTTTTGGCTTGTATGTTTGGTACCCTTCCCTTATTTTTTCGTTACTATAGTGGATCTCTTATACTTATACACTTATACGCTTATACACTTATATTATACTTATACACTTATACTTATACACTTATACTTATCCACTTATACTTATACACTAATAATTATACATTTATACTTTTACACTTATACACTTATACTTATACACTTATACTTATCCACTTATACTTATACATTTATACTTTTACTTATACACCCATACTTATACACTTATATTTATACACGTATATTATACTTATACATTTATATTATACTTATACATTTATACTTGTACACTTATTCTTATACACTTATACTTATACACTTATTCTTATACACTTATACTTATACACTTACACTTATCCACTTATACTTATACACTTATTCTTATACACTTATACTCATATTCTTATAAACTTATACTTATACACTTATATTGGGTTGCCCAAATTTTTTCACAGCTTGTGACTCTGTAATTGCATTCTTTCTTCTGTCAGTTATCAGCTATTACTTTTAGCTTGCTTTAGAAAAAAGTGTAAGAAAAGGTATATTTGATTAAAGTTCATTCTAAGTTCTATTAAAAATGCATTTACTTTCTTTTAAAAAATCCGCAATTACTTTTTGGGCAACCCAATACTTATACATTTATATTTATACACTTATACTTATACACTTATACTTATACACTTATACTTATACACTTATATTTATACACTTATACTTATACACTTATACTTATGCACTTATACTTATACACTTATACTTATACACTTATACTTATACACTTATACTTATACACTTATATTTATACACTTATACTTATACACTTATACTTATACACTTATACTTTTACAATTATACTTATACTTACACGTAAAATGCAAGGATTATAGAAAATCTTAAGCCAACATTTTATAAAAATCCCAGAGTTTAACAAATATATCCACTGACTGAACATGAGTTTATTGTTTTTAACTACTTTTTCATACTTCATTTATTTTGTTTATTAACCAGCTATGTAATATTTTTTCTGTTCCATAGTGTTTATATTTTTGTTTATTTAAATAACTTTAAATTTATTAAAAAAATATTTTACATATTTAAATAAATTTTTTACATCTATTTTCCCTATTCATAGCTTTACACACATTCCTCTAAGGACTTTAATAACAAAACGTTTGCCATATTTTTACTGCTCACACAGTGTCGTTGTTCATTCATAAGATTTTTTCTCATGGCCAAACATCTCTCCCAGCCGCCGGTGCTTGCAGGTATGCTAAGAATTTTTATAGCTAATTGTGATAGTAGAGGATATTTTGAAGAGTTAGTATGCCACCAGTGTAAGACGTCAAAGGATCTATCAATAGCCACTATTTCTTGGCTATACTCTGCCAGTTCTTCTTGGCCAATTGGGGCTTTGGTTTGATTGGAGGAATGTTTGGCCGCCAAATTGGGGAAAAAGAAACTTAAATCATCCATATTCTCATCTCCATCGTCTTCCATACCACAAAATTCTGGAATTTTTTCCTTTTTAGGCTGTACTTCTATTGTGCTATTTAAATCGGGCTTCAGATTGTCTATTTGTTGCAGACAAAACTCTTTAATTTCTTCCAAATCTGCCTGTGATTGTTCCCGATTGGTGGGTGGATACAGAAAATATGCAGTTTTATGCCATATGCTGAAGTTGCTTATGAAAATGTCCTCAATGTATTGGAAAAGATTTTGTTTAAGTCCTTTAATGGCTGAATCATCATTGCTGGAGAGTTTTTCACAAAGCATTCTTAAACGTAATATGGAGGGCACAACAAAACACAAAGAGGGTTGGCTTTTTTGTTGCAGCTTTTTGAATACCATTTCAAATTTTTGACAAAATTGCAAAAATTTCTCCAGATCCTCAGTTAGCAGATGGTGTAAGTTAGCTTCCAGTAGTAAGTTTTTGATAAGAGGCCAATTTAGGCTTATTGTCATGATTTTTCGGTATATCGAAGTACAGCGAGTGGGGAAAGAGATTGGAGGCTGAGAATTTTGATATTCTTTTAGAAGTTTCAAATGTTTTCTGATTTCTTTACATTTGCCGAGGATTGCACCAAGTTCAGGGGTGTTGATAAAGGCTTTGTCTACAACCTGGGCCAGCAAAGAGCTGGCACAGGGAATTACTGGGTAATCTTTAAGTTGGATTTGGGGCATGCTAAGGTTGTCGTAAACTATTATAAGGTTCTTTAGGTTCTCCTCCCAGACAAAGCCTGTTAATAACTTCTCTAATTCGCTTTGTAGAGTTTTTGCTTCAGAGGGTTGTGGCGAATTCAGGCACAACAAGCCCAACATTACATCATTTAGTTGAAATTTCTTAACAAAATGCAAGCAAACACTGACGCTATAGTTTTGTCCATTCCCTTTAGGCCATACATCCAAAGAAATGCTTTGAAAGCCATTATTGTCTTTGATTTCCCTTTTCATTTGCTCTTGTTTTTCTTGGGAAATTTGCTGTAGTAACTTGGAAATTTCCAAGGGATTGGGCATTAAATCTTCTATATCCAAATATTCGCCATATTTAGCACCCAAATTCATAAAATGTTGGGCAAGTTTATGAAAACTCAAATCATCTATCAAGGACACGGGATTACAGCTATCCAATATCCAATTGGCATATAACTCTAGCTCTGGCTCTGGCTGAGGATTTGTTTTTCTAGCCAAAAATGCCTTATAGCAAGCATATTGTTGAAGATGGCAGTTATTTTGTGTTTGGCTTTCCAACAAATTTTCACATTGGCCACAGTAAAGCCATGAATCCAAAGGAGTGCCATCTTCTTTTTGTATCTTAGCGTATATTTGCCACATCCAACTGGGATCATTCTCTTGGTACACTAATTTATAGCTATGAGATTTGATTTTGTTTTCAATTACTTGACGCTGCATAGCTTTCAAATTTTGCCTTGTAGGATTAGTGATTTCTTGTTTTATCTCAATATAAGAGTCAGTCTCAAAAAATTCTTGTTCTTCTTCACAATGACCATCACTATCCGCAGAGCTGCATTCATTTCGAACCTCGAAGTGGTCATCATCATTAACTTCTCCAAACATATCAGGATGTTCTATGGATAATTGTAAGCAACATTTATGCTTTTTCAGCTGCTCCTTATGGTCTTGATTTGGATATTCCAGCAACATTTTACACTGAGTGAAGCACACAAAATCCTTTAGCACATGCCATCTTCTTTTTGTATCTTAGCGTATATTTGCCACATCCAACTGGGATCATTCTCTTGGTACACTAATTTATAGCTATGAGATTTGATTTTGTTTTCAATTACTTGACGCTGCATAGCTTTCAAATTTTGCCTTGTAGGATTAGTGATTTCTTGTTTTATCTCAATATAAGAGTCAGTCTCAAAAAATTCTTGTTCTTCTTCACAATGACCATCACTATCCGCAGAGCTGCATTCATTTCGAACCTCGAAGTGGTCATCATCATTAACTTCTCCAAACATATCAGGATGTTCTATGGATAATTGTAAGCAACATTTATGCTTTTTCAGCTGCTCCTTATGGTCTTGATTTGGATATTCCAGCAACATTTTACACTGAGTGCAGCACACAAAATCCTTTAGCACATCACCATATAGGGTGGCTATGGATTTCACCAAAGATTGCAAGGGTTTTTCAAATTCCTGATTATTTTGCAATTCATATAAGCCTGTATTGAGTTTTTCTGTTATATCCCTCTTGATTTCCTTGAGTTTTAATACCATTTCTTTTTTCTTCCAGTTGTGAAAATCCTGCAATTCTGGGCAACATGATGTGAGTGATTGAAAACATTTGTGTTCCCTAACCTGCAGCTCAGTGAGATCTTCAAATAGAAAAACTTTAAAACATTGACGACAAGCCACAAATCCTTTTATGGCTTGTCCATCTCCATTACACAGCCAACCAAGTTTGGACCACAGCGACTGCGATGAAGAGGGTTTCGTCTCCAACTCGTAGACCCCGGTGGTAAGTTTTAATTCCAAGTTATTAATTTCCATATGAATATCGTTTGGCAATTTCCATGATTTCTTATAAATCAAATAACACGAATGTTTCTTGAGTTCTTGCCAAAATTGATCAGTGTGCAGCTGGAATACTTTGTAACATTTTTCACAGCATATATAGCCTTCTAGGGGTAAATTTCCCGGTTGTGTTGTTATCATGCGAAATATGGATAGTATGGGATTTTTGCTAGTATTCTGGAGCTTTACCTTGTAAATGCCTTGATTCAGTTTGGTTTCTATTTCAAGTATTCTGAGATCTTCTGCAGCATTATGTCCAACTTTACCCTCCTTTAGTATAGATTGCTGGGCCAGAGCCTTCTCCTTAGCTGTCTTTTGTTGTGCTTCTAAACGTTCTGCCAATTCCGCATAGCAGCTATGCTTCTTTAGATTGCTAATAGAAAAGTATTTAAGAATTTTATTGCATCGTGTGCAACAGACAAAGGCATTTTTAATGGGCATATCATCATGGGCATGGGTGATAATGGCAAATATTCTCCACACTGCACAAGACCGCGTGTTATCCATTTTTAATTTATAGACGCCCTTATTTATATTCGTTCTTATTTCAGTCTTGGTTTTGGCATATTTGCGACGTGTGCCTAAAATGTTGCTGCAAAAAAAAAAATGAAAATTAATAAAAAAGCTAAGTTGCGCACAATCGAACTTGGATTATGTTAAAAATTTACAAAAATTAGCTTGGACAGACGAATCTGGTGTGAACCATTAAGTGGAGCTTATGTGTTAATACCCAACACCATAGCCATTGCGTTTGTTACATCATAATTGTTATCCGATTGAATTGAAATAGTGTTCTGTTACGACTTCTTAAACTTGTGCCATTTTACGGTTCAAATCTGTCTATAACCTGACACAGCTCCCATATAAACCCATCTCCCGATTTGACTTCTTAAGAATCAACAAGGTGCAATTGTTATCCGATTGTGCGGAATTCTTGCACAAAGTGTTCTGTTACCACTTTCCACATTTGTGCAAAGTATGGTTCAAATCAGTCTACTTCCTCATATAGCTCCCCTATACACCGATCATCTGACTTCTTAAGACCCACCATGCCGCAATGGTTATCCGATTGGGCTGAAATTTGGTACATAGTGATCTGTTGCGACTTCCTACGGTTGTGCCAAGCATGGTTCAAATCGGTCTATAACCTGATATAGCTCCCATATAAACCGATTTCCCGACTGGACTTCTTAAGACCCAACAATTGTTATCCGATTGGCCTGAAATTTTCACTTAGTGTCCTATTACGTCTTGCAACAACTGTTTCAAGTATGGTACAAATCAGAATCAATACTTGTGTAAAGTAGGTTTCAAATCGGCATATAACCCGATACAGCTCCCAGGTAAACCGGTATCCCGATTTTACTTTTTGATAAACCAAAAAGCCTCAATTGTTATCCGTTTTGTATGCACGTAGTGTTCTGTTATGACTTTCAACCAATGTGCCAAGTATGATTCAAATCTGTCCATAACCTGCCTTGTACGGCTCCTAGAAGCTTAAATTTTCGTTTGCAAGAAATTTGATACGTAGAGTAAAATTAAGCCCTTCAACTACATTTATTTTGTTGTTGTTGTTGTTGTAGCAGTTTGTTGTGTTCTATCTTTCGTCTGATTGATTCTGTTGAGTGTCAAGATCCAGGAACTCTGCGACTAACATGGGATGCGTCTACAGGGATCTGGGTCTGAGTCGAGTGGGTCTTGCTGGGCAGTTAAACAGGTGACGTGTATCGTGTGGTCCCTGCCTACAATCGGGACATCTATCTTGCACGTCGTCAACAATCCTTGCGCTATAGGAGTTGAGGCGGCTGCATCTGCCGAAACGTAATTGAGTCAGAACTACTTTGGTTTGCCGGGAGAAGTCAATTTCTTCAGGTTCAATGGCAGGCGGTCGCTCTCCAAGGACTACATTCACCCGGTAGCTATTTGCCGCATCTTCTACCGTGTCTGCATGAATGTTGTCTAGACCTGTTTGATTTGCCGCTTAATCTAGAGGTTCTCTCTTGTAGCGCTGAACCTGATGCTCTAGATCATGTAGATATACCTTAAGGCTCACACAAGATGGATGGTCTCTGTGATAACAGCCCAAAAGGTATTACTTAGACAGCATGTAGTTATGTCTTCAGACTGGTAGGAAAGTCTTTGTCTCCAGATGGAGGTGGTCCACAAATTTATTTTGTGTAATTTTTTAGCAGAATCTATAGTCGTGGTTTCCCAAGTTTCGCCCGGCCGAAATTAGCACGTTTTATTTATTTAGTTTCATCGCGCAAGAATATCCTGCAATTCGTAATAGGTAGTAATTTTTCGGAAAAATTTTCAAGTCACTCACGGATAGGTACGATGGAGCCAAAGAGGATTTAAAAAATTTAGTCTCAAGCGAACAGTTGCTAACAGCCGGCCAGGTTTGACGGTATTAAGATGACAGATTTTTGTTTGCATTCTCTTTTTGTTATCTTCTTTCTCTCTATTCTCTGCTCATGTACGTACATGTAAGCATACAAGCACACACATTTCTTTGTGTGTGTTGGCAAAAGCCGGACAAGTTTGACGATATTAAGATGACAGATTTTTGTTTGCTTTCTCTTTTTGTTATCTTCTTTCTCTCTATTCTCTGCTCATGTACGCACATGTAACCATACAAGCACACAAATTTCTTTGTGTGTGTTGGCAAAACGTCGATCAGCTTGATGAAAACATAACGGATTGCAGCATATGATTTGCGATTGGTTTGCGTCTGTTTCCAGTGGAGTGGCATATCTAGAGCCCGTGAGTAAGCTTAGAATGAACTCCAACAGCTGCGGTGGTGGAAGCAGGCCGTATCATGTTGCCTGCCACTGAGACCTCAACTGGTGAAGAGGCTGCGCCAGGCTCCACAGGCCGGCAAACGAGCGGACTGCAGGGGCTTTTGACACATAAACTTGGTTCGAGCCTTGAGGACAAGACCGAACCTATTTTATCTTCGCATGGCGATAACTTGCCTAGGTCATCAGCTTTTCTCTGGCAAATCTATAAGCTATTTAAGGGCTTTTTATAATAAAGGGCGCATTGCTCAGAGTCGGACACGGCACAGCAGTCAGTTTAAAGGCTTCTGTCACCTGTCCTTAGCGACATTGTTGGTCGAAATGGATGGTTCAACGCTGGATGGTTCAACGGTAGGAACTAGAATGCTTCGCCCTTCGCCTGTTCCTGTGACATCACAATGCACGAAAACATCAAATTGATTCTGATGGTAGACTGTCACTTAATCCTAACCCTGCATAGACAGACGGACTTGACAAAAATTACCTACAATATTATATTCGAATCTAAGCATTCAGCGACATGGGAGCGGAAATGCTAACCTCTGCGCCTTGTTCCCTTGTACCGTATACTAAGGTGGCGACTATAAAAAAAAATCAAAATCTTACCCTTTACTTTTCCTTGTTTCATCCATTTCAACTGATTTTTTCCTTAACTTCTTAACAGTCATTGATTTTTTAACGGCTGGAGTAGGTGAGCCATCATTCCCTTCCTCAGGGTATTCACTAGATTTGTTCTCTGTACTCATACTGCTTAATAAAAAGAAAAAATTTTAAAAATAAAATTATAAAACAAAACGAAAAAAAAAGAAAAAAAAGGCGTTAAGTTCGGCCCGACTTTGGATACCCACCACTTCTGGTATATAAATAAAACATATTTCGTCATAATCCGGTGAAAAATGCATAATTAATGCCCCCATAGCAGCTTTATCGAATTATGGTCCGATTTGGGCCGAATTCTACACGGAAATTGAGTGCTCTAATATCGAAATACTTTAAATCGAAATCAAAATCTGAGCCGATCAGGGCCAAATTAAAGAAGGATGTCGAAGGCCCCAATACAACTCAATGTCCCAAATTTCGGCGAAATCGAACAATAAATGCGTTTTTTATGGGGCCAAAACCTTAAATCGAGAGATCGGTCTATATGGCAGCTATATGCAAATCTAGACCGATCTGGGTCACATGGCAGAAAATTGACGAAGAGCCTAACGCAACTCACAGTCCCAAATTTCGCGAAATCCTACAATAAATGCGTCTTTTATGGGCCAATAGCCTTAAATCGAGCGATCGGTTTATATGGCAGCCATATCCAAATTTGTACCGATCTATGCCATATGGCAGAAAGATGTCGAGGGGCCTAACTTAACTCACTGGCCTAAATTTCAGCGAAATCGTACAATAAATGAGCCTTTTATGAGCCCAATACCTTAAATCGAGAGATCGATCTATATGGCAGCTATATCCAAATCTGGAGCGATCTGGGCCAAATTGAAAAAGGATGTCGAAGGGCCTAACGCAACTCACTGCCCCAAATTTTGGCTAAATCGGATAATAAATGCGCCTTTTATGGGCCCAAAACCTTAAATCGAAAGATCGGCATGTATGGCAGCTATATCCGAATATGGACCGATCAAGGCCAATTGATGAATGATGTCGAAGGGCCTATCACAACTCACTATCCCAAATTTCAGCAAAATCGGATGATAAATGTGGCTCTTATGGGCCTAAAACCCTGAATCGGCGGATCGGTCTATATGAGGGCTATATCAAAATATAGCCCCATATATGCGCGTAGTATGTAGCTCCAGCTTTTGAGCTCCAATATTTGCGTCCACAAGTTGCAAATAGTGGAATCCTGCTTATGTACTAGCTGCAACTGCAGTCGCGTACAATCAGCGATATCGAATGGAGAGTCTCGGTGAGAAAACGAGCGGCATCAGCTCCTGCTTAAATACTGCGTGCTAATGATATTCGATATGACAAGGCGAGCTATTGGCCCCTTTAAATAACCAATGGCCGCCATGTTTGCGCAGCTATCGGAACGAGCTTGCTTACCTATATGGGCTTGACGACGAACAATATTTGCACGTGCAAACAAGAACAACTGAGCGTTGTTGTAGGATATTCGCCAGGATGCTGTCATCAATGCGACTTTATTATAACATTATAACGCCCGCCCATCTTAGACCAGAACCATTCTTGTCCAATTGCGATTCAAATGGTGTAGCAAACTTAAATCGTTTCGTTTGAGTTTAGACGTTACTTTCACTGAATTAGCTCTACATGCAAAATAGACAATCACATAGTTATATGCCCATCGAAAAGAGCTGATCCAAATGCAGATTCACTGTGAACCGCTTCAATTAAAGTATCCAGATTTCTGGTCCTACTTCTAAGGATCATAGTCGAAGCGTCCACAGGTTGCGGGCTAGCTGCAATTGCAGTCGCAGACAATCAGCGGTATCGTGCGAAGAGTCTCAGTGAGAAGTCGGGTGGCACCAGGCTTTGCATAAATACTGAGTGCCTAAGATGCCCGATATGACAAAGCGAGCTATTGGCGCCTTTAAATAATCAATGGCCATTACGTTTCCGCGGCGCGGCGATTGGTCCTTTGGACGGGAACGAGCTTGCTAACCTATGGAAGCTAAATGAGGATTGCCAACTCCACATATTGACATCTGGCTACAACTTTTTTCAGCTTGATAAGAAAAAGAAAATTTCATTACATTTTTTTCATTGGCTTTTAAATAGAAAAACAATTGCTAGCAAATACAGCTCTTCCACTTTTATTTTTTATGATAACAATACGCGACACAATTTATCAAAACAAATGCTGGTGGCTAAACATATGATGGCAGGGTTGCCAAAAATCGATTTTGTGAGAATGTTTACAATTGCTGTCATGGCTGAATTATTAAGGGTAGTCACACGCGAACCGCTGTTATCAGCCGGCCAGGAGCCGAATTATCGCAAACGTAACGAGTAACATCTAGACAAATTTATACAAAACCCCGTTTACACTGCTCTTTAAATCCGGATTTAATGACTCGATCATCTGTTTTCCCTTTATAAAATCAGCTGAAGAGAGCCTTAAATCCGGATTTAATAAGCAGTGTAAATAGAGTTCAACATAAAATCATGATTAAATTAAGATTGGCTCAACAACAACAACAAAATCAATGAGACTGTCAATCAGCTGTTTGTGCTGCTTAGGCACTGTGCCAATTGATATAAAATTTATAGAGTTGGTAAAAATACAACGTATAAATGTGGTGGCCACCGTAGCACAGAGACTAGTAAGTCTGCTTATGACGCTGAACGCCTGGGTTCAAAACCTGGTGAGAACGTCAGAAAATTTTTTCAACGGTGGTTATCTCCTCCTAATATTGACGACATTTGTGTGGTACTATGCCATGCAGAAACTTCTCCCCAAAGAGGTGTCACACTGCGTCATGCCTTTTGGACTCGCCTATAAAAAGAAGGTCATTTGATTCAAAAACTTGAATCTGCATTGCATTTGCATAAATGGGGTGGCCGGTATCATGGCTCAATAATAAGAATATATTTACAATGATCTTTAATAATTGTTTTCCCTTTATAAAATCAGCTGAAATGAGCCATACATCCGGACTTAATAAGCAGTAGAAGGTATTATACAAGTAAAAAATTGCCTGGGAAATAAGAACAACATTTTACTCTTTCTTAATTTATTTGAATTAACTGCTTGTCATAAAAAAAACTGTTCCAAACTGCAAATGGCTGCTGGGAAAACACATCCCCAATCCAATAATAATGATTGCTGTGTTTTATTTTAGTACTAGATACACAAGCCGTGAAGGACATAATAAAACCCAAAAATTATATCCAGTGTAATTCTGTTTGTTTGAGATCAGATGGTAACACCGATTGGCAACGTGTCAAAATCATACAAAGGAAAATGTACTGGGCTTAAGACTGCACTGTATATTTATTCAGAACATCGTTGTACTGGATAGGTGTCATTTGCATAAAATTTTTAAGCACTGCACTACATAGTACGAAAATAAACCAGGGCTTATATTATGTCCAGGATTCACTTAACAAGGTAAAGCCAAGCGATCAGCCGACGAAAGAATTTTTTGAATTTTCGTCATTAAGCAAAATATATTCATTTACAGGTAGTGGCAGTTGGCCAACAACAAAATATTGAGTGCACTATCTGTCAAAATCAATGATTAGTACAGCTCTAATTTAGTGTATGTTTATTGTGATGATGAACATTCACAATAGGCAGATTTTGACAATCTTAATGATGTTCATGGGGCCTATCCACTATATGTTTTCGCAAGTAATACAACCTTATATTAGTGAATCGTGATAAGAATGTATACACGTTTACATTTACGCTGATCACTAAAACGTATTCTAATGACTTCATCATATTTCCTTTATGGAATCGTATCAATCATATAGAAAGTGATAAGTCATAGAGCCTTAAGTACTAATCTGACATTCAAATATGGTAGGGGTTGTTGCATCACCTAGAAATCCTTTCTTTAAATTTTTTTTTTCGTTTTTCCATTAAAAAAAATTCAATATTTTATTTATTTTCAAAGCATGCAGTTTATTACATAAACATATTTTTATTTCTCTTTTTTTAACTTGTTTTAGGGTATCCTCTTTATTTTTTTTTTGTTTTTAGTCCACCATTTGGGACATTGAATTCAAAAGTAAAATATTATCCACACTTTTGGGACTTAGACCATGTGATTTCTCATAGACAATATGCTTGGCCAAGGGGCGAACCTTGGCCAGGCCCTTGGTGCTGGCCGGTATGGCTAAGGTTCGCAAAGCCAATTGCGATAATAGAGGATAATTGGAGGCATTATCACGCCACCATTGGCAAACATCGAAATTATCATCGATAATGACATTCTCTCGGCTATAGCGACGTAATTCCTCTTCGGCAGTGCTCTCACAGGAGGCTGCACCGTTAGGGGGGCGTTTACAAAGATTGGGAAAGAAGAAACTGAGATCATCTTTTTCTTTGGAGGCCTTATCCAATGTCTCCGCTGCTTCAACCTCTTCTGCTTGGGAGGATTTAGTTGGAGGAAATTCTTTCATTTTCTTCAGGCAAAATTCTTTTATTTCCGCAGATTGATTATCTGGCTCTTGATTGGCGGGTGGATATAAAAAGAAGGCGGTTTTATGCCAAATATTTATGTTATTGGCCCACAGAGTTTGGACACTTTGCAGTAGGTTGTGCTTAAAGGCGACAATTTCCGCAACATCCTTGTCTAACGCTTCACACATCACTTTCAGGCGATTTATTGAGGGCACCACAAAACATAGAGAAGGCAAGCGAGTCTCCTGCAATGTCTTGAATATAATTTCAAATTTTTGGCATAATTTAACCAAACCCTGTAGAGCCTCCAATGTATTGTCCGAGATGTTTAGCTGCTGCTTGAGTTGAGAGCTGATCAAGTCATTAATTTGACTCCATTGCTCGGTGATTTGTTTAAAGCGCTCATAGTGTCCAGCATAGCAACGGGGAGAGGTCAAGGGTTTCACCAGCTCTTGTTGTTGTTCAGGGTTTCGCTTTAAACATCTGATGATGGCCTTGGTGTCCTCAATTATGGCCTTTAACTCGCTAGTGTTGGCTATGGCCTCCTCCAAGACTTGGCCAAATAAATGGCTGGAACAGTCAAATCTGGTTTCACCTTGCAAGGTCTTCTCCAGCAGATTACCTTTTTCTGTGATAAAGATAAGATCTTCTAGATTTTCCAAACCAAAGCTAGCTAAAAGCTTTTTCAGTTTCTGTAGCAAAACCATTTCATTGGTTTTGGGCAGTTCCAAAGACTTTATGCCCAAGACCAGCTCAAACAATTGGAAATTTTTGGCATAGTGCAAAGTGACGCTGAAAAAATTCCTTTTGGCCCAAGAGTCGGACCACATATCGATGGTTATACTGCCATTAAGCGGCTGTTGCTGTAAATCTCTCAAAATGTTGATTTTCTTCTCTTCAGCCATAAGATGTATGTGGCGAGCTACCTTGTCTTGCTCTGGAACCAAGTCCTTGATATCTAGATTTTCTCCATACTGGGCTCCCAAATGCAGAAAAGCAGCTATAAGTTTTTGAAAACCCGTACCTTCAAGGTTTGCCGGACTGCGGCAATCCTCAATGAGCCATTGGCTGCAGGCCAATAAAATTTCCTCATGGTCTGCTTGACCTACATGTAGGCTGCCTATACAGCAGGGATGGCGACCCAGATTTGAGGTGCCCCTCTGATTTTTAAGCAATTTTTTGCAGCGACGACAGTAGACGTAGCCCTCAATGAGAGTGTTGTCTTCGGCATTGGCCACCAAAGCAAATATTTGCCATATTCTGCTTTTGCAGTTCTGCTTCTGGACAAGCTTAAACTTTCCTGCCTTCAGATTGGCCTCAACTTCAAAACGCGAGTTTTCAGACTTGGAATTGAATCCTTGATGCAGCGAATTGTCCTCCTGCAGATACTCATCATTGTCACTCATATTTGTAGCCAAATCCCCCTCATCATCATATACAAATTCTGGATTTGGACTGCAAGTCGTAGCGGCTGAAACTTCTGGTGAGACATTTTCCTGTTTCACTGCGAATGTCTGGGGCAGCACAGTTATCTGGGACACATCAATTTGAGTTGGCAATGCTAGACAATCGGTGGGCGTGTTGTTGCTGCTGGTCAACGAAGTATAGATGGCTCCCTGTATGGGAGTTATTTCTTCTTTGACGACCACCGGTGCACTAGAAGGAAATTCATCAAAACCCGATATGGTATAGCTTTCATCAAGAAATTCCTGCTCAACCTCATCCTTAATCTTAACGCCTCGACTCAATCTCGTTCCACAGATGTGCATGTGTAGATTCCTAAGATTACTGCTGGTGTACTTCAATACCAATTTACAGTGGCGACAGCACACCAAACCCTCAAGCATGGATCCATCCTCTTTGATTATAAAGCCAAAGAAAGACCATAGGGGACTAGTGGCTGTGGGTATATCGGACAATTTGTAAGAGCCACTCTCAAGTTGACTCTCAATAGTGCGTTGTATGAGCTCCATTTCGAAACTTTGATTTGTGGCCTCATCTTCAACCAGGGAAGAAATATTATTCACGAAGCTATTATTACTGCTGTTCTCTTCATAGTCATTGTCTTCATAAAATTCGACATCCTCATCCTCTTCATCATCAACATACTCCTCGCCCAGGTCCGTCTTGCTCACATCGCCGCCTGCTTCCAATTTCGGCCGTTTGGCACCCTCCGATTGTAGCCTCCATTGTATGTAGCATTTGTGACGATTCAAATTGGATGTCTTGAGGCCATCATATCTGAAGATATTTTTACATTGTCGACACTGCACATGACCCTCAACAAGGGGTCCACCATCCTTATGGCATATTCTGGCATATAACTGCCATATGGGACTCTTGCCCTTTGGCTTATCGTACAAAGTGTATTCGCCACTTTTCAGCTTATCGGCTATAAGTTGTTGTGCATTCTTTTCCAACTCTGCCGATTCCTTGGGTGGCACATATGATTCGACCGCGGCATTAGTATTAAGCGATGATACCAGAAAACAATTATGGCGATTCAGGTTTGAGGTCTTTTTGCCATCGTATTTTAATAGTTTTTTGCAACCGCGACAATAGACAAAGCCCTCAAACACTAAGCCATCATCTTTTTGTATTAAAGCGTACATTTTCCAAATGGAACTCTTACGCCCACGATTCATGGTCAATCGGTAAATGCCATTTTTAATTTTTTCCTCAACCTCGAAGCGGGTTTCCATGCTGCAGGACTTCGATTAACCTAAAAAAGATTTTCAAGTCGTTAAATATTTTGCAAAAATGGGAAAAATATTTCCTAGAAAGGTTTTTAGAAAAAAAAATTTCTTGAGGTATAGAACATAAAATCGCACCACTTCTAAATGGATCTTTCACTTGAAGATGATATCAAAATCAGCTGATTTTATAATGAGAAAACAGCTGATTTGAATGTTTATTAAAACAATTGGAAGCTCTTCGTAAGATACCACGCAGATTACGAGGAAAATCTAAAAAAAATTAAATCCTTTTTTGCATACCCCCCTAAAATGACTTCAGGAATGACAACATGGGGCCCTGGGGGCCACCAAACGTATCCTTAAAATTACATCAAATATAGGCAAAATGTTGAGTAAAACACGAATATGATAAAAAGGTTAAAAAAAGCAAACCCCCTGTGCTTGGGGACTTTCAAAAATTAGAGCCCTATTTTACCCTAAAAGCAAATTAACCCATGAATGCTCTTTTTTAGCCGAGCGTGCTGCAGTGCAACACCTCTTTGGAGAGAAATTTTTACACGGTATATTTCCTCGCAAATGTCGTCAGCATCAGAAGGGGATAACCAGTGCTAAAAATTTTTTCTGATGTTCTCATTAGGATTCGAACTAAGGCGTTTAGCGACATATGCGGACATGCCAACCTATGCGCTTCGGCCTCCCCTATTTTACCCCCCACTCAAGTGAAATTGTACGGAATATAGGCAATATGGTTGTTGTTCTGTTAGCACTGTGTTGCACACTGAGGCGTCAGCCCTTGCCGATGAAGGACTTTATCGTGTCAATCGGGTACGTACATCCGGCTTCCTTGGGATTTAGGCAATATAGTCCTCGTGCGTAGAGCAAGAATTTAAAAAACCCAGTATTTTTGAAGCGGAATTTAAAAAAAAACAAACCCAGTATTTTGGAAGCAGAAATATTAAAAAAAAGCAAACCCAGTATTTTTGGCAAATTGGTATCATATTTTACAAAAATTTTAATAAAAAATCACGAAAAGCTTTTCTTCATTATTAAAAAAAAAAGTTCGCAAGCGACGTTTTCTTCTTAGAAAGAAAATTTTTTTATAACAAAAAATTGCGCAAAGAAGGAAAAGTTTTTGAAAAAGGGGAAGATTAAAGTTTGACTTTCACCTCCACGCGGTAACCTCTAGGTATTACCAAGGATAAAATATTATTTTTTCACACATCTACTTTACAGAAATTTTCTTTTCACTTAACAATCTTTTCGAAAATTTTTTCAAAAATAGCTTTAAAAGACCCTGAACTAACTGTTATTACTTTTTTCCACCATTTTCGTGTTCTACACATATTTTCCTTTAATTTGAGTACCATATTGCCTGTATTCCGAACAATTTCACAGCGGCGCGGGTCATGGGGCGATCGAGGATCACCAAACCAGAGCGCCAAAAATTCATATTGGTGTCCATGGTAACATTTCAGGAGGGTATACAAAAGATTTGCATGTTTTTCCAATTTTCCCCGAAAACTGCACTTTTGCCAGAATAATAAGGTGAACGATTCCGGTCCTAAATACCTACCTAAAATAAAAATTTGCGGAAAGCTGTCAGCTGACATACAACTATTGAATTTTTTTGACAATACTTGTCATTGAGGATATCCACTTGTTCTATTTTACACTCATCCATTGTTTACGTTTTCTCCTATTTGTGACATGTTTAATCTGCATTTTTTGGCATCCTCAATGTTCTTGGGGGCCTTTCAACTTTTTGTTTTCGGCAAGTGACTAAACCTTCTATTATTCATCCATGCGTTTTTTAACCGGAAAAGTATGCAAACAAACCTAATATAAATGTTTTAATACCAATTGTATATGTACATATGGATACTTACTAATTATACCGTAGCTAAATTTATGTCCCTTATGTGTTTGTGTGTGTTGGTTTGTGCGTTCTTTCTATCAATAAAGCAAATGCTTCAACGCTGTTGTTGTTCCTCTTTTGTTGTTGTAGTCAGTCAGTTAAACCGTTAAAATAGCCAAGTGTACTCATGGCTTCACATCTGCAATCACACTAAGGCAAAAGCCATGAGTGAGTATACTCATTTGAGTCATGTCAACACAAATACACATTCACCATTCATAAGATTCGTCATTGGCTTTATTCATAATACGTATTCGGGGCATTTCGTATATTCATTCGAACCATATGCCGCCAACTCTCTCTCTCTCTCTCTCATACTCTCTATTCGTGGCTCTCAAATTAACACAGGAATATGAGGCGAGTATCTTGACACCGCGTGGGCCCAGCCAATGTACATACATGATAGCAACAGCGGGTAAGAGTTTGTGTATTGGCTAACGAAATATGAACAAAAATAAAAGAAAAAAAAGAATAATGGTAGTGGTGGCAAACAAAGGAGCGTATGTTATTAAACTAATGAAAGGGGGAAATCAGCTAAAATTGGAGCAAATGAATTGAAATAAAAAATAAATAAAATATAAAAATAAATAAAGCAAATGCAACTAATTAAAGTTTTTAGAAATAAAATTAAATTTAATCGAAAATAAAAATGTGGAAAATAAAATAAATTAAAAATCAATAGAAATTAGGAAAGTTTTGACGAAAAAAACAGAAATGCAAATGGTAAATAAATGGAGTAGAGGTAGGTAAAATATAATTAAATGATTGGTTTTGTTTCTCCGACCTTTTTATTATACCTATCAACAATGAGTAAGAATTCCACAAGCTCAAGGTCTTTATTTATAAATATTCTTCCTTTATTTCCGGATATTTCGAAATTACATTAATTGTATACTAAAGGCCTGTAAATGTTATTTTCTACACTAATGCCATCTGTCGAAAACAAATGCATTGCCATGGTATGCAATCATCAACGCAACGACAACAAAAACACAAGGGCTGTTAGAGATTGCCATGCGGAGGCTAGCATGAAGCCATAAACTGTTTAAAGGCGCTATTACACGGCATGTAGATGTCTTATGACATGTCAATTTTTGTATTCACATTTAATTGAAAATGTTTGCCAAAATTGTCAATTCACATACGATTCATCATATTTCCTATCACCCCCGTATGCTATTTTCGTATGACATAACCTAAAAATTTTAGCAAAAGCAGATTTTTTTATGCGTAATAATTGTTAAAGTTGTGAGAAAGTTGGTTAAATCATAAATTTGTTAAAAAATTTTAATTTTGGGTGCTTTCATTCAACTGACAATAAAAACAGCTGATTTCTTTGTTTTTGTCAGAAGGAATAGAGCACGCTCTAATCACAAAAAAAATAAATGTGCTATTTTGAAAAGTGATTTTCATATGTTAGTTTCATTTGTATCACACGACATATACAACTCAACATGTGCTAAATTCGACATGTCATAAGACTTAAGCAGTAACACGGCATACCTACAATAAATCACTCAATTAATGTAAATTTTGAAAATATTTGAGAAAAGAAAAAAACACAAAGAACAAACGAACATTTGATAAAATGGGTAAAGGCATCACAAGCCTTTATCCCTATTTTGTAATTAAGGATATTTATGGTACTGCAAAGATCTGTTAAAAAAATTACAGGTTTTTGAGGTATTTATGGTAATATATTATGATCCATATTGGTGTAGAAGTTTTCTAGTTTTGTAATTGTATTTTTAGACATGCTCCAAGTTAGTCTCTGTTCAAATAAATTTATAAAATTTTAGTAATATAAAATTTAAAAAATAAAAATTAAAAAAGAGTAGTGTAAACGGGGTTTAATGAGTTGCTACTCGGTTAAGAGTATAAACCCAATTAAAGGGTGAAGTTGTTTTACACTTATTTTATATGGGAAATGAAAATTCGTTATGTTGACCACAATTTTAGTAGAATTTTACTAAAAATATGGTAACCGTATATGAAAAAATTCAAATGTTTACATAATTGCAGATGTTAGTGTTAAATTTATAAAAAATATGGAAATTCTTTGAAGTGATAAAATTGCAAAACAGTTTAAATACATTTTCGTGGACTTAGAAGTGATTGAAAAGGGTAACAACTATGATAATTAAATAATATCTTCACTACCAGTCTCGCGATTTCTCTCTCATCCCTCAAATTTGACTTCAGACTCCGCGTCTCTTATTTGGTTACATCGCTAACGATTTTTTATGACTTCGACTCTTTGGTTGGGTTTAGTCTTTAATCGTCAACTGACTAGTTGGGTTTAGTCTTTAATCGTCAACGAGAAGCATTTCCCCCCGACACTCAAATTTCGACTACTGGAAAATCAAATTTTTTCTATGGTTCTTAAAGGCGGCATCGAATAAAAAAATTTTATAAAATATTTTTTTTATATAATTTTCACGACTAAAATGTTCTTTTGATTGTCCTTGACCATTAAAAATTATTTATAAATGAAAATTTTAAATTTCTCAACGCTTTCTTAACTTTTAAAGCCGATACTTTCACTAATTATTTTTTGCTTAAGAACAGGGACTGTCGCACTTGCACACCCTCTCACTAAAAACGAAATACTGGCGTAATCTGTAATCATAGCTCAATTTTTTTTATTTACAATATTATTCATTAACCTTACTGAACCTAACCTAACCCTAGTTATTTAAATTTGAAAAACAAAAATGCCGACTACTGGTACGTGCCGAACTTAGGAATACTTACCCTTTTTATATTGATATGCTTGAAATATCCCTTCGTTCCTTAATGTTTTTTACAGCAGTCTAATCTATCTCCCTAACTCTATGTCCCGCCTACCACCCTGACCTGTTATAAAAACCTCATGTCATCTGAGGAACGACACAAAACACATGCATTTGGCAAAGCACAACTCATACATTTGTGTGATGACTTGTTTTTGTATTCACTTGCTCTCTGTATTCCTCTTCTAGCTACACATGTTTTTTGCTCCCCAAAATATAAAGGGCCCTACAATTCATAGACTCGAAGAGATATCAACAATAATTGTTCCAACAACATCCATAGAAAAAAATCAATTGGTTGTCAAAGATTTTTTTGTGAAATTCCAGAACTGATTGTGTTAAAAAATTATAAAAAAAGCACGTTTTTCTTCAATTTTTTCCAATGAGATTTTTCTTGAAATTGCTATCTATTAGATTTCACTCCTCTATTATGACAATGACAAAGCATTTTAGTGCGGATTTTTTTTTGCCTGGCTTTTTGGCGCTCGTTCCAGCTGGGGTTTCGGCCCACATTGTCGTTCCAGATAACTCTTGGTCTGCCATATTTCGTTTCTAAACTGAAAGCAAAAACAAACAAAAGAACGTCAGAGTTCTCATCTTCGTCACAATCGTGCCGATATAGCGATATTGTGTCGTTGTTGTTCGGCTATTTGTTTTGTGCATTTCTTTGGCTGTGGTGATGAGCGCTTATATGTGTGTTGGGGAGCATCGTTGATTCATTTGCACGACGCCAGATTTTTTTTAGGCAAAGAGAGGGTTGAAGGGGTTATGAAAGAGTTTTGTGCGGGCAACCCAGAGGTTATAGTACAAATTCTAGCTACAGTGGGGACAATACGCATTGATGAGGTTTTTTTACAGCTTTTGTTCATGTCATTTCAGATTTTAGTTATGAAGAAACTAGGAAAATGTTGAATTCATTAGAATATACCTGCCTATTTTAATAAATTTAAATTTGCGTTAATACCTATAGGTAGCAAACACCGATTATGGAAAGTATACATTCGGTGGTGATTATAAGCATCCACTGAGAAACACATTTACATTTGTGTTTTATTTTTTTTTTCTAACATCCCCTTCATAAATAAGCAACAGTCATTTTAAGCTAACAACAGACTTTTCAGCAGTAAGCCTGCTGCTCTGAAACTGCTGTAGTTCTTCTATTAACTACTGCTACAATAGCAGCAAAATTAAATACTAATATTCAGCAGACAGTGTTTGCTATTTTCAGCAAACTGTCACATATAGCAAATTTGCCCCTGAAAAATCCGTTTAAGAAGAGGGGCAAACTTGTGGCATATCAATGAGTTCAAGTTTAAGGTCAATGATTAGGTTCCTGCTTTTTATAGCCGAGTCCGCACGGCGTATCGCAATGCGACAACTCTGCGGTGGCCCCCATTGTCCCATACTAAATAATCTAATAAAATACATCGAATAAACATTTTTTTGTTATAAAAAAAAAAAACAAGAAACAAAAATTACGGAAAAATTCCTATAAAAATTAAAGAAACACGTTATAAATTTTTATATTTATCAAATAGCAATGTTTATTTCAATAATAAATTGCAAATTCTTGCCAACATCAGTATTTCACCTACTGTTTCATCATACTCAACGTTCGTCCATCGCACGTTAGGTTGTTGCTGTGCTTTTGGTCGTTGCCGTTTTTGTGTTGTGTACGAGAATGTGTGTGCGTTTTTTCTTGTATATTTGGTTTTCGTCATGTTTTTTTTATTATCATTCAGTACGATGCTCATCAACGGTGATGGTAGACGTGTAACAGTGATGAAAAAATGGAGTGTATAATTGTACCGTATTTGGTACTAAAGAACAATAAGAGCTTGAAATGAGAAAATTGTAATGGAAATGTTTCATACGGTACCAATAATAACGAAATTAGATATGGGAACCTAAAAAATCATAAAATATTCTGAAATATTTGCACTAAATTGTCTAATAAAAGAATTTATACAACTTTTGTTATAATATAAAATTGATTCTAAAGTTTTACCAAAATTATGATAAAAAAGATAAATGTTGGCTTATTTTTCAATAAAAATTTTAAAAATTAGAATTTTTTCTGTAGAATTAAAATAAGAAAAAAAATCTGTAACATTAAAAAGTTACTTAAAAAAGTTTACAAAATTTTCTATAAGAATGAAATTTTCATAAAATTTTCTTTTAAAATTAATGTTAACAAAATTAAAAAGAAATAACATAAAAATTTTACAAATTTTTCTATACAAAAAAAATTTAACAAAACCCACCAAATGGATATAAAGAACAATCATGGCAATATGGAGCACAAATGGAAGGTATTTGAGAGTAGAAAAGGAATTTCATATCCAATTGTGGCCCACTTCTAACAAATCAATTATATACCAACCATGGTAATATGGGGCACAAATGAAAGCCATTTGCAAGAAGAGCAAAAAATTGAGTCCCACTTTCGAGGCCAAGCCTCTCTCGGTATGATTGTATATTTAAGTTGCTATTTTCAAACGGACGCAACCTTCCGTTTCAAATTTCGATCCCTGAATGATACTAGTTTATTATACCCTCCAACATAGGATGGGGATTTACATATTTCGTTATTCTCGAAAGACCCAAAAAGTATGCATATATATGTAGGTTAGGTTAGGTTTAAGTGGCAGCCTGCCTTCAGACTCACTTAGACTTTTTCGCCCATTGTGATACCACAGGAACAGAAGAAGGAAAATGCCTTCTAGTTCCTACATTTGAACCATCCAGATCGCTTTAAAAAGACCAATAACTTGCGAATGTACACATCCGCTAAATTAGACAGGTTCTCAAAAAAATGAGAACCTAAAGTGGAACTTCTTCTGACTGGTAGTTCGGGTCACACACACAGAAGGTGTTCTATAGTCTCTTCTTCTTCGATGTCCTCACAGCTTCTGCAAAAGCCGTTGCTGGCAACCTTCAGTCTGTCAGCATGTTTTCCGACTAGACAGTGACCTGTTATGACGGACACAATGACTGAGACGTCTGTTCTAGCCAATGACAGACCTTCTCAAGTCTAAACTAGACCACATAGTTTTGGAAAGCCCTCTTTTGACGATCTATCATTCGTTGTTCTTCGGGCCTGGTCCTGAAAACTAAACTTACATGTCGCTAGAGGCATACCCACAGATTCCAGTATCCCTGGAATGTGTAGGTTAGTTCCTAGTGTCCCAACCTCGTCCGCTATACTATTCATGGGATATCTCTGTGGCTCGGCACTCAGAACAGGTGCATTTCAAATTGCTCAGCCATTTCGTTAAGAGATCTGCGACAGTCGAGTCCGCTTTTTGAATTTAGAAATACGTTTTCCAGGGATTTAATGATTGCCTGGCTGTCTAAGAAGATATTTATGCCAACCGTCGTCATAACATTAAATCATATGTCAATCGTCGTAATGACATTTTATATTAGCCATTCCACCACTTTCTTAATTGCAAGGATCTCCGCTTGATACACACTGCAGTGGTTGGGTAACTTTTCCGATATGTCCAGTTCTAGATCTTTAGAGTACACTCCAAAGCCCACCTGGTCGTTCAGTTTGGAACCATCCGTATAGAAGTCTATGTTACTTATATTACAAGGGATATGTTGAGTATGTTGATTTTGAGTCTTAAGAAATACGGATGTGTTTTTCCGACTTGTCTTTTCGATTTCTGACCAAAAGAATATTATAATTCCTTAAGAATTCGAATGTTTCTTCCGACTCGTCGTATCGATTTCTGACCGGGTTCTGGAAAAACATTTTTAGAATTCGGATGTACTTTCCGACGTGTCTTATCGAATTCTAACCGAATTCTGAAAGAATTCTTACAGTATTCAAATAAGTTTTCCGACGGTTCAAATTGCAAATTTGTTCTTAAACATTCCCTTGAGAATCTCCTTTTTATTGCCGAGTCCGAACCGGAGAAGTTTTTATATGGCATAGTACCTCACAAATGTCACCAGCATAGTATAACCACGATTGAAAATTTTTTCCGAAGTTCTCGCCAGGTTTCGAACGCAGGCACTCAGCGTCATAGGCGAGCGTGATAACCTCTGTGCTACGGTTCACAAACAAAAATATACAAACAAGCAAGAACAAAAAAAAAAGACAAACATTCGACAATGAGTTCAGACATTGTTCAGAATTCCTTCCGAACTGTCGGGAAAAATTTCTACCGATATAAAAAAAAATCGACACAGAGCTCAGAATTTGTTACGAATTCCATCAGAACTTTCGGAACAAAAATTCCTTACGACTCAAACAAATAAATATGTGAAAAAGCAAGCACAAAAAGACAAAAACATCCGACACAGAGTTCATACATCCTTCAGAATTCCTAACGAACTGTCGGAAGAAAAATCAAAAAAAAAAAAAAAACAACCATACGACAGGACATTCAGGCATCGTTCAGAATTTTTTCAAAACTTCCGGAACAGAAATTCCTACACAAAACAGTCCAGAAATCGTTCAGAAGTCTTTTCGATGTGTCGGAAGAAAATAAAAAAAATTACGAAAAGATGATCAGATGTCGTTCGGAATTTCTACAGACAAGCACTCCAGAAATCGTTCGGAATTCCTTTTGAATTGCAAATTTTGCCCATGAACACTCCACTAAGGAACAGGGGGCAAACTTCGCACACCTCAATTAGTGCAGTCCAATTCAAGTTTAAGCTCAATGATAAGGGGCCTCCTTTTTATAGGCGAGTCCGAACGGCGTGCCGCAGTGCGACACCTCTTTGGAGAGAAGTTTTACATGGCATAGTACCTCACAAATGTTGCCAGCAATAGGAGGGGAAAACCACCGCAGAAAATTTTTTTCTGATGGTCTCGCCAGGATTCGAACCCAGGCGTTCAGCGTCATAGGTGGAAATGCTAACCTCTGCGCTACGGTGTCCTCCATTCCTTTTGAATTGTCGGACGAAAAATTAAAAAAAATTCCTACGACAAGACGTCCAGAACTCTTTCGAAATTGTCGGCAAAAAATCCCTCAGAATTGGGAACGATTTCTGTAAGTTCATGTCGGAAGAGTTCAGATTTTGTACAGAAATGTCTGACATCCGAAATTTGGTGCACTGGGTGGCTTGTTGTGTGCTCTAAATACTAAAACCATGTTTCCATTAGAGCCCAAATCCACTTTATTTGAGATAATCTCCAAAAACCGTTTCCACTATGATTTATGCGGTTTTTATTTGTCAACAGTGACGTTTTTACCAGCGTTTTTATTGTGATTTGCATTTTTATTGTGTTCATATACATTGCGGTCAGCAATTAAGTTTGTGACACGATTTTATTATTAAGTTACTACAAAATTTTTTAATTTCAATAAGAAATTGTCAGATATTAAGATGTTTGCTGCAAATCTCCTCAAATAATTAGATTTCCTTACATTGAAAATGTATGGGAAACCTCGTTGCAAAACGAAGAATTTCCGAAATCTCGAATTGCTCCAAGAGGAAACATGGTTTAAAAAGTAGCCTCGAAAAAGCATCTAAGTTTGGTTTAAGTTTTTATTTGTTAAGTCATACTAGTACTTTTTGTTGTACTTTTCCCAGTTGTTTGTACCCTTTTATAAAATTCCCCTCACTGGCGAAAACAAATATTGGCATTACCGTTGCTGTTGTTGTATTTCTTTCATTTTCGATTTGGTGTATGTGTGTGTGTGTGAATTTTTGAGTGTGGATTGTTGTATAGCCGGCTGTGCGAGCGAACGACTGTCTGACTACGCAGCGCTGCTGTGTGTTTTGGGCTGCTGCTCTCACAAGTTGTTTTAGTCTCCTGCCAGGGCCCTGCTCTGTCGAGTTAAGTTAATTTTAAGTTAGCAGCGGGCAAAAATACAATAAGCAGTTTTTTTCAGCTGATATTTTTGTGTACGTTTTTTTTTTTGCAATGATGGCTGGTTTTATTGGATGCTTGGCGGGCGGGCTATCGCTCAGCGTGTCGGTTATTTTATTTTATTATTTTTTTTTTCGTTTTGTGAGGTGTGTATGGGTATGCAGTTTGGTTGGGTTGGTATGAACGTGTGTCATCTCAAGTTTATTTGTATATGGGTATTGTGCATTGCATATACCCGCATACCTCATGCCACCCAATCGCCCAGCTGGGGTTTATATATGCTGGTGTGACTTGAAATTGCAGCTTCAAATACTGGTTAGCATTGAATGGTGGATGCCTGGGTTCAAGTACTTGCTCCAAATCATTCCATTTTGCTATTGCATGTTATCGAGGCCAACACTAGCATTCCTTTTTTGGGGGTGGGGAAATTTTACTCTGCCAAAGTTGAACTCCAAAATTTTTCCAGT
The DNA here is from genome assembly GCF_963082655.1 of Stomoxys calcitrans. NCBI lineage: Eukaryota > Metazoa > Arthropoda > Insecta > Diptera > Muscidae > Stomoxys > Stomoxys calcitrans. The sequence continues at coordinate 21,198,256 of NC_081555.1, read as the reverse complement.
ATGTATCTGGTATCTCTACCCACCCATTCATTCAACTAGGACAGCTTTAACCTACGAATGTGTGAGGTGTACACCAGTACAGTACTGTCGAAATGCAGCAGCAGAGGCGACCACAATGGTGATGCTATTTGGTTAGACCTTAGACCAATGCAATTTCTAGCTGTTGTATTGCCTGTTGTCGCCTGAGCTGCCTTAACCCGAAGGCAACAAAATCGTCGTCAATGGTTACTTGCCTCCCTCCCAAAAACAATGTGTGACCGACCAGCCATAATGATTATTTGCAAGGAGTTTCTCACTTAAAATCGAATACGAATAGGTATTTGGCATGAGACCATATCCATATGAATAAAATTGATAAAATTTTCCATAAAAAAAAATATTAAATTTTCTATTAAAATAAATAAAAATAAAAAAAAATAAAAAAAAAATAAAAAAAAAGTTCAACCGACCCCCAAGAAGTCAAATTAGGAAATCGGTTTATAAGGTAGCTAATTAGAGCTTGTTTGAAGTCCAAACAAAATACACGCACAAAATATCAGCTGAATCGGATTGGAATTGCGGCCTCTAGAGGCTCAATAAATAAAATCTGAAGATAGGTTTATATGACAGCTGCATCAGGTTATTGGCCGAATTGGGCCATACTTGGCGCAGTTGTTTGAAGTCATAACGAGACATCGTTAATTTCAGCTAAACCGGATAGGAATTGCGCCTTCTAGAGGCTCAAGAAATCAATTCTGGAGTGCGGTTTATATGGAAGCTATATCAAAACCTGGACAATTGTAATCCCAATTGACCTATACTAAGGAAAAGTATTTCTGCAAAGCTTCAAGCGCCTAGCTTTACTCCTTCAAAAGTTAGAGTGCTTTCGTAAGACAGCCGATACATATGTAAAGTAAATGGGATAATTGAGGCCTATCAGGGTAACTTTTTTGACGCTTCCAAATTCATCATTGGACACCAGATATTCACACTACACCGGATTCTGAAAAAACAATGTGTCGAAGGACTAAGAGGCCAGCATAATGTGTGATATATTTAATATCCTGCTACAGAAGGTTATACAAAACGCTATTGTGAATGGAAATGGTACATTGTTGTTCAACAATTTCTGATAACTAGTTTTCAGAAGAATTCTTCTACTTTGACTTCCTTTCAGAATTTCTATCTTCTCTTTTTAGCATAAGCCATACTAGCTCTGACTAGATCATATTCCCCACTCACAACCAGTGATGCCAACAATTTACCTGGAAAAAACGTAACAAAAATTGTAAAAAGCGTTAAAAAGAGTAAAATTTTGTATAGAAAAAAGTAAAGAGGCACACATTTCGATTTTTTGTAAATTTGGCAAAAACGGTGCATTCTTTTAATGAAAAAGCGTGGCTTACCATTAGAATCATTCTTGGCATAAGTCAAAAATCCAAAAAAGACGTAAAATAATTTGGCGCTGCCATTCAATGTGTCACTGGCAAGCAGACTTATCTGTGTCACTGTACGTATGTATGTACGTATATACTTTGTAGGTTCTCAGATCAATATTTGGATGAGTTACAAGCGGAATGACGACCATCCTATGGTAGAAAGTAAAAAATTCAAAATTTTTGTTTTAGGAATAAAAAAAAATTTCATATAGCTAGGTATGGTACCTTCTATCGAAATGAACTTTCTTCAGACACTTTTCAAAGAAATAAATTGTTGTTTTCAACATGTTTTTACCATAATGCGCCTACATTATGAACATACCCAACGTTCCTCTTTCTTATTTGTATTAATATTTCCTATTTCCGGTTTTTTCCACTTTTCCACTTAAATTTTTTGCAGTATTCACTAGACATTCCAACATTTCAATGTACAAATGTCTGTCTGTCTGTTTTTCTGCCTGTTTGTATACGAAAACTTTCTCATCATTAAAATGCTATGGTGGGGCCTTCTCCACAAAGACTTAATTAGCAAAAGTAACCACAAGAGAATTTTACACCCAACGAAGGGGGAGACGAAAAGGGTAATGAAATTAATAAAGTAATGAGCTCATGAAACTTGAATAAAGGGTTAAATAGAAAAAAAAATTAATTTTTAAAATTTGATTAAAAAATTTTGCTTTTGCGAAATTTTTTAATATATATAAAATTTTTCGATATTTCCTTTTTCTATAAAAATGTTTTTTTTTTCATTTAATTTTATTAAAAATGTACGTACAAAATTCACCTAAAATCACTCATGGATTTAGCAAATAGTTTGTTGAGCAACACATTTTGAATAAAATTAGTTCATATTTGCCACACGCACGCTTTTATGATGCCTTTATTGATTTATTGGCATTCATCCAAAAACAAAAATATGAAAAAATTTGACTAATATTACGTATGTTGATATTCCACTACTAAATATATTTATAGATAAGAAATATTTATGTACACACATACATTTGCATGTATGTATGTATATAAGAATTTCAATGGGCAAAATAATATGAGATAGGTGGCATACCAATACACGCACTTCTTTTTGTGAATTTAAATAAAGTGACAGGGTTGCCATTGTGCATATATAATGCCTTCAGCAACTTAGTTCATATGCCAGCGAAGACTATTTTGAAGTAATAAAAAGTAATTAACAACGAAGGAGCTAAGACCATGTTCAGACCAAAGCTGTTTTGAGCAAACGACTCGTTTTCCCTTTATGATGCCAGGTCACATTCAGGGCACACATCCTGCTCGTTGGCGTCAATCTTTGGCGTCAATAGACAGTGAAAGGGGTGGATATCTCATCCGATTCTTTGCGAAACTGCGAGTTGCAGCGTATTAAAATAACCGAGAAAATTTGAGCAACAGGATAATTGTGAATGGTCAAAGAAGGTATTGTGAATGAAGAACAAAATTAAGAACCCATCATACGGATGATCTGTAGTTGTTTTATAGCAGTGTGTTGTGTTCTATCTTTTGTCTGGTTGGGTTTCTTTCTTAATAGAAGTGAGAAGAAGAAAATGAGAGAACATCAAACGTTGAAAAACACACGTAAATTAACAAAAGACAAGTTAACCACAAAGCGTAAACATGTTGTTTTACAAATATAATTTGTAATTGAAAAGTAAAAAAATTTACAAATTTGGTTTAATTGTGGCTAAATCATGTTTTTTTCTTAATTCACAACACCTTGGTCCATTCACAATAATACTGTTGCTCAAATTTTCTCGTTTATTTCTATTGGTTGCATCTGGCAGTTTCCCAAAGTGTCGGATGGGATATCTACTCACTTTCATTGTCTATGTCTTGGGTAGGGTAGTAGGGTGTGACCAGAGGGATCTGGGTCTTAGAAGAGTTGATCTGGCTGGGCAGTTAAACAGCTAACGTATATTGTGTGCTCCCAGGTCACAATCGGGGCACACATCCTGCACGTTGGCATCAATCTTTCAGGCGGCTGCATCCATAGACTGTGATAGAGAGTGGATATCCCATCCGATTCTTTACGAAACTGCGAGTTGCAACGTATTAAAATAACCGATAAAATTTGAGCAACAGGATAATTGTGAATGGACAATGGAAGGTATTTTGAATGAAGAAAAAAGATGAAGGAGCCATCATACGGACGATCTGTTGTTATTTTTGTAGCAGTGCGTTGTATTCTATATTTCGTCTGCTTGAGTAATAGACAGTGAAAGAGAGTAGATGACTCGTTGTACTCAGGAAACAATGGATATTAGTTGCAACGATAAATCTGACGGTTTCTTTTGTTTCTTAAAAGAAGTGAGAAGAATCAAATGAGAGAACACAAAAACGTTGAAAAACACAAGTAAATTAACAAAAGAAAAGTTAATAGCTAAGCGTAAACATATTTTGCATACAAAATTTTTAATTGAAAAGCTAAAAAATTTATTAAATGGGTTTAATTGTGGCTAAATCATGTTTTTCTTCATTCACAATAACTTCTTTGCCCATTCACAATAATCCTGTTGCTAACATTTTTTCGTTTAATAACAATCGTTGCTGCATCGACTATTACACTAAGCTCCTTAGTAGTGAACAATGAGGCTGAAGATTTGGTGGCCTAAATCTGCAGATCTCTTGCAGCGAAATAAGCGGTAAGTTTGTTGAGGAAGACGTTGAACCTATCGCATGGCCTGTTACCATGATAATACAATCGTCCGCCTTTTATACGATCTCTCAAGTGTTGGCGATGTCCTCAAATATGGCTGACCGTGTTGAATGTTTTCGATAGGTCCAATTTACCGAGGACCGTCTATCACACGGCCCGGTGATGGCATACAAAGCAGTGGTTGTGCAGTCTTCGAAATCTATGCTGATGCTTGGCGAATGAACATTCTCCAACAAGGCTCGTGAGAAGTAGTCGCTCAAGCATCTTTGTTATTGGTGGCATAGTACCTCACAAATGTTGCCAGCATTAGGAGGGAATGACCACCGCTGAAAATTTTTCCGATGGTCTTGCTAGGATTCGAACCCAGGCGTTCAGCGTCATAGGCGGACATGCAAAGCTCTGCGCTACGGAAATACTTTTGAAGGGAGAACATAAGTCAATAGGCTTGGAAATATTGTGCACATGCTTTAGAGAGCCCAACACTGCTCTAACGATTTTCTACTTCTTTGGTCTAGGGTAATCTCTAACCTTAAAATACCTTTCATAGATTTCTTTGCAATAATTTCCAGTCTTCTAACAATTGATATTAGCATCTATAACATATCGTCTATGAAGATGAAAGTACAATGTAGCCTGGGCGTCGCATCATTATAAACCCACATTTTTGTTTTGTTTTTTTGTTGTATTTTTAATTTTCTGGTGTTTTGTGGTGCCACCATCTGTTAAAATTTCATTGGAGTTGTTGTTTTTAAAGTCTTGCACTACGACAGAGCTCTGGAGACGAAGTGTATTACACTTTGTAGGGTTATGTGTGTGAGTGTATTGGTGGATAATATGTAAAAGGGAAATGGGGGCTTAAGACGACAAACTAAGTTGTACATAGTTGTTGTAAAGCAGGGTTGGTAAAGGTTTAAGGTTATGACAAATGAAAGGCCTTCAGTTGCAGTTATTTATAGACAAAGAGAGCATTGCAAAAGTTAATTTACTTTAGTTATTTCATTATAAAAGTGAGGGCAGAGTCCTCTCATATCATTGAAAGATAACTTATATAAGATTTGAATATTTATAGAAGTTTTAAATGGCTAAACTCAATACAGACTTTTTTCATTTCAGTGAGAGTTGCTAGATTCAAATTTAAACAAAACGTTTAGAAGGTTTGAAATATGTGGAAGTAAGCTAAATTTCAGAATCCACCTTCACTATTGCTTTGAGTCGGTCACTTAAAAAATGCGGTCTATGGTGAATGGAGAAGACATATACCTAATAATTTCTCACCTAATATCTAATAACCCTAATAAATTCTCACACACTGGGGTTTTAACCAGAAAATTCCAGATAAATACCGAAACTGTGGGAATTTATGGAGTAAAAGGCGGAGCGTCAAACTTTTTCTTCTTAAAATTGTACCTCAATAGACAAGGCCTTGCCAATTGCCTACCTGCGAAAAGTACAAAAACACTAGCAAAAAATATACAATTTCAACAGTGAAGAATACAAAATTCTGCATGCAACACCAGCAGCTTGTAATGTTTGCTATTAGCGTACACATAAGCGTTACCACATTTTTTTTGCAAAAAAGAGACATCTTTCAAATCTAAAATAGATAAATGTTGTTATGATCTTTTCTTACTTAAACTGCTGCATTAAAACCCGCTATAATTTTCTGTTCTTAAAAAAAAACTTTAAAATTAAATTTATTTTTTTCCTCATCTTTGGTTTTTGGAATCGATATTTTTCTATACCTACCCACTCTTGATGCTCCCTGATAGTCTGCAGTGTAAAGTTTGAATGCAGCTGCTGTTGCTTTTCACAGCGCAGATGTTGTTGCTGTTATGGGGGTTTTCTTTTGTTTCCTTTTGTTTCCTTTTGGCCTTTCTTAGGCTATTCTATTTAACTCTGGCACCTTTGTGCTACACTATGACTTGAGCCATGCCAAGGAATACCAGCCAACACTTTTAAAAACTCCATGAGATGTTGCAAGAGGTGTGCAGTGAGGAGTGTATAAATTATTATCAGGTCAAATGGGAAACTAGTTTTGCCATTTTTTGAGTTATTTTTGTTATTGATAGGCTTTATACTAGCAATCTTAGATTAAAATCTTTGAAAAATTCTTTTATTGGTGATTACTTTTTTTAATTTCTATGAAGTAAATTAACGTTAAATGCAAATGTATACACATTTGTTTTTTTAATTGTTAGTTCGTTCAACTAACATCATGTCAAGAATGTCAAAAATTTGTAAATAGCCTACTGCTGATGGAGGGGTTGCCATATTCATATCACGTAAATTAGTTCGGGATTAAAAAAAGTATAGCTATTAATCGACAGTAATACTTGCTCTTATCAAAATAGATTGATTAGGAGATATTTGAGTGGTTGAAAAGAACAAATGTCGAACATAGGCAAATTTACACAAGCCAAAAATGCAAATTTTGCCCATGAACATTCCATTAAGGAACAGGGGCAAACTTCTCACATATCAGTGGGTGCAATCCAATTCACATTTAAGCTCAATGACAGCCTAGTAGGAATTTACGCCAGCAACCCCACAGGATTGTATCGTTGATTATTTTGTTACAATTAGGCAAGTGACTTTACTATCTTAATTCTTCTAATTAAGAAAGTAAAGTCAGCAGTGTGCTATACACTGAGGCGGCAATCTTTGCCGATGAAGAACTCCATCGGGTCAATCCGGTAGAACCGGCTGTCATGGGATTGATTCCGTTCTAAGACCCCAAAAAGTATGTATATTATTGATCGCCATGACATTTTAAGTCAATCTAGCAATGCCCGTCCGTCTGTCTGTGAAAAGCATACTTTCTTTCGAAGATGTAAAGCTACGTGCTTGAAATTTTGTACAAATACTTCCTATTAGTGTAGGGTTGGGAATGTAAATGCGCCATATCGATCCATACGTAGATAAAGCTCCCATATAAACCGATCTCACGCTAAAACTTCTTGAGCCTCTTAAGAGAGCAATTCTTATCCGATTTGGCTGACATTTTATCTATGACGTTTTCTATCACATTTAACAGATGTGTGAGTATGGTCCGAATCGGTCCAAAATCTGGTAAAGCTCTCATATAAACGAATCTCCCGATTATATTTCTTGACCATCTAAAGGGCCTAATTCTTATCCGACTGAAATTTTGCACAGTGACTTTTTCTTTGACCTTCAACATGCTTGTCAAATATGTTCTGCATCGGTCCATAACCAGATATAGCTCCGATATAAACCGATCCGACAGAGTTTGATACAAAAACATTGTCTAATTAAAACTATCTTTATTAAATTAAATATAAAAAAAGCCAAGATTGTTATACATATATATTGGGGTGCCCAAAAAGTAAATGCGGATTTTTTAAAAGAAAGTAAATGCATTTTTAATAAAACTTAGAATGAACTTTAATCAAATATACTTTTTACACTTTTTTTCTAAAGCAAGCTAAAAGTAACAGCTGATAACTGACAGAAGAAAGAATGCAATTACAGAGTCACAAGCCGTTGAAAAAATTTGTCAACGCCGACTATATGAAAAATCCGCAATCACTTTTTGGGCAACCCAATAGTTGAATTTTGATTAATAAAGATAATCTATCTATAAACCGATATTTCGATTTTACTTCTTGAGTCCCATAGTACGCAATTCCTATCCGATTTAGTTGAAATTTTCCACAATGGCATCTACTATGGGCTGAAACTTGCAAGCAAAATACGGCTCGAATCAGTTCATAACCTGATATAACTCCAATTTTTATCCATTTTCCTTATTGACAAATACGATCCATGGTGAAGCGCATGTAAGATCCGTCCCGGCTGAACTTAGCACGCTTTTATTTATTACTTATTTATCCCGCATTATTAATTCTTCAAACCCATTTTTAGGCTTTCTTTCCCCAATTGCAAGCCTAGTTTAAAATAGTAGTTGCAAAAATGCTTTTCCCTTGCCTATACATTTACTATATCTCAATCCACAAGATGGCAAAAAAAAAATTCTATGACCTCTCCGTCTTGCTGCAAAGACATGCCAGACAGACGGACATGTACATACAAAAAAGGGAAAAACAATCGAATTCTGCTAAAGCCCCGTTTTTCAATTTCGCACAATTTCTCCTCTCTCAAACTCCCCCTTGAAAGCAGAAATTTCGCGCTAATTCTGCCTGTAAGTGAGTAGTGTTGTTTACTTTTGTTGTTTTTTTTTTTTTGCGCCATTATTTTGTTTTCTGTTTAGAGCTTTTGTTGTTTTTGTTTGCATTTGTTTTGGTTGCAAGACATCATAGTCGTGTAACATCGACGTCGTCGTCGCTGTCATTGGTGTTGTTTTTGTTGTTCTTTTTGTAGTAGTATATAGTTTACCAAGGTTTGATAGTAGTTGTTGGGATGTGTATCTATAAATGTAAGTAACCTGGCTGGCATAAAATAGAAATCCAATGTTGAAATGTATGTTTTGCTTTGCGTTTACCACAGACAGCTGCTGCCTTTGTTAGAGAGAGAGTCTATAGATCGTCATAGATACGCGAACTACTATGTATACAAAAAATACGTAAGTACGTACTTTTGTATGTATGTATGTCTGTAGAAAAATGTCTATGTACTGAATTGCATACAGTCTGCATGTACTAACTATGTAGTACATGGATTTTGAGATGTGGCAAAAATCTACCAGCATTGCCAGCATGCTTAGGGTATGTATACAGCGCATCTTTGTAATAAGGCTGAAAAAATGGTTGCGTATTGTGCCAAATTTATAAAAAAAAACTATTGGGTTGCCCAAAAAGTAGTTGCGGATTTTTTTAAAGAAAGTAAATGCATTTTTAATAAAACTTGGAAAGAACTTTAATCAAATATACTTTTTTTACACTTTTTTTCTAAAGCAAGCTAAAAGTAACAGCTGAAAACTGACAGAAGAAAGAATACAATTACAGAGTCACAAGCTGTGAAAAAATTTGTCAACGCCGACTATATGAAAAATCCGCAATTACTTTTTGGGCAACCCAATATATCCAAATATAGCTTTTTTTAGATGATTTTTGAATCCTTTCGAGACTGCATTCAGCAATTGATTTTGGCTTAAGCTTTGATTTCTCACTATCTTACTAAGCTCATGGCTTATTTACCTTGTGTACATCTGGAACAGAAGTCCAAAACGTATTGTTTAACCTAAGGGAAGGATGTGCTCCTTTAGTTACAACTATGAAGGCGATTTCTGGGCTAAAACGCCCGTTGGCTGGGTGCTCTTCTTAGGTTTTGTTCTCATTGAAAAAAATTTACTATGGTTTCACTTATTTTGAGAAAGAGGCTGAATGAATGCAAATTCTCCAAGCCTACAATATTTATGTGGTAGGGTACTGTGGCCTGGTTGAGGTTTGTTTCTAGAGTTGAGAAAGCATAATCTCATTTTTCTGGTAAAAGTGTGTACGAATCTTCGCTGATAAAAAGTTTGAAAAACAAAAACGAAGCAGTCGGGGCCGAGAAGCACATAGCGCCAACTTCCATATGATTTCAGTATGTCCACCCTGTCCAAATATGATCGAAAACCTTAAACGAAGCAGAAACGGAGGAGAAACCTGGGAAAGGAGTAGATTTTATGTAGTGCACCACCCTAATGATTTTAGTAAGTCCAAACTGTCTCTCCGTCCGCAACCTGTGAGAGAATATTACCTTCCCCTTGGGAATTCCATCGGATTTGAAGAATAAGTGCAGCTCGATACTCCGATATGAAGCAGGAAGGAAGGAAGGATAAAGCAAGTAGTGCCGCTACCGAGTTGATTTCAGTACGTCTACATTGTCCCACTGCAACTTTGAGGATCTATGCCCTTCCCCTTTCTAAAGTCCATTCGATTTATAGAATGAGTGCAGCTCGATACCCCAAAATGTAGCAAGAGGGAAGGAGAAGGCACGTAGATGATTTCAGTATGTGCACACTCCTCCTCCAAAACGATCTATTCCCATCCCCTTTCTGAATTCCATCCGATTTTAAGAAGGAATGCAGCTCATCTTGTTGTCACATAAAAGTAGAGAAACCCGAAAATTAGTGAAGGATATAGAGACGTTAAAAAGTTTGTAAAAGATAACGTTATGCAAATTCTTTGGTGAAATCAGGACCAACAAATTCGATCTGCGATAAGTCGAGAAACTGATACAACGAGCTCACTATCTCAAATAGGGTCGGGAACCGATCAGGGGGATATTAAACCATCGGGAACTTAAAACTTCTAACTTGCCAATCAGTATGCGCTAGATTTTGTTGAGTAAAGTTTAGGCACCCGCCAAAAATGCACAAGCCGAAGACCATTAAAGCAAAGCATACCTAACAGGGGGCTTTCCCTTTGTAATTTCGTTGGCAAGAACTGAAGAAATGACACTCCTGGTGTCTTTTCAAACAAGAAGACTGTCAGACGTACGGACGAAAGGTCAGATAAGGTGCATGCTGTAGCTGGTGGTTCTAAACTAACCTCAGCCCTAGCGACGCCGACACCAGCCGATGCAAGGGAAAAGAAATTTGGCAATGAGAAGGCAATCAAATTACCGATACGAAGGCTATTAAGATAAATTAAACAAATATTCTTTGATACATTAGGTTTTATCCTTACTTAGAGTAGAAATGGAGCTAACTAGACCTACTTCCTTTATAAAAGCTACCAGGTGTTAGAACTCCTCGCCGTATGAAGGAGATGCATCACTCAGTTAAGAGCGCCGCTTCTCGCTTACCACTAAACTGGCTCCTTTACGGGCGAAGGGTCGGACAAGGTATATGCTGTGGCTGATGGTCCTACACCAGTCCCAGCGAAACCAATACCAGCCCAGGGAAAGTGAAAAGAAATTTGGTAATAACACGGAATCTACCCTCACCAATGTAAAGGCCACCGTGGCGCAGAGGTTAGCATGTCCGCCTATGACGCTGAACGCCTGGGTTCGAATCCTTGCAAAAATTTCCAACGGTGGTTTTCCCCTTCTAATGCTGGCAACATTTGTGAGGTACCATGCCATATAAAACTTCTCTCCAAAGAGAAGTCGCACTGCGGCACGCCGTTCGGACTCGGGTATAAAAAGGAGGTCCCTTATCATTGAGCTCAAACTTGAATCGGACTGCACTTATTGGTATGAGAGAAGTTTGGCGTATGAGTTCGAATTCTGACGCGCGAATATCAGACAAATTTTTCACGATTGTTATTCCGTCGAGTAAAAATGCTCTCTATTAAGTGATACCGGTCTGCGACACGTCGTTTGTACTTGGCAATAAAAAGACGGTCAGCACTCATTGACACGAAGAGGTGTCGCTAAGTGACCCGCCATTGAGTCCCGAAAACAATGGTTTAATTATTGAGCTAAAACTTTTATATTCTGTTCATTGATATAGACGAACTACCTCCTGTCCCTTAACGGATTGTTTATGGAAAACTTTCAAAAATATTTTAAATAAAAGGCTCCCCGTGGTTAAAAGTGGCAACAAAGTTGTGACTTCGATAGATAAGTTAAAATCTTAAAAAGGGTAAAAAACACTAATGAAGAATGCAAAAAGCGTCCATTTAGTGCCAAAGTTGGCATCACTGCACATAAATATGAGAGAAGTATCCCCACTGTTTCTTAAAGGAATATTCATGGGCGAATTAACATTTAACTAAGAAAAACACACTGCGACTTGGGTTCCGTTTTGTCATGTTCTGCTGTCATGTTCGACTGCCGCTGGAACCATTTTTTTAACCCAGGGGGTTTGAACATGGAAAGAAGAAAATGACTCCAAGTCCGAGTCCGTTTTTCTTAGGTAAATTAAAATTTGTAACAGTGGGGCTACTTCTTTTACGTCAAGGAGAGTCTCTTTTTCTTGGGTATATATAAAATCACGATTTCTATATGCCTATTCTTCAATGCAAATATATCCATTTTATATTCAAACTACATATGTACATAAATTGCCAATTTTCTTTTTCAGCATTCATTTTCTTAATCAACTGATCTACAGTGTCTTGTGCTATATGGCTTATATGTATGTATGCTGTGTCACAAACTATGTGCATGCTCTGACCAAGGCTAATATAAAGAGCTATGCTGGAACCCGTTTTCTATGTAAATCAACATCATCTTTAACAAATGAAACACCCACACAAGCGATGTGCAACAGCGGATCTCCCCGCCCCTACAAAGCCATGCTACATGCATGATGGGGTCCATCCACCCACCGGTTCATGTGCATGCGAGTAATCTAGGTGAGTAGATTTGTATGTACATATGTAAGTGTTTACCCGCTTATAGCTAGCTTACTTTGGTGAATCTCTCCATGACATATTGGCTGCCGGTAGTGGCCACTTTCGAGTCCACACATTTTCATAGTTTGCTAAAAGTTTCTTTGACTGTGAGTAGGCGAGAATATGTGCTAGCCTAAGCTTGCTATATTCCCATTTATTCCCTGAAATTGATATACACACAAAATTATATGTATCTATATCCTGTATATAGAGCTCTCTTAGTATATAAAATAGCTTAAAATGCAACAACAGGATGCAGCATAAGGCACAGAATGCACTAGTAAGCTTACGTCTGCTGCATGTATGCTGGCTATGGGTAGATAAAGTACTAAAACTATATGTATGTATGTAGTTACTCGCATACATATGTATTCCCATAGTTATGGGCATCCTATGTATAGGGGATATCACCAAAGTCTCTTCCGCCTTGCCTCATGCACTCTTGCACTCACTTGCTCCCTCCCTCTCCATTGCTTGCTCGCAATGGCAAAAGTTTTAAGTATTGCTTTTGGATTTTGCTTTCAAAGTCATAAAATATGTATACCAGCGATACTTTAGCACGAATGCAACTAAAACCCACTCGGCAATTCGGCTACGAAAAGCCCTCTCAATGCCTTTCTTCTCCAGACTAACAACAGCAACAGCAGCATAGAAATGACCAATCCCTGACCCCACTCATGCATTTCTCTAGTATTTTATGGTGCGCCACTTACACACAAGTATATGTGTGTGTTAAGGCGTACTAGAGTAGATGTACCCTGTTACCCTTTACCGCTACTCCTAGTCCTAGTTGGTGTACCATTATTCTCGTATTCTTACAACAGCAGCAAATTGTTGTTGTATACCCCTAGCTGTCAGTGCATATTAAAATTTATGGCATTCGATTTATTTGGTATGTTCCGTTTTTATTATACCCGTTCCCTTGCAAAAAGCTTTTTTTTGGTTTTGTTTTTGGGCAAATGTATCGTGCGGCTGAGGTGATATTTAAAACATTTGCAACAGTACGTACTCACTCTTACCGCCCCAACAAAAAGAATGCCTTGGTAAAACCTCTCAAATTTCGCTTATTGTCTACCTTTTTATTTTACCCTTGCCCAATTTGCAGGCATGGCTCTCCCCCCCTACTTCCCTTTCCACTTGCTCCACCTATCCTCTTTGGCCCATTATCTTCGTCATATACTTGCCCAACACCTTGCTTGAGCCCCTTTCCCTCTCTCTCTCTCTCTCTTTGAATTTATCTCTCTATCGTTGCAATCTATCTCTTTTGCTCTTCTGTTGTGTTATTTGTCTTCTACGGTTTCATGTGATTTATAGAAAATGTAAAGCACACATTTTTGCCGTGAAATCATGCGAGTTGTGTATATTTGTATGAGTGTATGTGTGCGTATGTGTTTATGGGCAAATGTAAAATGGGTTCTAATGGCCCGCTATTTCTATTCACAAACACATGCAATCATATATATCTAATACATATATATAGCCAGTCTAGTCTATAGGTTTTAATATACTATATAGGCATATAACAGCAGATTCTCCTTTGCTTGTATGTAACATACCTATATGCTGATAATAAATTTCAAATTGAAATTATATAATTTGTTTAGAATTAAATTTGTGAAAAACTCCAAAGAGGCTTACAAATTTGATTGCAGAAGGGTATTCTGAAAAAATTAGAGGATGAGTTACCAGAAAAAAAATCTAAATGAGTCTTAGTATTATCCATATTTTGGAAATTTTTAAGGACTATAAAAAAACCTAAAAGAAAAAAACTAACTTTAAATTAAATATATCCATAAATTTGTATTTCCATTGATCGGTAGCAGCTATAACTAAACTAAAAACTTTTAAAGCCAAAACAGAATGAGCGCGTTGAGCTTTGCTTTTGAGCGGTACGTTGCAAAATCCCATAAGACCAACACGCAAAAATCAAAATTTCAACTTTGACGACTAAAACCGAGCGTCATTCTGTGTTATCATACGTGAATAAGAGTTTTTAGGTGACCAAACTAAAAATTGTTTAACTTAACGCAAATAAAGCTTTCACTGCCAGTCTATTTTGTTTTCCGTGTACCAGCACACCACACACGCTATTTGGCAACCTGTCAAAACAATACGAAGAAAAAAAATTCAAAATATTTGTAAAATTTATAGAAAATAAATAGGCATGGAAGTCAAATAAATTGTATAAAGATTTGTGTACGCAAATTTATAAATTATTGGTTGTAATTATATTTTTCCATTCACAATAGAGGGTTTCTGCGGTTGGCCACACTTATTTGTGAAAAATATATCATGGCAATCCTGACGGCAGATAATCTACATAAGCCTACACTGGTAATTTGTCAAAAACTTCGTTGGTACAATCGTTAGTAGTATGATCTACAATAAATTGGTTCATAACTCGATATAGCTCCCATATAAACCGATCGCCCGATTTGATTTCTTGAGCCTTTAGGGGGCGCAATTAATTTCCGATTTGGATGAATATTTGGAGGTGGTATTTTTGTATGACTTCTATCTATCTATCAGCCATGACAAGCAAGTTGCATAATTTGGACTCTTAGGTTAGGTTGAAAAGAAGGTGCGGATATTAATCCGCCTTTTGTAGAAGCTGTAGGGACATCGAGGAAGAAGAGACTGTGTGTGTGTCTCGCACTAGCAGTTAGAAGGAGCTCCACTTTAGGTTTTAATTTTTTTGAGAACCTGTCTGATTTAGCTGATGTGAACATTCGCAAGTTACTGGGCTTTTTAAAGCGATCTGGATGACTCAACGGTAGGAATTAGAAGGCATCTTCCTTCTTCTGTTCCTGTGGTATCACAATGGACGAAAACATGACATAGGAAATGCTCCAACGTCTCATTATCTTCCCCACATGCTATCACTTGCCAAGCCGATTTTGCATAAGTGAGCTCGTGGTCCTATTTGTCCTGGTATGATACCGAAAGCTATACTGTTTTCCTTCTCACTTTCTTTCTGTAATAGCCTCGTTTTCTCACGATTTTAATTTCGCTATAGGAATTTTCTTCGTTCTGTTATGATACGGACAGCTATACTTCCTTCTTCTTCTTCAGTAAAAGCCCCGTCTTCCCACGATTCGGATCTGCCCATAGGATTTTCGCCATCCTACCGACCATTTTGCTATTCCACAGTGTTACGCCCTTAACACGGACTGCGTCGACCCGAAAGGCTTCGAGTTAACCAAGTTTATTGATTTACTGCGAAATCATCTGCTTGGTAGAGCTCTTATATATTTGAAAAATTTATTCAAAGAGCCTATACTATGCGATCCATGGTGGAGGGTATCTAAGTTTCGGCCCGGCCGAATTTAACGAGCTTTTACTCGTTTGTATTCACTTTTTGTTGGCTTTTCTCAGGATTCATTTATATAAGATTGTCAAAATCTGCCTATTGTGAATGATAATAAATGTCATCATTGTTTTTCTCTCAAAAAACTAAGCACATTGCACTTCCATGGATAATTTGTTTCTTTTTATTTTAAATCTTTTAAAATACGGCTTGCAATATATAAATTTTATATATCTTATTTATTCAATTTGTATTTGACGTCAACAAATTGCAAACAAGTAAAAAACATAAGTAATAACAAGTTTGACAATAAGATGATCAGAACGGCAAAACGTGACTCCTGCAAGCTCCTCTGCGATGGCGCTAATGACGCCGAAAAGATGAACTAGTTTCTCTTAACAACCCATGTCCAAAGTGAAACGTTAGTAGTCGACATGGCAGTGAGGGCAGAGGCAACGGAGGACATATTGAGGGTTTTGATGAAAACGCATTTTCCACAGGATACGAGGGGATTCACCTAGATACCGGAATCGTACAATATTGAGATTGATCGAAGGCGATGTATGTGATCAAATTGTGAATACCAGGCTATGTATTACAATCAGTCTGTAATCAATATCACTCAGATAATTTGTAATCCTTTTTGACACCGCATATATATTTTGTAGTAACAGACCGAGTCTCTAAAGTGCAAATCGAACCCACAAGGCTTGTACTTGTACGAACGCACTATCAACTGGACTAGCGGATTATTGAGTATGAATGTTATTGTGCAGTTAATTGTGAATGGTATTGTGAATTATCATAGTAAGTCTAGTGCTGCCAGATTGCCTATAATACAATGCAACAAATCCGATTGACATAAAATGTGCTTTAATTTTTCAAAGTTCTTTACCTTTTTTCTATCCGTTGATGATAGTTTCCGTAGAAATTTCTGAATTTCTTCATTTTATTTCTTATCCATTTATTTTCCTATCAAAAAACCGATTTTGAAAAAAATCATTTACTCTTATTCGCAAACTAAGAGTTGGACGAAACTACTGTGTGAGCACACTTATAACGTAATTTTTGTTTTCAAAGTAAACTTTAAATTATACAATGACCTCGCTCATCAATTATTCAAAGAGAAAAAAAATCGAAATGCGTTGGCACATAAATACAAATATAGCAACATTTTGATTTTTTTTATTTGTTTATATAGACTCCGTGCGTCATAGCATTGCGTGCGATTATTTCTATATCTCTTATGCAAGTCTACACTTAAGAAAAATTGTGGGTATATGCAGCACTCTTAAAATATGCATGTCTACACTCAAGAAAATTTGTTGATAGATCCATCCGAAATAAGAATTCAAACATACAGAGTACAAGTTTAAAAAATGGATTTTATTTTAATTTTATTTTTAAATCAAATTTTCAGTGTCCTAGAAGTGTGAAAGAGTATCATCTTTATCTCGGTATTGCATTGTTTTTATGTACTTATTTGTTAAATAGCTCTTGCCTTTTTTCTTTGGTACCAACAGCAAAAATGTGCAAAGAAAACTGGTTTTAAGATCATTATCGGATTTAATTTTTTTTTCTTTTTTGTTTTTTTTTTTTGGGCGCTGACTCACACTTTTGCTACTTGCATGGTTTTTTTCTGAGATATTTTTGAATGCAAAGCTACATATAGAGAATGATTACAGTGAGTAAAATGAAGTGAAGAATTTTATGACATTTCTTATCTCAGATTTTTTTTCAATAACTGTTGATATGTTGAAAGAGGCAAAGCTGATTATTTTTGCAAGTTAGGATGGAAAAATGCTGTACGCATGTGAAGAGTACGTTATTCGCCTTGTGTCGGACTCCGTTGTTTTTCATCTTCATTGTGTCTGCTTTTAGACTTCCGCGTTCATACTCTACACCCTAGCGTTCAAGTACATCTTTCTATGCAGTACTTGGTCGGCGTATCGCATCGCATCGCCTTTATCTGATTCCCGTTCCCTGAGTCTTTCGAACTAGCGCTCGCAGTGAAAGAATCTGCAACTTCTAGCTCGTCATAAATGCATTTGCTAGAAGAGTATTTGCCCATTCTTGGTAGGTATTTCCGAAAGTAACCACGGCCTGTCAACATCTGTGTAACGTAATAGATGATAGCGCCGTGTTTCCTATCGGTTAAAATCCGTACATCGGGCATAAGTCGTCGCGTCTACCAGCCATGAGTCTCATTTCTCCACCTTTGTTGCCATCTCTCGATAGTCTCCTCTCATATGGTCCGTGTATGATCCGTTTAAATATCATCCTCTTCTCTTTGGGTGTTGAACCTCGCCGTGTAGAACCTGGCCCGTTTCATGACAAGTGTGACTCTGATGTCACTCTTAAAATAGAGAAAACACTGAAAATGGACAGAGGAGCAGCAAAGGGTGTTCGAACCCAGGCGCCTGAGCTAACGTATCCAGACATCGGCCGAATGTTCCTCCTGCAAACCGATTGCAGAAGTACTTTCCAAGTGTTCGAAGAGGTTGAGCGAATTATCGCATATGCCAGTCGAATCCTAAATGCAGCCGAGAAGAACTACTCAGCAACTGAGAAGGAATGCGTTGCCATTGTGTAGGTAATAAGGAAAATGAGGCCATATCTAGAGGTATACCCGTTCCAGCTACTAACGGACCATCTGGCCGTCAAATGCCATAATTCCATTGACAATCACTTGGTTAGTTAGTAAGATGGGCTTTGGAACTACAACAATACACATATACGATCAAGTACCGTAAAGGGGGACCCTATGTGGTCGTAGATGCCCTTTTCCGTCAAGCCATAAAAGCTCTGAACCGAGCTGTTGGGGGAATTGCTGAAGACTGTTCTCAGATCAAAACTGGGCACGCCCTATTCCGCGGTTAATGGCCACCTCCATCGTCATTGCACACCCTGGAAACTCCTCTACCCGTTCCCGTTTGTTTGTATCATAGTCAGCTGGCAGCAGGCCACTTGGGCGTACGGAAGACAAATAAACCGGGTATGTAACCGGTACTACTGGCAGGGAATGCTGCGTGTTATAACTAAATTCGTCTGCAGCTGTGAATTCTGTCAGTGGTATAAGCCGAATCAGAGGGCACCAGCAGGAGAGATATTGCGAAGTATCCCCGATGAGCCGTGGGCTACAGTGTGTGTCGATGTTTTGGATTCCCTGCCGATAACTAAACACGGTAATGCTATGTTGTTGGTGTTTATCGACCGGTATTTTGTTTGACATGCTGTCTGCAGTGTCCGGTCCCTTAGTTCGCTGTCTGCGCCTACTAAATTGCAGCGTTATCCTCATAAGCATGTTGTCTATGCGCATATCCACTTCCACTGGGAGTAGCAACTCTGTCTTGTGCATCGCAAGTTGCAAGCCGTGGGAGTACAGCCAATCACCTGTCGCAGTTTGGGCTCTGCACCTTCCGTGTCTCTTGGTGTGATGAATGCAAAGGTTCCGACTGGCATTTCGGAGATCTGCTCAGGTCTTTGACGTCGCGCTGGTCGCAGGGAGAGGCAAACTTTTGCAGGATGTGCGATGGCGAACAGGAGTGCAAGACGGTCGAGTACCTGTTGTGTCACTACCCCACAATTGCGAAAAGCTAACACTGGATAATGGGTGAACACCTCTTTTCGAGCCTGTTTCTTTCATACCTCCAGGAAAACTCCTTCTTTTAGCCACCGATTGAACTTTCTCAGGAGAAATTCCTCCTTCCAGTAACCACCGGTTGAACTTTTTCAGAAGAAATTATTATCGGTTTTAAGCTGTCGGACTGATGACCTCGGTCGGTATTCCGGGTGTTTTTCTGGTATGGAGGGGGTTTTTTGCTATGAAGGCTGCGGGCCGCGTTTCCATCGTGAAAGAGTTTATGTTTTCTGTGGGCTCTTCACAATTTTCATCGGTCGTGTCGGCGGATGTGTTTTTGGACTATATACTTCATTGTTCTTCCGTCCATCACCGCCGCTGGCTCCGTGTGCCTAGTTTTTCCATCACATTTTTGTATGCGGGACCCCAAGGGGTTTCGGTTTGTATCTTCTCTTGATTTCTCCCACTTTTCTTTCTTGCTTCTTTCTATTACGGCAGCATGGAACTTTTTTGCCTACTTGCATAGAATGTGTTCTGTCTCAGCAGCACTCTTGCGGCCAGCAGTAATTTTTCTACATCTTAGAGTTTAAACCCAACCAAAGAATCAAGAGTCACACCCATAAAAATAGCTAGCGGCGTAACCAAATAAGAGACACCAAGTCTGGAGTCAAATTTGAGGGATGGCAGAGAAACAGCGAGATTGGTGTTGAAGATGTTATTTAATTATTACAGTTCTAACACTTTTTAATAACTTCGCAGTACACGAAAATTCATTTAAATTGTATTGCAATCTTGTCAATTTAACATAAAAACTTCTGCAATTTTGTAAACATATGTTTAGTAAAATTATCTGAAAATTGTTGGGAACATAACGAATTTTCATAAAAATGTGGCAACATTTTCAGTGAGGAATATGCTGAGATCATGACATAATTAACAGGTAGTGTACCGTAAACAGCTGAGTAAATTTTTTCTCGCGAAGTGCACTATATGTCAACGAGTTTTAGATGTGTGTGTGTATTATAGTTAATAACCATATTCACATAAACAACGAAAAATGGCGCGAAGTAGTATTATACACAAAATCAGAGTTGCACTAATAACTGATTTTGACAGATAGTGCACTCAATATTTTGTTGTTGCATGAATATATCTTGGCTGAGAGAAGAGAACATTGAGGGCAACGCTGTAAAAATAGAATAAATTCTATTTCAGCGTCATGACGCTAGACTCTGACTCTAGCCAAGGCGGGTTTTGCTTTCCCATATAAAATGCATGTAAAACAACTTGACACTGACTCTTTGATTGGGTTTAGGCTCTTAGTTTTATGCCGTTACTTTGTTGCTCAGCTATGGCGTCGCTATACCAGTGTACTGTGGGTCCAGTTAATCTCTGCTTTTTAAGTCGTGGCTGTGATTTATTGCATCCGCTCTCTATGATGCTCATCGCTCATCCCACTGGACGTCTGGCGCATTCTATTGCCCATCAGTTTCTCCTAGAAATTTCGAGGCGTCCAGCTTGTTCACGTTCCACTTTCATGTATTTGCTCTCATTCTTAGTTATGTTTCTTCCAAATTTAAAGGAGAGCATTATATAATACTGATAGTCGTTTGCTGTGTATGTTTCCAGTATACTTTACTATGCTATTTTACCGATAATTTCGTCGGACGCAAGGTTTATATACGGTAGGGTGGAAAGCTTATGTTGCCACCTGTTTTTTTTTTTTTTGTATATTTGGCCAATGACTGGCTGGTTCAATATAATTTTAAGACAGGCATGTTTATCGTTGTACTGCAAACAACCCTGACCCATCTCCTCTATTTCACTAGAAGCATGCAACCTTCAACGTAAATGATGAGTTATTAACTTTTTTTTGCGTACTTTTCCCTTTTACTCTTATTTTTTATTTTTCGTTGAAAGATTAATCAAAATGGATGATTCATCATAAAATGTCAGGAAAGTTAATAACGAATAGAGAACAACACAGCAAGTGTTTTAATGTACTTTTATTTTTTTTTTTTCGTTTGATGGAACTTTCCATATGGTCTCCTCTCAAGCGCTAAGCTGAAGGGGAAGTACAAACGCATTGAAAAGCCACAAAATTCCCCACAACTATTTTACTTAAAAGGCAAACCAGACAATATTAAATATGGGAGTTTCTTCAACAAACAAAATGCTTAAAATATAAAACACAGGATTAAAATTTTAGTAAGAAACATAATAGGATTAATTTTTTTTTTTAATTTGGAAAAAAAATTTCATAGATTTTAGGAAGTTTTCACAAACTTTAATGTAGATTTGAAATAGGTTTATTTGACAGATTTTCTTTATAGAACTGTCATTTAACCTATTTTAATGTTTCAATAAGGCTCTATTACACGGTATGTAGGTGTCTTATGACATGTCAAATTTAGCACAGTTAGAGTTGTACATGTGGTGTGGTACAAATGAAAGTGGTATATGAAAATCACTTTTCAAAAGCACATGTAATTTTTTGTTTTAAAGCAAGTTATATTCATTTAGAGATAGAGAGACAGATGCCCAACAACAAAATATTTAGTGCACTATCTGTCAAAATCAGTGATAAGTGCAACTCTAACCTTGTGTATGTCACTAGTTTGCTCCATTTTTCGTTGTTTGTGTATGTAAAGTTCTTAACTATAATACACACACAACGAAACTCGTTAATAGATAGTGCACTTCGCGAGAAAAAGTTGTACTCAGCTGTTAACGGTACACCACCTGGTAATTATGTCTTGGTTTAAAGCATGCTCTATTCCTTCTGACACAAACATAAAGAAATAAGCTATTTTTGTTGTCAGACCAATAAATTGTTTTCACAAATTTATGATTTAGCCACCTTTCACACAACTTTTTTACGCATAAAAAATTTGATGATTTTCTCACATTTTTAGTTGTCATTACAAATTTGTACAAATTGTTGCTGGAAGTCGTTCGCGTACATTATTTGCCAGAGAGCGAGCACATTTTTGAGTATTTGGTAATTGAGAGCTTGCAAATTTCTACTGGAGGTTTTTTTCCCCAGCAGAAATTTGCAGCATCGAACAGCTGTTTTATAAAATTCAGATGTTTAATTCAAATAAAAAGCAAAAGAGTGTAAAGGCTGTACTTACTCTTCTGCAAATTTTTACTGGAAAAATACGCAACAGACTGCTACTCTAACCTTAACTAAACCTGTAGAAAATTTCAACTTTTCCTTCATTTTTTCATTCTCACCATTTAAATTTTGGTAATGGCGGGCAAACTTCTTTTCATACATTCTATGTATTGCAGGAAAAGGGTCTTATTCTCAGACTGCATATTGAATTAATCATGTATTTACTACTCAGTGCATACATGCTACGTATTTGTATGTGTTGGTAAGTAAATACAACACATATATCCATTCTGGCATCCAAAGACCGACGACCGACCCCAACGGCCACATCATCATCATCATCAATGAATGCAGTAAAGTAACTCTAGCACTCACTTGTTGTTGCTGTTTTTTTGTAACTGTCATGCTTGCCGTTTTGTTACCTCCACATAACATCGGTGAGAGGAGAGCAAATATTTGCAGCTCCCTTCGAATATTATTCACTCGTTGTTGTTGTTGCTGTAGTTGCGCTGAAGATTGAACTGCTGATATGACTTTGTAGTAAGGGCGAGAGATGGTTTGTTGTTAATGATGAGAGAGATGGAGGGTAACGGTATCGGTCGCTGCAGGTTTAGGCAAAGATAATGTTGAGTAGAAGGTTACTAAAGCATACTTTTCCCCGCCTCCCACCCAGCAACCAACTAACAGACACCGTGTGAAACAAGTGGGTGCAATGTTTTGTTTGTGTTGCCAATTTTTTTCGTAGTTGGTTGGATGGTGATGATGTTGCCAACATTGTGCTTCTGATAATTTAGCAGTTGTTACTTCGAGTGAGTATGTATGTAGGAGTTGGTCTGATATTGTAGTTCTTCTTTCAATTTTGCCTCTTTTCTCATCTTTTACCTTACCTTAACCCCTTTCGCGTGCTATAGCAATGTATATACATATACTTTATGTATGCGTGTGGGTTATATACTACATTCGTGTTTACTTAAAACTGAATGGAATTTTGTGTGTAGCTACACAACCAAAAACTAAAGCCAATAACAAAATTAATTTGATGGTTTGGGTGCATGTGTGCGTGCTTGCCTGCCCGCCAGTGTGTTTGAACACTTTTGTATACACGAAATAATGGATCGTGTGGTTTTTAGAGATGGTTAAAGGTTTTCTTACAATAAGATGTTGTTGTTAAAGTTTGTTGCAGTTTAAGAAGGTGGTATGTTTGTGCAAGCAATGGATGTGGGAAATATTGCCAATATATTCATATGCATAGGGGAGTCTTGTACCAAATCTGCAATTGCCTTTGAACCAATGTTGCCACAGTTCACATATTCTGACAATAAACATTAGCTGCTAACCTAAAAACTCATTGACACTGTCCTATGTCCAGTTGAATAAATTTGGTAGAAAGCAGAATGCTGATTTTCGTTTTGACGATATGCTACGAGGGCTTGCAGATAATTTATGACCTAGACTTGGCTCATGACATGTGATTCGCTATCCCAAAGCCATAATCATGACATGCTCCGCTGCCCGTTTCAAATGAAGGTACCAGTAAATAGTTTACCTGTAATTTAACATAAAGAAATAAAAGAAAATGGTCTATCTCTGCCAAAGAAACTTTTTATATTCAACGCTATCGAAGATATACCGGGACCTTTTGCA
Organism: Stomoxys calcitrans; assembly: GCF_963082655.1. NCBI lineage: Eukaryota > Metazoa > Arthropoda > Insecta > Diptera > Muscidae > Stomoxys > Stomoxys calcitrans. Next base: position 21,174,272 of record NC_081555.1, on the reverse strand, counting down.
TCAGAACATCACAAATCGTGCCCGGCGCGGGATAGCTATAAGCTCCACACAGGCTGGAACATTGAGGTCCGATCTGTGTGGTGTTCATTGTTGTCACAAGAAGTTAAGCTGCGAGTTACCGCGCGCGTCCTTAGGTTGCGTATGGTAGAATGCTCCATACGGAGTAGCTGCAACGATAATCGCGGACAATCAGCGGTATCAAGCATAGAGTCTCAATGAGAGGCCGGTCGGCACCGGCTCTTGCAAAAATACTGAGTGTCTATGATGCTCGATTTGACAAGGCGGGTTATTAGCGTCTTTAAATAACCAATGGCTACCCTGTTTCTGCGGCGATCGGTCCTTTGGACCGGAACGACCTTGCTCACCAACAGGAGCTGGACGAGGATCGCCACCTCCACATAAAAATGTGGCTACAACTACAAAACGAGTAGGAATAGGTCAGTTGTACGGTGGCGGTGAGGCAAGTAACTTGAAGGATACTTCAGCCAGACTAAGCGCACATATTAAATGCGTTTTTTGCAATCATGTTTTGTCGTCACTTTGTTCATTCCGGCCGATAGTCCTTCTTTCATTCGGATAGCATCTTGAAAGGACAACTCTCAAAGAATACAAAGCCCTGGCGACAATATTGAGAGAATATTATCTAGCCATAAGCCTACTACTGACTTCAATCGCAGCGAAAATACCTATTAAATTGTTGCGAAATCCGACCAACTGTTTTTTTTACATTAAACGTTGGCAACACTGACAAACATCGAAAATAATCAATCGGGGTTCATAAATGTGATTTTATTAAAATCCTAAGCAATTTTTGCTTTCCACAACGTTTAATCATTGAATAAATATGGTAGTGTTCTTTCTCCTTTAGTTTTGTCATTCAAATTGAATGATGACACCATATGTTTTAATAAACGACGATAAGATTAAACCCCATTTACACTGCTCATTAAATCCGGATTTAAAGCTCTCGCCAGCTGATTTTATGATGGGAAAACGGATGATTGAGCCTTTAATTCCAGATTTAAAGAGCAGTGTAAAAGGGATTTTAGCCGCTTAGTTAACCGGGGGTAGCATACGTTCCATGCAAACTAAGTGTGAAAATTCGCTTGATGGGTATATAAATCACGGCAGTCATTGAACTGCGTTCGCATTTCGTGAGTAATTTAATTACATGCAAATAATTGAATCGAAATTTCTACTGACGCAGCGACATGTCGCTACTATTATGCTCAAAGAACTTAGCATCACTTCTACGGAATGTATTAGAATTTTCTTCGCCACCCATTTTTTTTTATAATCCGTTTTGACAGTTGATCGGACGAAAAATCGAAGTCAGTACTAGGCTTTAATAAGGAAAATATCATTGATTAGGCCAGGGAAGATGTCAATAGTAGGATACGACGCCATAAAAGCTTATTCTACAAACAACTAAAGGTTTAAAGTTCTGTTTGTCATCTGCGCAAAATTACGGCAATGTCTACTACAAGTTCCTAAAATGTTTAACAATTCCATGCCTGAAAACTTAACGAAATTTGACATCCCAAGGATAAAAATTTTAAAAGTTTAAACAATAAAATACATCCTAACAAGTCCCAACAATTGGGAATTGGGACTTCCAACAACAATTTGGAATTGGGACTTCCAGCGGCTCAAGATGCCATTTCGGGAGATCGATTCATATGGCAGCTATATCATGTTAACTACCGATTTCGACTATACTTACCAAGGATGTTGGCAATTATCGAAAAACACCACATGGAAAATTTTAGACAAATCGGATAACAATTGCGGCTTTCAGAGGCTCAAAATCTCAAATCGGGAGAACAATTTATATCAGGTTATATTTGACTTATCGATTAGTCGACTTTTGGTGTTTAAATGTCGACTTTCAATGATTAAAAAGTCGAATAGTCGATTTTGAAAAGAAAGCTGCACAGAGATACAAGTTTAGCTTTAGGTAATAATTATTGCCAATTTTTCTGAGATGCATTTGGAATTTAGTAAAAAAATTAGCCATATTGGCTTACTGAGAGAATTTTGCAAATTTTTTACAAAAAGTTGATACGTCTACTTTTTGCAAAAGTCGACTTTTTGATAAAGTTGAAAATTCGACTGTTTGCAAAACTCGACTTCTGTTATTTTGATAAAGGTCGAAAAGTCGACTTTTCGTCCCAACTTGGGACCCCTAAAAGGACACCATTTAATAAAGAAGTTTGTACGGCTGATTATCTAAGCTAAATACCTTCAAAGTGTCGCCAGGAGGTAAGCACCGCTGGAAATGTCTCGCCAGGATTTGAACGCTGGGACATACTAACCTCTGAGCTACGGTGGCCCCTTTATAAATTCTCCCAGTAATGAATATGTTCATATATTTGTATTGGAAATCCCCACAAAACTCCGAATTTTTGGTTAAGTTTCCTAAACCTCTACGTCTCAATATTCTCGATGCCCATATTTGCTTTCGCTTCTCTGAATTTAAGAAAACATTTAAATATGTAGGTGTGTATACGTACATACCTACATATATATACATACATAGATACACACGACCTTCCAATACACAGAGGTCATCATCAATACATGTTCATTAATTCTAAAGGAGGGTATGGGGTGGTGGTGATGGTGGTGCCACTAAAGGAGGGGAGAGCTTACACACCAATGTGGTATTATTTTCATAATCAATGGCTCGCAGTCACACCCTTGGAAATTAAAAATAAATGGGATTTTCTGTTTTTCTTTTCCTCTCTTTCTCTCTCTCTCTCTCTCACTGGCTCTATTACACTCTTAAACTCTTCTGGACTTGTTCTCTTTCTCTATAGGACTTCATACATCATGTGTTGTCGACGTCATTTTGGATTCTTGGTAACTTTCGAAGTGATTACTTTTTATTTTAGCTGCTACTGAAGCGGGGCCTCGATTTCTGGCCATATTGACTTCGCTTTTGTTTGCAGTGAACATTTCAGAATCAAACAAGAAGAAGAAGACAACGACAACATAAAGAATTCATAACAGCTGCGTGCGTCAGCCATGGGAAGGAGATGATGTTGAATCACCCTTCGAGTTCAGTTCAGAGTCAGAGTGAGTGAGTGTGTGAGGGTCTTAAAATAGGAAATGTATCTTTTGTTGTTTAAATAGAGCAGCAACAAAGTTAGCAGCAGCATCAGAAACTGATGACTGCGGGCAGAGTGAATGTCTGGGTTTGACTGCTTGGCCTTTCTATGGCCGACGACTCTGCCTTGAATGGTTGACTGACTGGCTGGCTGTCTGTTTGTTCAATGTCATTGAAACGGGGCCTGGTCGAGAATTCAGATAGACTACAAATTGACGTTCATTTGGCCTGTTTTTTTTTTCCATAAATCATGTTAGGCACACACAGCCACCCAAACAACCACACAAATACTCGTACACAGCGCCGAACAAACTGTAATTAAAATTGATTACATTGTGTTATTCATTTGCCATGGCAACAGACAGCGACCCATGCAGCAACACCGCACGCCACCAAAGAAAAAGTTTGATGAAGGGGCCGCCATAAGGAGAAATTGGAGAGGGAAGCGAATTGGTATATTTGGAATCTTGATAAATTAGATTTTATTGAAATATGTATCTACATACAACATTGAATAGATTATTTTTAACATACATCAATGCAAAACGATTTAATTTTTGTTAAAGCTGTTTATAATTTTTAATCTCAAAACCTGTATTATTTGTTTTATTTGTGAAAAAGTCATAACGAATACCTATTTGTTTATAAAGGGTCGTTGACATTTTTTGAAAACAATGGCAACCCCTAAGAGAATTGTTTATTAGCATTGCTCTATATGCTAGTCTAGAAACTTCGGGGGTCAAAATCATGTTTCAGTTGTGGACAGAGTTGCCAGGCGGAGAAATTGTATTGTTTTAATGTTAAATAATGATTAGGCCAATCTTTTACTAAATTTAGTTTATTTATTTTTTTTTAATGAAATAAAATAATATAAAATGAAGAAAAAAGTAATATTTATAATAAAAATATACAACTTAATTAAATAAATAAAAAACTGTAAATAAAATGCACAAAATAAAATAAACTGAAATAATATAATTAAAATAAAAATTAAAAAAAATAATAAAAATAAAATAAAATTAATAACAAGTCTGGAGGTTGTCTTCCCGGGAAGCGATCTTTGACCTAGGTGTGTCACACCATTCTTGTTTCCCTCTGTCTACGCCGATGAGAGAGGTTTTTATCTATCCTCAGGGTCTTGGATGTGATCCTGCTGAGTCAGGAGCGGCGGTCCTCTCAGACAGTCACGATTTATAAGGATAGTGAGGCGGCTGCTGATTGTGCTGTGTTCTGTCGAAAGCACTCTAACTTTCGAAATAGTTAAGCTAGGAGCTTCGAATTTTGCACAAATATTTCCTATTAGCGTAGGTCAGTTGGTATTGTAAATGGGCTAAATCGGTCCATGTTTGGATATAGCTGCCATATAAACCGATCTCCCGATTTTATTTATTGAGATTCTAGCATTTTGAACACTGCGATTTGGTATGACTTCTAACAAATGTGCCAAGTATGGTTCAAATCGGTCTATAACCTCATATAGCTGCCGATCCGAAACCGATCTTAGATTTCTTGAGCTCCTAGTGGGCGGAATTCTTATCCGATTTGGCTGAAATTTTGCATGTAGCTTTTTGTTTTGTCTTTCAAAAACTGTGACAAGTATCTAAATCTAAAGGTCTAAATCGGCTCATAACCTCATATAGCTGCTATATAAACCGATCTTCCAATTTGACTTCCTGAACCTCTTAAGGGCGCATTTATTACTCGATTTGCCTGAAATTTTGAAGGTGGTATTTTTCCATGACATGTACGGTCTATATCGGTCTATAACTTGATATACATAGCTCTTATACATACATACATTTGAAAAAGTCATTCAAAGAACTTGTCACATTCGATACATGGTGGGGGTAACATAAGATTCGGCCCGGCCAAACTAAGCACGGTTTTACTTGTTTTTATTTTCATACCCACCACCTGAGGGTGTTGGGGTATACTAAACTAGCCATTACGTTTGTAACACCTCGAAATATTGATCTGCGATCCCATAAAATATATGTATTCTGGATCGTCTCGACATTCTGGGTCGATCTAGCCCAGATCCAGATCGTGAGAAGACGAGGCTATTACTGAAAAGAAGTAAGAAGGAGGTCAGTATAGCTAGTGGTGTCGTAACGGGACACATAGGACTACGAGCTCACTTACGTAAAATCGATGCGGCAAGTGATAGCATGTTTAGGGCATGCGGGGAAGATGATGAGACGTTGGAGCATTTCCTTTGTCATTCCCCGGCTTTCGCGTCTAACTTCCAGCATCCATGCTAAGTATGATCTGAATCGGTTCATAAACAGATATAACCCCCATAGAAGCCGATCCCCGGTTTTGGGTTCTTGAGTCTCTAGAAGCCTCAATTTTCATCCGATTTGTCTGAAATTTGGAACCAAGACTTGTGTTATGATTTCCAGCATGCAAGCCAAGTACGATCCTAGTCGGCCCATAAACTGATGTAGACTCCATATTAACCGATCCCCGAATTTGATTTCTTGAGCCCCTAGAAGCCTCAATTTACATCAGATTTGGATGAAATTTGAAACAAAGACTTGTGTTATAACTTTCGACAACCTCGCCAAGTATGATAGGAAACGGTCCATAAATTGATATAGCTCCATATAAACCGATCCCCGGATTTGACTACTTGAGCCTCTAGAAGCCTCAATTTACATCCGATTTGGCTGAAATTTGAAAAAAGACTTGTGCTATAACTTTCAACATCCATGCCAAGTATGATCGAAATCGGTCTATAAACTGTTATGGACCCCTTATGAACCGATCCCCGGATTTGACTTCTTGAGCCCCTAGGAGCCTGAATTTTCATACGATTTGGCTGGAATTTGGAACAAAGACTTGTGTTACGACTTCCAGCATCCATGCCAAGTATGATCCGAATCGGTCCATAAAAAGATATAGCCTCCATAGAAGCCGATCCCCGGTTTTGACTTCTTGATGCTCTAGAAGCCTAAAATTTTACCTAATTTTAATAATTTATCTGGATTTTCAACATCAGCGCCAAATTTTATCCGAATCGATCAATATGGTGACATAGGTCTCCCAAGTACCGATATCCCGATATGACTTCTTCAGACCATTGAAGCCTCAATCACTTCCCGATTTGATTGCTACAAAATAATTCAAAAACAAACTCAGTTAATAAGGGTAAATTTTTAGCGGAATCCATGGTGGTGGGTACCCAAGATTCGACCCGGCGAAACTTAGCACACTTTTACTTGTTTTTATTTTTTCACAATTTTTTTTTCAATGTTTATTTTTACATCATATGCACCACATTAAAAAGTGGCTGCTCTTACCTCGACTATCTATGAAAACTCGTAAGCTTTTCAATACCACCCCACAACGTCAGAGGCATTAATAGTCACGATAAGAACTTGAGGCTTTTATGACACAATTAAATTTAATTTCTATTTTTGACTGGTCATTCGGAAAGAGTATAGTTTTATGGCGCGCACATAGACTTGCGATATTTCGTAATTTATAGCTAATTGCCAAAGAATGCTTATCAATGAAAATTCAAATCTAAATATAAATGCATACAATTTTTATATTCGTATAAAAATAGATATGCTATTGACCGACCTTTGAGATTGAAGAGGTCCCAATAAAAATATATGAATGAAATGCATACGTAATGCGTTGGTAGAATACAATTAAGGGAATAAAAGTCTATTCAAAACTATTTGTATTAATAATTAGTACTAATCAGATAATTGATAAAGCAAACCGGTGGTGGTATAGGTTTCTACTTGGAGATTTACTGTAAATGAAATATTTTCAAGTAGATGCTTTCCTTATCTTCTATATTATTGCATTATATGGAGTATTTTATCAAAAAAAAAAAAAAACTATAGAAATAAATGTATGACCAAAAAACTTCAATAGTAATTAAGTCTTTATGAAAAAAATTTCACTCAGCTTACACAATTTAGGGAACGATAATAACAACAGTCAATTACTTATCAATCAAGCCAAAAAAAATAAAAAATTAGACTAATAAGGTTTCTTAAACCACAGTAATCTGCAATCATCATTTAAAACCCTTAAACTATATATCATTCTTTGCTCATGGAAGGGCTAGTTCTAGTACCCTTTACTTAGGAAAAGGTAGTTCTAGAACCCTTTCCATGGGGAAAGGATAGGTTTAGTACCCTTTTCTTAGGAAAATGGTAGTTCTAGTATCCTTTCCTTAGGGAAAAGGTAGATCTAGTACCCTTTCCATAGGGAAAGCGTAGATTTAGTACACTTTCCATAGGAAAATAATAGTTCTAGTACCCTTTCAATAGGGAAAGGATAGTTTTAGTACCCTTTGCTTAGGGAAGGATAGTTTTAGTACACTTTCATTAAGGAAAGGGTAGTTCTAGCACCTTTTCCTTAGGGAAAGGGTAGTTCCAGTACAATTTTCTTAGGGAAAGGGAAGTTATAGTACCCTTTTCTTAGCGAAGGGTTGTTTTAGTACCCTCTCCTTATGAAAAGGCTAGTTATAGTAACCTTTTCTTAGGGAAAGGGTAGTTATAGCACCTTTTCCTTAGGGAAAGGGTAGTTCTAGTACCCTTTCCTTAGGGAAAGGGTACTTCTATTACCCTTCCCTTAGGAAAAAAGTAGTTCAAGTACCCTTTCCTTATGAAAAGACTAGTTCTAGTACCCTTTCCTGAGGTAAAGGGTAGTTTTAGAACACATTCCTTAGGGAAAGGTAGTTTTAGTCTCCTTTCCTTAGAGAAAGGTAGTTGTAGTCCCCTTTGCTTAGGGAAGCGTAGTTTTAGTAACCATTGCTTAGGGAAAGAGTAGTTTAAGTACCCTTTCCTTAAGGAAAGGCTAGTTTTAGTACCCTTTCCTTAAGGAAAAGGTAGTTCTAGCATCCTTTCCTAAGGGAAAGGATAATTCTAGCACTCTTTTCCTTGGAAAAAGGAATTTCTAGTATCCTTTTTTGGGGGAAAGGGTAATTCTAGTATCATTTCCTTAAGGAAAGTGTAGTCGTAGTATCCTTGCCTTAGGGCAAGGTTAGTTTTAATACCCTTTGCTTCGGAAGGGGTAGTTTTAGTACCATTTCCTTAGGGAAAGGCTAGTTCTAGTACCCTTTCCTTATGGAAAGGCTAATTCTAGTACCCTTTCCTTATGGAAAGGCTAGCTCCAGTACCCTTTCCTTATGAAAGGCTGGTTCTAATACCCTTTCCTTAGGGAAAGAGTTTTCTTGTACCCTTTCCTTAGGGAAAGTGTAGTTTTAGCAACCTTTGTTAAGGGAAGGGGTAGTTTTAGTAACCTTTCCTTAGGGAAACGGTAGTTCTAGTTCCCTTTCCTTAGGGAAAGTATAATTCTAGTAGCCTTTCCTTAGGGCAAGGTTAATTTTAGTACCCTTTTCTTAGGCAAGGTTAATTTTAGTACCCTTTTCTTAGGCAAGGGTAGTTTTAGAAACTTTTCCTTATGGAAAGGCTAGTTCTAGTACATTTTTCTTAGGGAAAGGGTACTTCTATTATCCTTTCCTTAGGGAAGGGATACTTATAGTACCCTTTTCTTAGGAAAAGGGTAGTTCTAGTACCATTTTCTTAGGCCAAGGTTAATTTTAGTACCCTTTTCTGAGGCAAGGGTAGTTTTAGTACCTTTTCCTTATGAAAAGGTTAGATCTAGTACCCTTTCCTTAGGGAAAGGGTACTTCTATTACCCTTTCCTTATGGAAGGGATAGTTATAGTACCCTTTCCTTAGGAAAAGGGTAGTTCAAGTTCCCTTTCCTTAGGGAAAGGGTAGTTATAGTACCCTTTCTTTGGGAAAGGGTAATTCTAGTACTTTTTCCTTAGTAAAAGGGTAGTTCTAGTACCCTTTCCTTAGGGAAAGGGTAGTTGCAGTACACTTTCCTTAGGGAAAGGGTAGTTACAGTAACATTTCCTTGAGGAAAGGGCAGTTCCAGTATCCTTTCCTTAAGAAAAGGGTAGTTCAAGTACCGTTTCCTTATAGAAAGGGTAGTTCCAGTATCCCTACTTTGGGAGAGGGTAGCTATAGTACGTTTTTCTTAAGCAAAGGGTAGTTCTAGTGCGTTTTCCTTAGTGAAAGGGTTGTTCTAGTACCCTTTCCTTAGGTAGGGTAGTTCTAGTACCATGTCGCTAGGGACAGGATACCTATAGTACCCTTTCCTTACTGAAAGGGTAGTTCTAGTACCCTTTCGTTAGGGAAAGGGTAGCTCTAGTACTGTACCCTTTCCTTGGAGAAGGGTAGTTCTTTTAGTTTTTCCTTATGGTGAGGGTACTTTTAATACTCTTTCCTTAGGAAAAGGGTGGTTTTTGATCTCTTTCCTTAGAGAAAGTGAAAAGCATAGTTTTATTGCCCTTCCCTTGGCTAAGCATTGCAAATGCAAATTTTGCCCATGAGCATTCTTTTAAGGAACAGGGGCAAACTTCTCACATATCAATGAGTGCAGTCCGATTCAAGTTTAAGCTCAATGATAAGGGGCCTCCATTTTATGGCCGAGTCCGAATCCGGCGTGCCGCAGTGAGACACCTCTTTGGAGAGAAGTTTTACATGGCATAGTACCTCACAAATTTTGCCAGCATTAGGAGGGGAAAACCACCGCTGCAAATTTTTTCTGATGGTCTCGCCAGGCGTTCTGTGTCATAGGCGGACATGCTAACCTCTGCGCTACGGTGGCCTCCTTGGGGAAACATAGTTTTATTTATTGTCCTTTTCTTATGGTGGGTAATTTAAACACCCTTTTCTTAGGGAAAGGGTTGGTTTTAATTTGCTTTCCTTAGGCGAAGCATAGATTTATTGCCATTTTCTCAGGGAATGCATAGTTTTATTGCCCTTTCCTCGGGGAGGCATAGTTTTAGTTCCCGCTCCTTAGGGAAAGTTTGGCTTTAATACGATTGTATAACAATGGACTAATTTTGTTTGTGTGAGTCTATTTAAAGACTTATCTAAAGTTCTTTAACCTTTTTCTATAGAAAATTTTTACAAACTTTTATTTTTTTTTTTTAAATTTTTTAAACATTTTATTTTTATAGAACATTTTAAAAAAATTATTTTTTTGATTTTGGATATTGTTATAACTTTAAGTGCAGATACATCCACTTATAATGGGTGTTTAAAACTCCTTGTGTTTGTAGATTTTTTTTTGTATTCATTTTATACTTATTATTTCTTATCGCTTTTGTTTTTATTAATTCAATCTTGTTTCTTTTGTAAAATTTTGTTCTTTTTTTATATCTTTTTAAATCTTATTCGTTAAGTTTTCCCAGCTCCCTCCCCCTTACCTAAATAACTATTTTTCTTCCCCCTCTGTACGGGTTAGCAATTCATTTCAAATTTCACCCCAGTGTTTTGGGTGATATAGCCCAAGGCTTTCTAACCCTACCTTTACTAAGCATAATACAAAGTATTTTACAACAAATAAAAATGTAGATGCATGTATGTGCATTGTTGTTAGTGTGTTCAATGACAACAAATAATAATAAGCTTAACATGTAGACAATCCAAAGAGAACTAAGAACTCGCAGCAAGAGATACAGACACAAGGAGAAAGCGTCACAATGAAAAAAAAAAAAAGAAAGAATACTGTGAAAATGGGAAGACGCAATAAAACATCAGAATCGGCGAACATTTCAACAGACATGAAAGTGCGAATGTAAGGTCGATGAAGAGGGAAGAACAGACAGGCTGAAAGATGGACGGGCCGACGTACGGACGGACGTATGAACAAATGGATGGCTGGATGTATTATGCGGATGTATAATTTGTGTATACACAAGTGGTGTAGTAAGCCTTCAGCCAGCCAGCGAAACCCATGAGAATACACAAAACAAACGAACAAATGTACGATGATGATGTCGATGACGATGAACAGAACTGAGCGAACCAGCCGAGCAAGCAAGCCAGCGTACAACTCATACAACAGAGACCCCAGTGAGTCTCGTCACAGGCCCCGACTGGCCGAATGAATTTTGTATGGAAATGAATGTGGTGTAGAGTAGCTGAAATGTTTTTGTACATTTATTAAGTGTATTTTTTTTTTTGGTGGGAACTCATTGGCTGTGTGTTTGTATGTGGTGGGGGCAAACCGAGTTCGCAATGCGCCAAACAGAAAGCCCATGCAGTGCAAAGATTAATTTTATGCGTTGCGTTGTCCGTCAATACAAAGCAAAAAAAAATCACAAAGTAAATACACTTAAACGACCATGGCTAACCTAAATAAACTGCGTATGGAGACAGAAGCTGACTCAAAGTTGGTGCTCACACATCCATATACACTGTTATACATACATATGTATGTACAATCAATCGTTCTATTAAATCTCTCATGTCAAAACTCAAGGCAGATTTTCACACATCAACAAAAAACTGGTTTCTCATAGAACTTCATCAACTATTTATCTGGAAATCAATGAAATAATGAGATGTGGCCTTTATTATTAGAGGGAAAAAATAAAGCTTTGGCATTTCTGTGAAATACCTTCTAGCAGTACGTGTAACAAAATTTCTGCTCGATAGTTTTTTGAATTATGTACTAAAAAATTTCAAACTAACTGCCTAAATAAATAAAACTGTTTGCTTAGAAGAAATGGTGCTACAGGAGGCCACCGTAGCGTAGAGGTTAGCATGTATGCCTATGAAGCTGAATGCCAGGGTTCGAATCCTGGCGAGACCATCAGAAGAACATTTTCAGCGGTGGTTTTCCCCTCCTAATGCTAACAAAATTTGTGAGGTACCATGCCATGTAAAACTTCTCTCCAAAGAGGCACCCCGCTCGGACTCGGCTATAAAAAGGAGGTCTCCTATCATTGAGGTTAAACTTGAATCGGACTGCACTCATTGATATGTGAGAAGTTTGCCCCTGTTTCTTAGTGGAATGTTCATGGGCAAAATTTGCAATTTGCAATGGTGCTACAGGTAACATTTCTTAAAGAAAAGAAGTGTTTTAGTATATAGATTATTAGAAAGATTACGAAACTTCATTTCTTCAAGGAATAGATGCTAATGCTATGCCTTTTCTTCGTGAGAGAATATTAAAACTACCTTTTCCTTCAAAAAAAAGGTTGCTTAAACTAACCTTTCGAAGGAAAGGATAATAAAGATTCCCTCATGTTTGAGAAAGGATAATAAAGATTCCCTCATGTTTGAGAAAGGATGCTAAAAGGATGTTAAGTCACTTACTAAAACGTAAAGTGTATAGGCCCCATGAACATCATTAAGATTGTCAAAATCTGGCTATTGTGAATGTTAACAAATGTCAGTAAAAATTAGTTTCTCTTACAAAATTCAGCATATTGCGCATCCACTTTTCATTTCACATCTTTTCCTTGCACCTTACCTTGCTAAGTGAATCCTGTTGAAAAGGGAACTAAAAATAACCTTTCCACTTGAAAAGGGTACTAAAAGTAACCTTTTTACAAGAAGTCTTTTTAAAATATCCTTTTCACTGAAAAAGGGTATCAATAATTAAATTTACACTGGGAAAAAGGAGCTGGAAATAACCTTTTCCCTGGATAAGGAAACTAGAAATGCCCTTTTTTACTTCAAAAGGTTATTAACCCCCTTCCCTCTGCAAACAGTTATTAACCTTTCTTGTGGGAAAGGTTATTAAAAATGCTCTCTCACTGGAAAAGGGTAGTAAAAATACATTTTCCACGGGAAAAGGGTACAAGAAAAACACTTTTCACTGAAAATGGGTACTAAATGTACTCTTTCTGCGGGAAAATGGTACAAAAATACCCTTTCCACTGGAAAGGGGTATTTTCGACGAAGTGTAAGAGTACTAAAACTATCCCTTTCTTTGAAGGCGGGGTAATAAAAAACCTGGTTCACTGGAAAAGTGTACCAAAACTAAATTTTCTGCCGGAAAAGGGTACTAAAATACTTTTTCACTGGAAAAGTAAACCAAAACTACATATTCTGCCGGAAAAAGGTACTAAAGGCACTTTTCACTGGAAAAGGGTACTAAATATTCCCTTTCTACAGGAAAAGGGTGCTAAAAATTCACTTTCCACTGGAAATTGGTATTAAAATATCCTTTCTTTGGGAAAGACCGTTAAAAATGCCTCTTTCACTGGAAAAGTGTACTAAAAATACATTTTCCACAGGAAAATGGTACAAAAAAAAAACACTTCACTGAAAAAGAACTACCATTTCCTTGAAAAATGTCACAGAATATCAAACATTTCCATTAAAAAAGGGTACTATAAGTACCCTTTAATTTGAGCAAGTGAAAGCGTGCTAAGTTCGGGACGAATCTTGCGGACCCACCACCATGGATTGCGCTAAAAATGTACCCTTATTAACAGGGTTCGTATCTTAACTATTTGGGTATCAAGAAGTCATATCGGGATATCGGTACTTAGGGGGCCTATGTCACCATATTGACCAATTCGGATAAATCTTGGCACTGAGGTTGTAAGTCATGAGATAGGTTGTAAGTCATGAAATTTTAACCGAATCAGGTGAACTTTAGGCTTCTAAGGATGCAAGAAGTCAAATCCGAGGAACGGTTTATATGGGGGCTTTATCTGTTTAAAGACCGATTCGGCGTATCATACTTGGCATGGATGTTGAAAATCATAATAAAGTCCTTTGTTCCAAATTTCAGCAAATCGGATGAAAATTGAGATTTGTTAGAGCTCTAGAAGTCAAACCCTGGGATCGGTTTATATGGCGGCAATCCCAAACGAACTACATCAATAAGAAGAATCTGTGCAAAATTTCAAGCGGCTAGCTTTACGCGTCATTAAGGCTACATATAGCAGTATGATTTAGTAAGCCACTTAAGGCCTCGGCAGAACTCCAGAAGGACAAGAGAGTAAAATGCCTGAAGGGCATCCAGACACGGAAAGAAGTGTTCTCCCATTATCCCATGTCTTATCCTTGCTATTACGGGGCTGTGACGCAAATGTGCTTGACAGTCTAAAACTTCTCGTCATCGCACATACTGCAGAAGTCTGACTCCCCTTGCGTGCATCGCAAAGTTAAAGCCCTAAGGTTGCAGTGACCAGTCAGGACTTGTATCAGCAGTCCGAAGTCATAAGCGACGTCCTGTACTTTGCCACCCTACAATCTACAGCACCAGCCCACGCTTAATTTAAGCGTTTATCTATGTCACCCCTTGTAGTCGAGAGCCTGCCAAATCCATGGTTCGAAGTAGGTTTTTGCATCTTCAAACCAGTCACGACCTTACATGACCGACCTTATAACTGTAATATCGGTCTTGTACGTCTCTACCAATATGTACGTATTATATCAGTTTGTAAGCTGCACCTTCTCTATAGAGAGTTCGAACTTTGTGAGCATTCACAATAGATGTACTTCTTTATTTCAGTTGGTCCCACATAATTATGAAAAACAACATGGCAGTCCTTTTTTATACTTTACTAGGCCATTCACAATAGGTGTATATCTTCAAACGGCCACTCTTTACCCTAATACTGAGGTTATTCACACTAAAATTGTCCATTAATTGATTGCGAATGTTACACAAACAAAAATCATACTAATTGGAGCGAGATTTTTATTGACGCAGCGACATGTTGCTCCTATTTTGCTTATAGAACTCAATGCCTTTTCTATGGAATGTGTTCGCATTTTTTTTCCTCACCATTTTTTATAAAGCCTAGTACTGACATTATTCGCATCAACTATGCCTATTAAATTATTGCGAAATCCAACGGACTCTAGTCTTCGTCAGAACACAAATAAAGTCAGACAACAACACGCAACAAAGTCAACATCATAAAAGCATTGTTGATTAGTGATCATTTCTTGAGCATTTAATTACATTTGAATTAAATTTACGCTAAATTTTGATTGACGCAGCGACATGTCGCTACTATTTTGCTCACAGAGCTCAGATCCACTTCTACGGAATGTGTTCGTATTTTCTTCATCATAATTTTTTATAATGTATTTTGACAGTTGTTTGGGCGAATTCAGCTGTATTATTTTAGTACTATTTATATAAAGCAAAGCAATGAAAATTGTATGAAAATTATATCTATCGAGAACAACGAAGTTCTGGATAAATTACCAGGGCATAGCGAAACAATTAAAGGTGGTCCTATTTGTACAACAACCACAAATCATATGGTGCAATCCCCCATCTTGTCATCAAGCTGATCAACGTTTTGTCAACACACTCAAAGAAATTCGTATGCATGTATGTATACGTGTTACTACATGAGCAGAGAATATGCGAGAAAGAATATAACAAAGAGAATGCAAAAAAATCTGTCATCGTAATACCGTAAAACCTGGCCAGCGGTTACAGCTGTTCGCGTGAGACCACCTTTTCAAATCCGGCTTATTTAGAACATCTGTCGTCAGGATTGCCATGATATGTTTTTCACAAATAAGTGTGGCCACCCGAAGAAATCCTCTTTGTGAATGGCAATATAATACTATAACCAATTATTTATAAAATTGCGTGCACAAATCTTAATATATTTTATTTGATTTCTATGCCCACAAATGCCTTGAAAAATTTATTTATAAATTTTACAATTATTTTCACTCTTTTTCCTTGTATGGTTTTGATAGGTTGGCAAATGGCATTACAACCTCATGGCAAACAAACCGACATGCACCAGAAACTTTTTTGCGTTTTATTTTTGCTCTTCATGGCTTGTCTATACAGTACTTAAATAAAGAAGCATTGGTCGTACTGGATAGATTTCAATTCCATACAAAATACTCGTTTATTAGACTTCAGGAGCTTATACATGTTTCTTGCGCCTTTGTTTATTGTTATCATTTAGCTTATCTACGTCCCATTTCTCCTGTATGGGTTGTCGATTTTGTTTGAAAGGGGTCATATTTACCGAGTTTTATTCTAGTACTGGAAGTGCCAAAGTTAAACGCAAAAGTTTTCAGTGCAAGTCTGTTTGTTGTCATGAGGAGGTAACGCCATTTGCTAACCTGTCAAAACAATAAAGTGGAAAAAAGTGAATATGTTTGCAAAATGTACAAATAAAATTTGCAAACATGTTTGGACATAGAAGTCAAATAAAATTTATTAAATTTGTGCACGCAATTTTATGAATAATTGGTTTTGTTTTTATGTTGGCATTCACAATAGAAGATTTCTTCGTTTGGCCACACATATTTGTAAAAAAAATATGATGGCAATCCTGACGACAGATGTTCTTTTTTAAGCCTGCATTTGTAATTCATGCAGAACTTCGTTGCCCTGGATAGATGTAATTTTCATACAAATTTCATTGCCCTGCACTATATAGTACTAAAATCGTAGCAATTGCCAGATGATGCTCCTCGATTATTTTGAACGTTAAGAAGAAATTACACCATTTTCTTTGATCGATTTGATTCTGCATGGGTCCCAACATGCCAGGTGACTCATGTGACAAAGTTTTTGCGATTAGTTTCCTTGATCTGCCTTTCATTTCTTTATTACCATTGTGGTTTTTAATTTATTAAATTTTTTAAGAAAACTTGTTTTTTGAGCACAAGCTTATTCACATTCTCGAATGAATTTGAAACAACAAAGTTCTTGCCATGGTTACCCTATGATTTTTAAGATGCTAGTGGATTTCTTCTATATTTAAGCTATAATAAATATGTATAGGAATACGTTGTTATATGTATACATAAATATTGCTTTTTAGCGCTATGCTGCACTATTTAAAAATAGTGTGGTTTTATTTACTTATTTATGTATGCATACTACATGCATATGTAAGACCATACATTTTCAACACACCCAAGTTTGTATATACATATGTAAATGTCTGTCTTATCGAGGCCGCTGTTAATCAAGTTAATTCATGGAGAACTCTAAGCATACATACATGTATAACCCCTTCTAGCGTCTCCCCTACTCTGTATCCCACAGTCTTTTAATTTTTTTTGTATTGTTGCCCCAATGCTGCTGCTTGTTAATAATGTTTTGTATTTTGCTCTTGCTATCTCTTTCTAACGCTTGATGTTTTCTATGGTCTTTCCTTTTCTTATTATCTCTGTCCGTCTGGCGTTAACGAGTCTTGGTGTTGGTTGCAAAATATAAAGAAAATTAAAAATGAGAAAAAATATATATAAAAACTGTATGTAAAAATGATGTCGTATAAATACTCTATTGCATAGACAGACATTCGTACATACATATTGATGTATGCATGTGTATTATTCAGTTTAAGGAAAACAAAAACCCCCATACATCATACATTCAATATCAAAAAAATGAAAAGAAAAAAAACTCAGACAAGAAAGAGACCCCACTTGGCAACAGAAACCTAGAACAACAACCAAAGAAATGGGAAGATCCAAGATACACACGTACCTTATACTGTATACATACCTTAGATGAATGCATATATATTTTATTAATGTCCAGATATGATATAGTACGCACATGGAGTCCACCTGGAAATGGTTATACTAAAAACAAATTTCATATGTACGACCAGTTATATATTCATACATAAATGTATGAGTATTTTGCATTAACATCAATCTTTCCCAATATATATTCATGCATACACCTCATATGCATCTATCCAATATTAAAATATAATCTATACTCTACCTACGCCATAACTAACGTTTACTTATATACCCAAAAATAAAAATCCAAATCAAACAAAAAAGACTTGCACACACACGTACACTAACATGGCAATGAAAACAAAAACAACATGTGAAAAAAATGTGTTTGAATCTCCTTCAAACTACAAAAGCTGAGTGAGAGCGAGAGAGACGCAGAGTGTGAGAGAGGGCGGCAAGGAGAAGATGAAGAGCGAAGAAAAAACAGCAAAAATAATAACAAAGAGCCGTAATGTGAAAAGCAACAACAACAACAGATACGACAGCAACAATAACAAAACCAACACAGCAGCACATTGAATGTCTGCTAACGATGTTATCGCCTCTTAAGAGTATAAAAACAAATAATAATAATAGCAGCAGCAGCCCGCCGCCATCCAACCAAGCAGCCAGTCAGTCAGCCAAGCAGCCAACACATTTGGGCGAACAAGGCCTCTGGCAGGAGACTACCGTTTTTATTATAGTATACAACCGACTATGGCCTGTTATAATACCACACAAAAATTAGTACGTACTCTACTCATTCACTCATTCGTTCGTTTTGCTGGCTCTGCTTGCTGTGTTGCTCAGAGACGACAAAAACGACGACTACGACGATGATGATGATGATGACGACTTCGCTATTCAAATATGCACAAAATCAACAATACCAACAACAAAATAAAGAACCGAAGTAAACATTCAAGCGAATGCTTGGAAATGCCAAAACAAAAAACGTACAACTCAAAGACCAAGGTAGTCATTCATCAATGTTAGCCATTTGGCGTTTTCTCTACATATGTACACGTGGTGTGTTGTGTTTACTGCTGTTCTTAGATAAGATAAGCCAATTTTTCTTAAAATGGCCCTATATTAGCTGAGAAGGATAAAAATAAAACACATAGAAGTTAAGCACTGCAAGTCTTATTATTATTGCCAAAAAATGTGTGACATTTTTTATGAGAAATATTTCGTTTACATTTAACTTTGTCATTCACAATAGATGTATTTCTATAGTGGCCACACTAATTTGTGAAAAGGCAGCATGGCAATCCTGGAAATATAGTAGTTAAATGAAAAGTGCTCTAAAGAACTTCTGCTGGTAATCGTTAAGTCCATGCAATAAACTTCAAACAAAATACACATATATATTTGAAGTGGTTTCTACGCCAAATATATTCCAGATGGTTAGGTTCATATAAAGATTTACATTCCCCATATGAACCGATCCCCATTTGGTCCCCTATAAGCCTCAATTTTTGTTGCATTATGGGCCCAAACATCCGTGTAAACCGCAGCTCATATTTGCCTTTTTGGGAAACCAGAAGCCTCAATTTTGGTATTGAATTATTAGCTTATGTGAATTTTTAAATTCCAAGCCTTTTTTGTTTGGCCTTTCTTTTTGATTTGCGAAACGTTGCCATCACTTATCGCGAAAATTGAAGACTACAAACAGCCATATTTGGTGGTTCGTCTTTGTATTCGGTTTATTCACGAGAAAAGCACGAACAGCGAGGAGTAAATGTGCGTGTGTTTGCAGCAAGCCTGATGTAGATGCCAGCCAGCCAGCACCGACACCGACAAGAAAAGCGACAGCAACAACAACAACAATGACAGTCGTAGCAAACACAATGAAGTAAAGTATGTACATCAAAGCGAATAAATGAAATTCATGTAGCGTACCTTTGCGTAGTATACCACCAAACCACATTTCATCATAGAGTAAATAGCATTGGCTTAAGACCCCCTCCCTCACACCCTCTTGTAGGTCTGCTATATAACCACGACCTCTTTGCTCTTTGCTACGTAGAACACAAAAGTAAACTAAAACTGAACTATGATGGTAATGATGACGGGCGAACCGTCGATTCGATAATGTACAACGACAAGGTTGAAGGTGATGATGATGATGAGTAAGCGAATAAGCATTTTTATTGGAATAACACTTAAAAATAATGAAAATGCAAAAAATTCAATAAAAAAATTACATTAATAAAAACTTGTTATTTGAAATGAAAGATGTTAAAAAAAATAAAAAAAAATAGATTATAATGCAATCTTTGCACCTTTATTCTACCGTATACAGTAGCCATATGAACCTAACTCTTTTTTTCCCCACACGAAGTGAATTTCCATTCTATGCCAATATCTGGGGTGGAAAATAACACTGTTTAAAGTGTGGTAAAGCCATTTAAAGGACAATGGCTTTACCACACTAATGGCTAATGGTGGTAACAACCTGGACCGGTAAGATCACGCATAGTCTTGCAGTGTAGAAGGAGATTAACGCCTTCTCTGAGGATGGCACAATCCGCATCGTTTGGGTGCCGGACCATAACAGGGCAAAAGGGAATGAAAGGCAGACGATTTGGCAGTAAAGGCCAGAGAACAGCCGTCGATAAACTTGGTTAACCCGTAGCCTTTCGGATTGATGCAGTTCGATTTAAGGGCGTGGGCGACAAACGCTAACACTGTTGAGCAGCGAAACAGTCGGTAGGACGTCGAAAATCATATGGGGTGATCCGGATCACGAGAGGACGAGGCTGTTACTGAAAGGAAGTAAGAAGGAAGGAGGTCAGTATAGCTTTTGGTGTCATAACGGGACACGTAGGACCGACCATTTACTGTTCCACAGTGTGTAGGCCTAAAAAGTTTCAGATAAATCAAGTTTACTGACGGCACGACCAAAGTGTCTGCTCTTATATTCTTTACTCTATTATGGCGGAACGTGTCATTCACCTCACACTTTACTTGATCGCACGGATCACTTCCTGCAGGACCGTATTATGGTAAAGCATTCGGAAACGGATCTCACTCTCCATAAAAAGAACTCAGACTCCCACACCCTGTCCTCTAGCTTTGATACATCCATGGTAATAACAGAGTTTCGTCATTGAAAGTCGCAGCCACGCAACCGATATCAGGTATTCGAAATGAAGCCTCTTCCATTCCATCCAGGTTTCTTATCGTTGTCATAGTCAAGAAGCGATAGTATGATCAGCCCCTATCTTCTATTCATTCTTCCATCGCCTTAAGTCTTATAGCCGTAGCGATTGATTCCTACTTAATCTGTATGTCTAAGGGTCGGGTATATAGAATATTCTTCCTAGTTGGCGTGATTCTTTTCCTAGGATTCGGTCTCCATTTTGAGCCTATAGCTCATCTACATAGTAGTGATCCAAAAAACTGCAACAACACCTGGACAAGACCATGGACGTACCAACAACACTTGGAACCGTCACGTTAATCTGTGACCCTACTCGGTACGCTCCCGAATGTAACGCTTACAGTTCAACTTCCCGTCCAAGATCACTCCTAAATATTTGACCTTGTCCGATATCGAATTTGTTCTGTTGACGAAACGTGGCATGAAAAATTTGACAAATTTCGCCTTTCTCGGGAACAGGCAGATTTCAGTCTTCTCTGGGTTAACATTAGGTCTAGCCCAGTTGTATGGTATCTCCAGGCCCCTTTCAGCCTTTCTGCAAGGCTGATTCCTGTCCCTGCCCCTAAGAAGTATTATAACATCGTCCGGGTGACAGACGAGTTCAAATCCCTCCTCATTCGGGATCCATCGTAGGTTATCAATGGTAATCAGCCGTAGGATTTGTGATAAAATACCCCCTGTGGCGTACCCTCTGCCACTTTCTCTCTACCCCTTAGAAGTATTACAACATTCTCTGAGCAGAGAATATGCGAGAAAGTAGATAACACCAAAGAGAATGCAAACAAAAATTTGTCATCTTAATACCGTCAAACCAAGCCCGGCTGTTAACAGCTGTTTGCGTGAGACCACCTTTTTAAATCCGCTTTAAACATCAAAGAGGAAAGTTAAAAAAATTTTAACTTTCAAATCGTCACACCTGAAGTAGTTTTGCGAGTTGCTTTTTTAACATTTGTTTGCAGAGTTGCATTTTTCAATGCAACGCTCCCCAACGCGCTCATTCTGTTTAGGTCATAAGACGTTTCATGGTTTATAGACCAAACTGAATATGTTTGACAGTGAAACAAAACACGAAACGCAAGTGAGCTGTTTAAACCAATGTTGCCAAAAAGATAATAGCTAAAAAATCACCCTAGCCATAGCAATAAAATATTTATATAATTTAGTGGCAATTCGTTCCAATACTTTTTTGTTTTTACACTTCTAGGCGTTGTAAATTTGTATCACTTTTATTTGGTGGGTGTATTCATCACTGTCTCTGTCACTTGACAGTCTATTGCCATTGGCATCAAAAGATAAGGGTGTGCTGTGGTTCGTTATCAAGCAGTATTAATCTATGGACAAAAGCCCATTTGACTTAAATTTATATCCATTCATTTTATTTTAGTATTATTTTCAAAGTAAATTTATTTTTCTCCACCCTTGTTTTTGGGGGTGATTTTTATGTCTACTCTTGCTGCGAAGCAGGGCCTTCTTTGTAAATTTTAGAGTTTTCGATGTTAAGTTAAACTTTTATGTAGTTAAAGGACATTTATAATATGTTCTCAGCTAAAACAAAACCTCATTTATTTTAAAAGCAAAATAGGTAGGTACAATATTCTGTCCCTATACCTACAAATATATAACCATCTAGGCTTGTCTTCAGTCCCTTGAACTCAATTTTGGATATTAGATTCATTTTGACGATCCTAAGATATAATAAAAATCTTTACACTTAACTCAAAGATCTGGCGATTTTGAGAAAGAGTATATCTACCTTAAATTACATGCATCCAAATTCTCCATTAAAAACTCATTTGCAAAAGCAGTGTGGATTAGTGTAAAGAGAGCAAAAATCCTTATTCAAATCTTAGCTTGACACACCTACCTACAATAGAGCAGGTAAGGTATTAGCATATAACCCAATGCTATATACACACATACATACACATACATGTATCTCAAAATGCAGGTAGTTGGCTAAAGTATATATTTTTCTATTTGTTTGCTGGTATGTACTTTTTTACGACTAGCAACAATAAAATCAAAACTTTCTCCATACACCATAAACTTCTTATTGTGCTGGTGTGTTGCCAAACCTGTTTTAATTTGTTATTTTTCTTTTTGTTAATTTTAGCTAACATCATCTGTAGTGTAAATCGGGTTTCTATTGCAATTTACAAAGACAAATCACAATTTTAAAGCCTGGCTGATGTAGAGCCTATCCAACATTTTCATGTAAGTATAAGAGAGAGTATGTAACTACAGCTCTTAATCGGTAGTTACATTTATTAAATATTTGTCAAATATTTAAGACAAAGGGTTTTTTACATATCTACCTAGACAAGCCATTATAAATCGAATTCATTTCTTTAAACCGAGTAGAAAGTAAACGGAATGCGTTGAGAACAATATGATTTTCATAATTTCTATTAAGCTTGGGTACAAAAAGTATAACTGTATCTTTAGGACATTGTTTATAATGGGTCCTTCACATTTGCTGAAATATCTGACTGTTTGTTTATCAAAGCTAAACCTATTGTGAATTGTCATACATTTATGGCATTCATGAATCAGGGGCCGAATTACCGCATACGTGATCGAATAAAAACGTTCGAAATCTCTCTATTGTGAATTATGTATCTCTTTATTGGTAAAAGACTTAAATGGTAAGAAAAAAATCAATTCAAAAAATTGTGTGTTTAGAAAATTTTATCAGATTGGCACTCTGTAGGACTTAGCGAGTCTTTTTGGTACTTCCATGATCTGCGACCGAAATGTTTGCGTGACTAAGGCTTCAGAGCAGCTTTCAAAATGTTTTCCATATAATGAGGTGCATTTACTTAGACACCAGGGGCCGAGTAACCGCATACGTAAAAGAGAAAAATCGTTCGATATCTCTCTATTGTGAATTATGTATTTCTTTATTGAAAGAGAATTTTTGACATTTAAGAACGCGAATGTTTAAGTCGATCATAATTTATAAAAAATTTAATATAAAAATGTTTTTGAAAAGGGGTATAACATCTATTTAGTACGAGATCATAACATCTATTTTGTAAATTTCGTTTGATTCGAAAGCGCCCTCTATCACATATGCGGGAATTTGGCCCCAAGTTCGTGCTAGGAGACTTTAAAGCAAATATATGAAATGCAAAATGGAGTCCACTGTAGCGCAGAGGTTAGCATGTCCGCCTATGACGCTGAGAGAGACCATCACAAAAAATTTTCGGCGGTGGTTTTCTCCTCTAATGCCGGCAACATTTGTGAGGTACTATGCCATGTAAAACTTCTCTCCACGCCGTTCGGACTCGGCTATAAAAAGGAGGCCCCTTATCATCGAGCTTAATACATATATCGGACTGCACTCATTGATATGTGAAAAGTTTGCCCCTGTTCCTTAGTGGGATGTTCATGGGCAAAATTTGCATTTTTTCAATAGAATTTCACTGCACTGAATTGTATAGTACAAAAATGAAACAATGCTATATGAGTTCAGTCAGAGCAGTTTCTATAGACTTTTAAAAGAAAGAAGAAGGACGGAAAGTCCACGTGGAGAAAGACATTTCGTTCGTAGCTGTGTGTCTGGAATAGAAGGTCGAGGCGCTTGAAAATATATTCTGAGTCTCTGATAGCCAACAAAGTAATTGTGTATGTTATATGGGATCGGTATGTCCACGTCATTGAAAAACTAAAATAAAAATTGTTTATTTCTAATTTTTGTTTGTCTGTTAGGGCGAAGATTATTTTTCTTATTATGTGTTCATTTCTCTTTTGAAATGGGCTGAATGATCGAAAATTTTAACTAATCGAAAAATGAAAGCCAAAGGCGATACACCACACCAACCACGATTTTACGCGATTCGACCCCTTGTTTATATCTCTCGGTTTTCGTTTTTTTTTTCATCTTTTTCTTTAATTTTTTTATCTATTTATAATCTTATCATTAAAATATTGCTCCTTGAGTCATACAAATAATTTATCATTACATTGAATTATGTTTTTTACGGCTCTTCTTCTACTGACACTTAAGAATAAAAAATGTTTTGAGCTATACACTTTATTGAAAACAAAAAATGATTCATATCCATGATTCATTGTAGTTGAAACGGAAACAGTTTTCTTGATAAATGAAAACCACAGTTTCCTTGATAAATTGTCTTGATTTTTGTGGGTTGTATAATTATTACCTTTATTCCAAGATCGAACTTCAAAAAAATCGGGAGATCGGTTTTTATGTGAGCTAATGGACCGATTTAGACCATATTTGGTACCTATGGACAAAATGTCAGCCATATAATCGGGAGATCGGTTTATATTTCTTTAAGTGCAATGGGTGGCGGTCTTTTTCCAAAGACTACATTCACCCGGTAGCTGTCCCCCGCAACGGCCAACGTGTCGGCATGTCTTATGCTGTCTAGCCCTGCTTGATACGCCTCTTTGTATTGTTTCATGTTGTGCTGCAAAGCATACAGCAACTTCTGTTTCTAAATCCATTTCTTTGTTTCTTTTAAATTTTCTTCCAAACAAAGTGGAGTTTTCTAACTCCAATTTGTTTTAAGTTTGGTTGACATTCGTAAGGTAACAATGATGTCAACATACAACTGTTTACTACCAAAACAACGTTTTAAACGCCAAAAAAAGTTTAATTACAACTATACAAATTAGCAACACTGTTGCAAATATTGTGAGATTGTACAAAATTTAATTGAGGTTTAGCATCGTTTTCCGCACAATCGAAGTCAGTACAAGGCTTTCCATTGAATTATGGTTGTTACGAGTCTTCTTCTACTGATTCTCACTTTAGAATAAAAAAATGTTTTGAGCTATACATCTTATTGAAAACAAACAAAAAAAATGATTTATTGGGTTGCTCAAAAAGTAATTGCGGATTTTTCATATAGTCGGCGTTGACAAATTTTTTCACAGCTTGTGACTCTCTAATATCATTCTTTCTTCTGTCAGTTATCAGCTGTTACTTTTAGCTTGCTTTAGAAAAAAAGTATATTTGATTAAAGTTCATTATAAGTTTTATTAAAAATGCATTTACTTTCTTTTAAAAAATCCGCAATTACTTTTTGGGCAACCCAATATTATAGTTGAAACGTGAACAGTTTTCTTGATAAATGAAAACCGCAGTTTCCTTGATGAATTGCCTTGATTTTTGTACTAGGTTGCATAAATAAGTACGGGAAAATTCAAAAAAAAAATCATATATAGAAGAAATTTCAAAGTTCAATATCTATAGAAAATTTTCAAAAATTTCTTATTTAAAGGTAGTTTTTATACCCGGTCCATGTTTTGATATAGCTGCCATATAAACCGATCTTGAGTCTTGACTTCTGGAACCTCTAGAGGGCGCTATTCTCGTCCGATTTGACTGAAATTTTGCACATAGTGTTGTGCTGTCACTTCCAACAACTGTGTAAAGTATGATACAAATCGGTTTATAATCTGGTATATCTGTCATATAAACCGATCTTGGATCTTGACTTCTTGAGCCTCTAGAGGGCGCAATTCTCATCCGATTTGGAAGAAATTTTACAACGGCTTCTCTCATGACCCAATGTGGTCTGAAACGATCAATAGCTTAATACAGCTCCCATGTAAACCGATCTCCCGATTTTGCTTCTTGAGACCCTACAAGGCGCAATTCTTATCCGAATGAACTGAAATATTACACAATGACTTCTACAATGTTCAGCATTCATTTATGGTCCGAATCGAACTATAATTTGATAAAGCTCCAATAGCACAACAGTTCTTATGCAATATTCTTTGTTTGCCTAAAAAGAGATACAGCGCATAGAACGCGACAAATGCGATCCATGATGGAGGGTATATAAGATTCGGCCCGGCCGAACTTTGCACGCTTTTACTTGTTTTTCTTTATTTTATGATTAATTGGAACATTTTCTTGAAACAAATATTTTTTATGATGACCTTACCTGTATACTGTCTTTGACAGCACAGCTTCATTGCGTTGCCCCCCAAAAAACAAAACCCACATCATCTTAGCACTTGTGTTTTTTTTGTTTTGTTTTTTACTTCTTAATTTATTTCTGATAATAAAGATTTAACGTTCTGCAGTGAAAACGTTTTTTTTCTGAGTTGAACAACCCACTCTTGAAGTAAAAAGATTAAAAAGCATATAGAAATGAGATACGCCCTCGCTTGAACTCCCACACCCCTAATTGTTAATAATAAGACGGTTTTTTTTGTGGGTATACATACAAAAAAAATTGTGCGTGTGTGAGTGTGTACGTGACAAATAACGTCATCACAGTATGACAAATGGAGAATGTTTGGCATAAATCCAAAATTGTCAAACTGTGTTGAAGATGAAAGAGAAAGAAAACAAAAGCTGGTCTTACTTGTAAATACAATCTGTTGGGCAAACCAGCATTCTTTGTTTGTGTATAACTAATCAGAGATTATAGAGGGCTTGGCGAAAAGTCCATTAATATTTCAACATGCTTCTTTGCCAGGTAGAAATGATCATTAAAAGATGGTTAGATTTGGAAATTAAGTGTCGGCAATGTTGACTGCATTAGAAGCGATTAATTATTTTAGTTTCACTAAGGTATGTTTTTACTGAAAGTTGTTTGCCATGTTCATTACTATCAGAAGACAGCCGAGGAAGCACAAATAATGGTTAACTTTAATTAAGATCTCTTCTCCAATAAAGGCCAAGCCGTGGCATAGAATTATTGAAAGATGCCTATTTCAGTTCCGTTATTGGTGAGTTGCAGGGTTTCCCTGTTGTTGCAAACAATCAAATTGTCTTATTTAATCCCTACAATCCAAAATGGTGAGTTAACTAACTAGGTTATGTAGTTGAAATTTTTTCTCTCTTGCACTCTTGTACCCTCGCCACCCACCATGCTTGCATAAAGCGGTGCTATCTATCTACACACACACACACAAACAAATGTACGCTCATGAGGCATTTCAAACATTAGATTTGTATGCCTTGATGTTATTTATGCACGTGTACAATGTGTATATTAAATTATATGAATTTTAAAGCTTAACATTAATGAGGAAATAGATGTAGCATACGCTAATGCAAATAATAAACTTATACAAACACGTGTGTATGTGGCCAAATGCACACACAACTACTCTTTATTCAGTGTTTTTCATTTTTTGTTGTTGTTTTGTTTGTAATTGTTTTTTGTTGAATAAATCTCAACGTTGTAGTATACCGGAAATGTTAACGTCACTTTAAGTGTATGTTGTTGTTGTAAATTTGTTTTATGCAGCTACTGAAAGTCTTGTGGGTGGTGGTAATAGATTGTGCATTTTATCGCCTGACGATAATTAAGTTGTGCTTAATTTAAAAAGAACTTTTTGGCTTTAAAATGGCAGGTTTAGAATAAGAATGTTAATTAATTGATGTTATTATTAAAGAAGGGTTTCTTTACAAGCTTTTCGGATTTATTTCCATAAATATTTTTACATACATACTACGGGTTTGCTGACACGAAATGTTACCAATTTACCACATAATTTGTGTGAAATATTTTTTATTGATTCAAATGACAAAAAAGTGTGGAACTAGTCTAAATTTCAGAATCTATTCAGTTTTGCTCGATATGACAATCTTTTGTCTTTTCTATTGCTCATAATCGGTCAAAAAACCGGTGGCAAGCTGCACGAACCTGGCGAATTTCTGAATATTGTGTTCTCTGACGTGATAAATTTCCCAATTTAGCAATTTGTAAACTCCCAAAATGATCGTATTGACTATGGAACCACCTCAAGGCAACTGTGACCTCCAAGGTCCACTTTGCAATCGTTTTGTTGCTGTTGTAGCCACATTTTCATTGGGAAGTGGCGATCCTCTTCAAACTCCTGTAGGTGAGCAAGTTCGTTCCGATGTGAAGTAAAATGATTAGAAATCTCTATTCTCATTGGAACTGATTCCCTAATAATTTAATAGGCATTTTCGCTCCAAATGAATTCAGTATGTATCAGGGATGGAAAATACAAATTTTAAAATGGTACTAAAAAGGTAAAGTACCTTGGGCCGAAAGAGTACTTTTAAGTTTAGCATAAAGGTTTAAGGAATATTAGAGTTCAGGTATTCAATATATATCTCTGTCTAACCGATTATAGATTACACAATGTGTGAAGGAAATCTAAGTAAAGAACGAGTTTTGGTTGGGAGTCATAATAGAACACTATTTGCAAAATTTCAGCTATATCGGACAAAAATTGCGGCTTGTGAGGGCTCAAGAAATCAAATCGGGATATCGGTTTATATGGGAGCAATAACAGGTTCTAGACCGACTTTAACCGTACTTGGTACGGTTGTTGGAAGTCACAACAGAACTCTATGCACAAAATGCATCAAAATGGGATGAAAATTGAGGCTTCCAGGGGCTCAAGAAGTCAAATCGGGAGCTATACCAGGTTATAGATCGATTTGGACCGGACTTAACACAGTTGGTGGAAGTCGGAACAGAACTCTACGTGCAAAATGTGAGCCAAATCGGACAAAAATTGCGGCTTGCAGTGCCTCAAGAAGCCATATCGGAGATCGGTTTATATGAGAGTTATATCCAAATCTGAACCGATATGGGCTATTTGCAATCACCAACGACCTACATCAATATTTAGTATCTGTGCAAAATTTCAAGCGGCTAGCTCTTCGCATTCGAGCGCTATCGTGATTTCTACAGACGGACATGGCTAGTTCGACTCAGAATGCCGAGACGATCAAGAATACATAACGGAATGACTATATTAGTATACCCCTATCCTATGGTGGTGGGTACAAAAAAGGGAATGATACAAGGGTTTCGAATGGGCATTTATATTATCGGAAAGATCCGTATATTATCTTTAGTTGAAAGTGGTCCGTAGTTTATCTAGTTTCCAGCGCCATGTAGCCTATATATGCTACGTATAAGTATGTACTTATGTAGGTTATACTACACACACACCCATGTGTATCAAATTGCATGCTTATGTTATTTTGTGACTGAGCACAAAAGTCTAGCTGTAATTTAATTGCCCACTCACGTAGATATATGAAGCGAAAGAGAGTGTAAAACGGAAATTCTAAATTATTTGGTTATTATGGTGGCATTAATAAATGAAAGGAAATCAAACCGTATTGAAATCGTTGCTAACTTTGCCGCATAAGTCATGAGGTTATGTTTGTTTGTTCGTGCGAGCACACACACATGCCTTATATACATACGTCTTAACACTGTTATAGAAAAGACCACTAGATGTGACTATATAGCATGAGCATGGTAGATGAAAGGTATACATATAGTCACATTCAAATGTAAATAACACAAATATTATGTGCAAATGTACGTTTTGGTCACATGCTGGTTTTCTGTCTAAACTGTATTTCAGATATAAGTATGACTATTTGGGTTTATAGCAGAGACAGATTTTTGCTAAATTCTTAAGCCGCTATTACATGGGATGCAGTTGTCTTTTGACATGTCACGTTTTGTATTCACATGTGGTTTAAAATGTTTCTCAAATTTGTCAATTTATATACAATTTATCATTTTTGCTATAATATCAGTATGTTATTTTCGTATGCCATAACCTAAAAATGTGAGCAAATCAGATTTTTTATGCATAAAAATTCTTGAAGTTGTGAGAAAGTTGGTTCAATCATAAGCTTATGAAAAACAATTAATTTGGGGATGCTTTTATTCGACTGACAACAAAAACAGCTGATTTCTTTATGTTGTTGTCAGAACGAATAGAACCCGCTTTAAAGCATAGTACTGACGACTTCGACGTTTCGCCTGAACAACTGTCAAAACGCATTATAAAATCAGAAAGGAAGGCAAAAATCGGGCGATGCCGACTATATATATCCAATTCTGAACCAACGTTGATGGACTTCGACGGATGTTTTCGGATGTTTCAAACTGTAATAACTGCGGTTCTCAAATAACAACATTATTGCAAATTACCCAAAATCTGGCGAACATTTGGGAGCTATATATCATTCTGAACCGATTTCGAGCAAACTTCTCAGATATTGGGGTAGTCGCTGGGGAAAGAGTTATGACACATTTTGCCAAAATCGATCAAAAAATGCCATTGCAGGGGCTCTTGGAGCGGAAATCGGCCGATATACATATATGACAGCTATATTTAAATCTGAGCCGATTTGTATGAAATTCAAGAGTCATAAGAAAATCCTTTTTGCCAAATTTCGAGAGAATCGGTTAACAAAAGAGCACTTTATTGCAATATTTCCCAAAATCATTGGAACATATATATGGAAGCTATATCAAAATGTGAACCGATTTCGAACAAACTTCTCAAATAATGTAGTAGTCGTCGAGGAAAGTGTTGTACAAAATTTTGGGAAGGTTGGTCAATAAATGCGCACCGGTAATGTCTAGAGTTATAAGAAAATCCTTCCTGCCAAATTTCGAGAGAATCGATTAACAAATGACCATTTTATTTCATTATTACTGCAAATCGGACGAACATACATATGGGAGTCATATCCAAATCTGAAGAGAGTTTTTCCAATTTCAATAGGCTTCATCTCTAGGCCGAAAAACATGCCTGTACCAAATTCAAATTAACATGGACAGACGGACATAGCCAAATCGAATCAGAATCATTGGGTCTATCTCTCTTCTTTCTGGGTGTTACAAACAAATGCACTAAGTTATAATAGTCTGTACCACAGTAGTGGTGTAGGGTATAAAAATTGTTAACGAAGAAGTGGTACCGAGTTTTATTTTAGTACTATAGAGTGCAATGCTACCAGTGTAGTCTTATGTAGAACATCTGTGGTCATGATTGCCATGATATGCTTTTCACAAATTAGTTTGGCCACTCGCAGAAATCCTCTATTGTGAATGGTAGAACAAAATTTAAACCAATTATTTATACAACTGAGCGCACAAATCTCTGTTGGCAAACCAACAGACTTGCACTGGAAACTTTTTTGCGTTTTATTTTTGCCCTTCACGGCTTATCTATCCAGTACTATAAAAAAACACAGCAAGTATACATTTCACTTCAATTAATTGCAAATATACCCAGCAGTCCAAATGACTATCATGACATAGACTTCAAATATTTCTCCTGACGTGTCTTACAGATTGTTATACAATTTAATTGTCGAGGAATTCTCTAACCGTGTCCACGAACTAAGTAGCCCTAGCACCGGATAGTTGTAAGCACCACACATGCTGGAAACATGGAGGTCCAATTCTTGT
This sequence comes from Stomoxys calcitrans, assembly GCF_963082655.1. Taxonomy (NCBI): domain Eukaryota; kingdom Metazoa; phylum Arthropoda; class Insecta; order Diptera; family Muscidae; genus Stomoxys; species Stomoxys calcitrans. The sequence goes on along the minus strand of NC_081555.1, from coordinate 21,142,506 downwards.
GGTGTTCATTGCTGTCACGAGAAGTATAGCTGCGAGCTGCCGGGCGCCCCCACAGGTTGCGGATAGTGGAATGCTCCATACAACACACAACTACATATATGAAAAGATAATCAACGATTTATATGGCTATGTGTCTTCAATGATTTAGCATAGTCTCAGGCACCTTTCTTTTAAGACGTCTTAACGACGCGGCCTGGTGGGATAATTAAACGCTCACGAAATGAGGATATGTATATTAACTATGTCTTAATGCTGTTGTCCTTGCTGTGCTGTTGTTTGACGGGCGAAGAATAGAGTCCGTCGGATTCCTCAATAATTTGAAAGGCTTTTTCACTGCGAATGCAGTCAGTCTAGGCTTTATGTAGAACATCTGTCTTCAGGATTGCCATGATATGTTTTTTACACCACCTGCAGAATACCTCTATTGTGAATGGCAGAATTAAATTTAAACCAGTTATTATAAATAACGGGTTCAAATATTAATAAATTTTTTTGACTTCTTCGTTTTATTGGTATAAAACATACATAAAATAATACAAAATTAAATATAAACAAATTTCTGTACAACAGACTTTCCTTGGGTTTAGTACCCTTAGATTCTACGCTACTTTGCATTTAGACAGAGGCCTGCCGCTTGCCTTTTCTCTTCTTTCATGCAGCTACCTAACTCAACAAATAAAAGCAAGCAAATTGAAATGGGGCCTGTCTTGTGTCTCGATACCAGCGGAACACACAAACAATTCGTTTGCGTTGTATGCCTTAAATTAGATAAGAAATCCATGAGTAAGCCTGTTATAAAATGTGGGCATGATGATGTATGTACATACATGCATACAAATGTATAAACAACATAGTCTACCTTTAATGTTGAATAATCAACAGGGCGGGCTCGTTCTATAAAATCACATGAACATATCGAAAAATATGTGACATGACATCAAATTGGCATATATCGAATAAGTACAGTTAGCTGAAAAATAAAAAAAAAAATATTCATATATATTAATAGATAGGTATGTGACATGATACGAAATTGGCATATTTTGAAAGAGTACAGTGTCTAAAAATTCTTTGTAAGAGATTTGAAAATTGTATGAAAATATCTAGTTCTAGGATTGCCATGGTATGTTTTTCATAAACTAGTGTTGACAACTGAAGCAATGCATCTATTGTGAATGACAGTGCAATAAAAAGGAGTTCCCATATTAGTGAGTTTAAACTTGTATCGGGCAGCACTCATTGATATGAGAGAAGTCTCCCGGCGTTCCTTAATGGAATGTTTATGGGCAAATTTTTAATTTGTATTATTTGCTGTGCTTTATTTTAGTACTGGATAGATAAGCTGTGAATCCCTCTCTTAAACTCCAAGACTATTTGAGATCTTAGTTTGCTGGTTGTTACAGCCCTGATGGCAACTTTACTGTCGGTAAAGATGTTTATACCCGACGTCCTCGCGTTAATCCCATACCACCTCACGCATTCCGTGATCGTCCGGATCTCTGCTTGAAGGAACGTATTATAGCCAGGCAGTCAGAAACAGGTAGCTGTCTCTTGGTGCTCTATGAAGACCTCTAGGCCCGCTGTCCGATAGCGTTGATTCATACGTGTATTATGAACTCCAAACGGCTATACCAGAGTTCCGTCAACCCAAGACTGTGCCGCTAGCAACAGTGTCGTCTCAGATCACAAACTTCTTTCATTCCATTCAAATTTTAATTTTATGTTGGGCTTTTTTCTTCATCACAATCCACAAAATACTGTCCAACATCTGGGAGCCTTCCCGGTACGCAGCCCAGTTTGGCACTTTCAGTTTCCTTTCCAAGTATTTGACCTCGTCGGGCTTTGAAATCTATGTCTGAGGTAGTATGGCACGTCAAATTCGCCTCCCTCTGTCTTTCTCAAGAACAGGGAGATTTCAGACTTTTCCGGGCTAACATTCAGGTTCCTAGATCTAGTATAGTCGTATGGCTTTTCCAAGACCCTTTCGGACCTACACTTTAATCACCGGTTCCTTAGCATATGGTTAATCCAGTCTCACATTGTTAAAAACCCCTCGATATCAATGCATACAGCGAATGGGTACGTCCAGGATATTCACTAAGGTTTAGTCACTTGCGGAAACATGAAGTGGATAGGACCTACGAACATCATTAACATTAGGTGTGTTTTATTTTAATACTATATAGTGCAGGCCAAGGAAATTTGTATGAAAATGGCATCTACTCAGGACAAGGAAGTTTTGGATATATTACCATTGGAGGCTTATGCGGAACATCTGTTGTCAGGATTGCCATGATATGTTTTTCACAAATAAGTGTGGCCACTCGCAGAAATCCTCTACTGTGAATGGTAAAATAAATTTAAATTATACAATTGCGTGCACAAATCTTAATAAATTTTATTTGACTGCTATGGCCACGCAAATATCCCCAAGTTTTGCAAATTTTAGTTATAAATTTTACAAATATTTACATTTTGTCTTCGTATTCTTTTGACAGGTTGGCAAATGGCGTTACCACTTCATGACAAACAAACCGACTTGCACTGGAAACTTTTGCGTTTTAATTTTGCACTTCACTGCTTATCTATCCAGTACCAAAATAAAACACATCAATTGTCACAATCTGCCTTTTGTGAATCACCAGTATCAGTAAAAATAGTTTTTCTCTGACCAAATGTAGCATATTTTACATTAACGAATTATTTTTTCTGTTTATTTCACATCTTTTTAAAATACGACTTGAAATATTTCAATTTTGTACAATTTGAAATTGAATGTGAACAAACACAAAATTAAAAAAAATGCGTGTCGGCTGGCCGTTTGTCGTCACCTGGTGAAGTGAATCCTGTTGTACGTTTTAGCATTGAATGATTCTAATATTTTATGCACAACCTCCTGCAGGGGAATCTCCGACGACTTTTTATCATGCTATCCATAAAACGTTTCGTGGTTTTGAGTAGAAAGGACTTAAACCCCGTTTACACTGCTCTTCAAATCCTGATTTAATGGCTCGATCATCTGTTTTCCCTTTATAAAATCAGCTGATGAAATCCTTAAATCCGGGATTAATGAGCAGTGTAAACGGGGTTTAAGGCTTATATGTCTATAACCTTTGATAGGCATATAGTTATTAAAAAATTTTCACATCTTCATTTCCATAAATTTTCTGTTTTTCCTTTACAAAATCATCTGATGAGATCTTTCAATCCGGATTTAATGAGCAGTGTAAATGGGGTTTAAGGCTTACGTAACTTGCCCTGTCGGGCTTCTGTTAAACCTTACGACGCCATTCACAATAGGTAAAATTAGCCCATATTCCAAAAACCCTAAAATCTGAAAGGCGTATAGTTATTAAAAAATCTTCACATCTTCATTTCCATAAATTTTTCAAGTTTTTTTAAATATATTTAGCTGGTCGTAGGACTTTTACGAGTTTTGATTTTAATCCAATTTTGTAAGGGGGTTTCAATTTAATAGATAATTCCAACGGCAACAGTTATTGTGAATATTGTTAAAGCATTATTGTGAAAATAAATTATTAAAGTAATAAATATTAAGTAAGATTTTTTCCCAACGTTATCAATGTCAAGCTGAGTTTGTAAGCCCCCCAAGTTTTATCTCGTTTTTTTTTGCACTATTCACTCATAAATTTGCTCGCTAATTGATTAAAGATTTTTGGTCGAACTCACGTACAGCCAACACAAGCCAAGATAGATGCAAGGTGTATAGAGAAATTTCATTTGCTATGGCCCCCATTGAATATGACGTCAGGGCAAAAGTGTAATTTGAAATGCTAGTTGGCTAAAGCGAATATTTTCGGAATTTACACGTTGCATATGCGAACATTCGTGCATGCAAAGATATACATACATACATATTTGTTTACAAGTAACCTCCCAATCAAATCAACTTATATAAACCCCCCCGTTTCCCCATAACCAACCAACAACCCTACACCAATTGTTATCAAGCAAAACTTATCTTCATCTATGCATACCATACGTGAATATATGTCAGTTTGTATAACCCAGCGCCGCATAGTACCAAACCTAACCTACCACCACCATTCACTGGCTCACTTAGTTAGTCAGTCAGTCGTTTGCTCACTCAAGCAGGCCCCTTTTCAAAGTAATTCATTCATTTGGTAGAGAGGTACCCAATAAATTGTTGTTGATGATTAAGCAAACAGCACAGAAATCAAACACATTTGGGAATCACCAACCAAGCATGAGTTGAAGGTGCTGGCTGGCTCGATTCTTCTTAAAATGTTTGTGTATACACATGCACATACATATGAAGGTATGTATGAAAATATGAGAAGTTCATAATTATTATATGTACTACATATGTAGGTACGTGTGTAGGCACATATGGGTATATTTTCTTGTTCTTTTCTACAGTTTGACATAGGTATTACTGTGCGAAATATTTCAAAAGTAAACCAGTTTATCAGTTTTCGAATATGGCAACATTGAAAGTTATTGAGAATCTATTGTAACATCTGTTAGCGGAAGGTAGTGAATGGGACTAATGAAAATAACGAAATTTAACACACAGTTAAAATAGCAAAATCAAAGTTGATCACTTTTACTCTTACATCTGTAATATTTGTCGTTATGTCTTTTTGCCTGGGAGTATCTGGTAATCTATGTAGCTGATAGTACCTATTCTCTTAATTTGACCAAGGCCTTCAGTCGTGATATCATATGATAATCACGTCTTAGACATGTAAAAAATATCAACAGTTTTTTAAACGGTAATGAATCCTTCTTGGATTGTAATGTTGTCAGCTAAAAAGAACTGTACTCCCAAAATCTTTAAGGTGGTCTTATTACCTTCTAATCAAATTTATCAGTTATTGTAGCTTTCGCTCTCACTCTTTTCTTCTTCGAATAGCATAGTCTTTCTCTATTTCCCTTTCTCATTTTCCCCCACTCCTCATGGTCTTTAAGCTCCTAGCAACGCTTTTAAAGACATTCCATTTTAATGAAAGAAGTTTAATGCTGGTTCGTTCGTTTTTTTCTTTTTCTTATTTTTCGTTAAAAGTTTTAAGTGCAAAAATACAACGCCAGCAACAACAACAACAGCAGCGCTAAAAGTGAAGGAAAAAACACATAAAAACTCGTATGTACCCCTGAACAAACATACATATATTTTTAAATACATATCGACATCTATATGAATGTAGTGTGTATGTATCCATACTCAAATGCCAAGAGAAACGTTAAACCAAAATACAAAAGAAGAAAAAAAAAAACAACAGCCGTCAATGTACATTTATAGCACAAAACCGACGATACAAAAATCTGCTGCTATACGAAGCGGGGCCTGTCGTTGTCATGAACATTTCAATGAATGAGACTAGCGCCACGACGAAAGCAATAAAACGGCAGCAAGCAGCAACTGAGGAAAATACTTCAAAAAGTGTGTGTTTTTTTTGCTTTACTTGGCACACACAGGCAAAAGCAACAACAGAAGCAAAGTCTCGTGAGTGTCGTTTTCAACGAAAACTCAACATCGTGTTGTGGTTCGGCAATACCATCGTAGTCATTGTTATCGTCGTCGTCGTCGCCGCCGTCATCATCATCGTTCACAGAGGAGGGAATACACACAGATTGGAAAGATAGAGGGACACGCCACTGACAGACAGACGAACGAATGGGCGGGCGGACGTTTGGTGGGTTTCAGAAGAAACACAAAACAATAACAACAAGAACTTAGTTTGCACGAAACTGAAACGATGTCGTAGCTCAACTGCTGCTACAGCGTTCTCTGCGTTGCTTTTGTTGTTGCCGTTGCCACTTTGGCCTGGTGTATAAACGGATAAGTATGGGTCTGGCTCTGCTAAGTAAGAGTGGGTATGTGTGCGTGTGTATATATATACATATATATACTAGGGGGGTACATGGGTTATATTTTCGCTGCTTATTGCCTCTGCCGGTTGCATGTTTGGGCTTGTATGAATTTCAGCAGAAACAACGATCACACTCGTATACTGACTTTGAACGGTGAATGTGTACGTTGGTACGGTTAATAGAGATTGCCCCCAAGAAGAAGCGGCGACGCGCGAAACCTTATTATATTTTGTACACACCACAAAACAAATAAGAAAAAAAATTAATAAATTTTCCCATATTCGAAAAAGGAAAAACATAACAAAGCGCGGCGTGAAAATTTATTTACCAACTAATCATTGCTACAAAATACCATTAAACCATGAATAATTTAAAAACAAAAAGTGAAAAATATATTCATATGGTTTTAAATGAATAAAAAAAAGAAAAAAAATAAATATGTATGCTAATTTGAAGTAATATACCTTTTGTTAAACAAAAAAAGGTGCCAATTAGAAGCATTCGCCCACTTGCTAGTGAAAAAGGGATAAAAAATTCCCTTCTTACAACTCTGTGTGTTAAAATAATTAAAGTTCATGCACCAACAACAACTCTAACGTCAATAATAGCAGTGTAAAAAAAAAGAAAAACGTTGGTTGGCTGGCTGTAAGAAAAGGCTTCAGTGTATATCAGCTAATGTGTGTGCGTGCGTGCGTGTGTGTGCGCCTTAATGTGTATTGCATACACTCAGCACATCGAAAGGAAGAAGAAGCAGCAGCCAAGCATACGTACAACAACTAAAACAAAATGCAGTTACTGGTTACTTGAAATTATTTTGACAAAGAAAGAGCATTACCAAAATCATACAAGAGTAAAAGAGAGCGCGGGAGCTCCCCAAGTGTGAAAGTATATGTAAAAGTAAAAAATAAATTCAAAAGCAAAAAAGATTTACAAGAAATTGAATAAAAATAATTAAGAATATTAAAACAAAACAAACATAAATTCAAAATCAACATTTCTGTGTTTGTGCAATTTAGCCCAACCTCCCCTTAAAAAATGCTCAGGCCTCTGCAGTGTTTACCCTGAAATTGGATAAGCAAAAAAAATCAACATCAAAAACAAGAATAATTAGTTTTCATTTTTCACACTGCCGCCTGCCCTTCTCATCATCATACATCCTTATTACTTAATACAACAAACATTAACACATAATGTCTGCCGACATTGAAATCACCAGTGTTTTGGGTGCCAATGGCCAACCACTGCCCATACATGGCACCGGCTTGGGTTCCACCTGGTCGGCTCCCGTTAAACAGGAACGTGCCGATGATGCTGAAATTCAAGAGTTGGCCGCCAAAATGAAAGAAGCCCAAAAAGATGCTTTAGCCAAACAACAACAACAGGCTGCTCAGATGGCCTCGCGTCAGGCCTTGGCCAATGGTCAAATGCAACCGCCCGTCAATGCCAATGGCCAAACGAATATTCTCAATTACCTAAATCGTGCACAAAAACCCGCAAATGGTGTAGTGGGGGCGGCCAATGGTCGCTCATCCAGCACTGACGATAAGAAAGCCCCCAGCGACGAAGAATCCCAAAAGGGGCATTTTGGTTGGACTACTTTTGGCAAAACCTATATACCCTATATCTATAGGCAAACAGAGAAATACTGTTCGGTTCGCATGATCGAATTGAAATTGCTGGGCAAATATCTTAATTGTCTGCATCCGGACATCTATTCCAGTTGCACGTGTGTGCGTTCCTATTACATTACCGAAGCCGAGGCCCGCCTTTTTATTGAAATAAATCAAAAGCATTGTGATGGAGAATTCGGACGAGATTTTTTCACCCAAAAGGATTTAGTTGTTCGCCTAACGGATGCCTCAAAGTTCTACCAATTCCTGGATATATGTTATCGTAAACTTATCTCGGGCAGCAAATCGCCCTCAGAGAAATGTGGGTTTATACGCATTAACAAAGAATCGGTGGTTCCATATACAGTGCGCAATGGCGAACAGGTTGTGCCTCTCTTCTATTTCGAGGGCGAAACCGAAAATCTCAAACAAAAGGCTGATCTGTTGTCCGGTTGGGATTTGGCCTATTTGAAATTCTGTTGCAAAGTGCAAGGCATACGCAATGAGTTGTTTTCCAGTGAGAATGTGGCGGTCATCAGTCTAACCGACATCAAAAGCTATTTTCCCAATGGCACTGAATTTGAGGATTATTGGCCCAGCAAAGTCGTAGACTCAAATCTGCTAATAGGCAATCGTTCGAATGCAAATAATTCAGTTAATTGGACACGGCAGCCTTCACAGCCTCCACCCAAAGTTATTTCCCAATCGAACCTGCAACAAAAGCAACAGCAACATTCCTCGGCAGCAGCAGCGGCGGCTGCAGCTGCTCATCATCAACAACAAGTCATGAAAAGGGGCTCGGCTGGCCAAGCGATGAACGTTTATAACAATACTCAAAATATTTTGCAACAACAGCCAAATGCAGCAACAGCCCAACGAATGCATTCGAATGCCTTGGCGGCACAAGCCACAGTACAGGTGCTTATTTTTCTTCTTCCTCCTCCTCTACTTTTATCTACATATTCTTCAAGACTTCTCTTAGCATACAGTACACGGCAACAGAAAGAACATCTGTCCTGTGTGCCGCCTGTTCCACTGCAACAACTGTTACTAAATGAACACCTTTTTTTTCTTTTTTTTTTCAATTCCTCTTACGTTGGTTACTTTAACGCGTATGGTGAATATAAATGATGCTACTACATCATCAGGCTTTAGCAAATGCTCCTTGGATGTCACAACAGCAAAACAATCTTATACATGCTCAAATGTTAGCTTCACAGGTGAGTTGATTAAACGTTTGTAGTAATTTTGAATTGGCTAGAGAGTGATAGCAGCCCAACTTCCTTAAAATAAATGCCTTGTGGACAACTTCTTTAACAAAATATGTCGCTATGTCACAAACCAATTGGAATTGAATATAGGCTTTGAACTGGAAATCAAACGGAAAATGTTTTTGAGGTTATATAGGTAGCTAACATAAATGTTACTTCAGCATCATCTTTAGTCTCGATTGTATAGTAACTTCAACCAAGCTGAATTTATTCCGAAAGACCCCAATATCTTTTTTCCATCAAACGACAAGAAACAGGTTTTTGCGGCACAATTTTAGATAAGCACTACGTAGACATGTTTACACACAGATAAAGGTGAACTCAGAAAAAAAATTCGATGGCACTTTAAACATGCCATCAAATGGGCGAGATTACGAGGGCCCCGTTATAATGTAGACGTTGGCGAAACCACTTTGCCATCATCCTGCTGTTGTTTTCAAACGAATATTTTGTTGTCTAACATTTGGAAAATAAAACAATTGAGTTCTGGTCGATAACAAGGTATACACTAACCCCTGTGGTGGTATAATGTAATCTTATAAAATTCATTTTATGTACCCTTCAGTTTCCGAAATAATTGCTTTACAATTCTTGGTAATGGGTGTGTGTGTGCGTTTGTTAAAAGCAAGTAGAGATGAGACTACCCGGGCCCCATTTGCCAACAATTGCTTTTCACACTGGGGGTGTTTGGTGGTACATATTGTACTTCCAAAGAGCCATGCATGTACACCCAACTGAATGTAGAGTGTGAGTAAGTATGCTCTTGGAGTATTTTAGGGATGAAAGCATTTTGGGTCGAGCTACAGTTGACTTTTATTAAAGTTACCCAAATAGGAGATCCAAAATAGATATTTTATTTACTATTACAAATTTTCTGGCAACCTAATTTATCAGAAAAATCCATAAATTTTTTAGAAATTTGGTTCAATTTTGGTTCAAATAAAGCAGGCCCATTAATAGAAGGTTACGTCACTTGCCGACATCGAAAGTGGAAAGACCTCTTGAACATTAAGGACGTCACAAAAGTGCCAATTAAAAATGACACAAATTAGAGAAAACTTAAACAAGAAAAGAATGTAAAAAAGAAACAAGTAAGTTTACATCCTCAATGGGAAAAGCTGTTCAAAATTTAAAAAAAAAATTGTATGTCAGCTGATCGCTTTTCGCAAACTTGTTAAGTGAATCTTGCAAATAAATCAGTTTTAAATCTGAATGCCTGCCGATTGATGTCAATCGTCCCTATTGTCTGCTTGAGCCACCTTTAGAGGGCGCATCTCAGCCGCTTTGGCTTAACTTTTTCACGTGGAGTTATGGTATGACATCTAATATTCATGCTACATATGGGTTTACAACTAGTTATAACTCCCATATAAACTGATTTTTGTTCACAACTAGTTAAAACTCCCATTTCAACCGATTTTGTCTTTATTATACCCTCCACCATAGGATGGAGGTATAGTAATCTAGTCAATTCGTTTGTAATACCTCGAAATATTGTTCTGCGACCCTATAAAGTATAAATGCTTACGATGATATGATCGTTATGACATTTTTAGAAGATTTAGCCATGTCCGTCCGTCTGTGGACGTGATGATAGCGTCCAAACGCATAAAGACAATCACTTAAAACTGGCACACATGCCTTTTATCGATGTAGCTTGTTGTTGTTGTTGTAGCAGTGTGTTCCACACTGAAGCGGCAGCCCTTGTCGATGAAGGACTTCATCGGGTCAATCCGGTACATACAACCGGCTGCCATGGGATTGATCGGTGTAGGTCGTTGGGGATTGCAATTGGGTCATATCGAATCAGGTTTAGGTATAGCCCCCATATAAACCGATGCGTTCAAATAAACCCATAACCTGATATAGCTCCCATATAAACCGATTTGATTTAATTAGTACCTAGAGTGTGCAATTCTTGTTAGATTTGGCTAAAATTTAGCACAATGCCTTCTCCTATGACATTCAACATCAATGCAATGTATAGCCTGATTGGATCCATAACCTACTATAGCTCCCTTGTAAACCGAACTTCTGATTTGACCTATTTAGCCCCTAGAGGGCGCAATTCTTAGACTAATATCTCGATTTGACTTCTGGAGCATCTACAGGAAGCAATTCTTATCCAGATGCATAAAAACAATCCTTGGAATTTTTTTTGTTTGATTGCCACTAGCAATTCTTTCTTTGCTTTTAGAGAGAAACTGCAAAAAACTTACCCCATGCGATTCAAGTTGGAGGGTATATAGACTCTGGTCTGGCCGAATTTAGGTGGAGCACCTACAGGAAGCAATTCTTATCTAGATATATAAAACAATCCCTGGGATTTTTTTGCTTGTTTGCCATTATTCTTTTTTAGTCTTTGTTTTTAGAGAGAAACTGCAAAAATCTTACCCTATGCGACACTTGTTGGAGGGTATGTAGACTCTGGTCCGGCCGAATTTAGCTAGCTATTTCTGAATGTTGAAAGTGACCATAATTGTCGTCAAACACTCCATTAGAACCTGCAAGACTAGAAACCATATAACAGGGCAGAATCCCATGTTATATGGTTCCTAGTTTTGTAGGTAGGTCTGTAAATATGCCTCAAATCACAAGCGTAGAGAGGAAAGTTTGCATTAGGCGATGCTAACATTCATTGCTTGGCTTAACGGCAAACATTTCTATTGTACTGCAACGGACTACATTGCAGTCTGCCAATAGAGCATAGTTTGTTTAAACCGACTACCAAACAAACGTACGTTTTGCCCTAATGTTTATGAGCATTCAAATTATTTCGCTGTTTTTTAGCGTTTCTTGTGTACTTCACAACTTGTTTTGTTTTTATTTTCTTATAAAGTCATGAACTCAAAAGCAATTAAAACATTTTCTCAAAAGTTTTTATTGTTGGTATGGATACAAATAAATCTTTCAATATATTTTTGCGAACAATGTTTTTCATCCAAAAAAATTTCTCATTGAAGTTGCTAAAAATAAGCTTTTTTATGACGTGTCATTTTTGTAATTCTGAACACACACAAAACTGTATCTGTGTGTGTGTGTCTGTGTATGTAGGGGATATTTTGGTTTTCGTTTAATTTCATTGTTGTGTCGGTCTTTTTTTGTGTGCCAAGCAGCATAGCAAAAAAATGTTAGAAAGGTATAAACAGACAAGCCGAAACTCTTATACAGACATAGACTAAAGCAAAATCTAAAAGAAGTTGGCCTACTTATTGTAAACATTAGTAACTACATTTCTACTGCCATGCCGCCTCCCCCATACTTCATGTCCCCAACCCACCATAAGAATATTCATTTAGTCATTGTGGTGTGTTTTGTCTTTAGTCTGTCTGTGAATTGTGGGGCTTACAACAGACGACGGATGTACTTGTATGTTTGTGTGCATATGTGTCTAGTCGGAGATATTCTGCTAGTTTTCTTTTGATACAATATAGCAACAACCTGCTTCAACATACACATACGTACATACAAACATCCAGGCAAACCACTTGTACAATTACCTTTAACAGCTTTGATAATAACTTATGCGGTCTTCATACACTATTCTCTTAACTTCGCAGACAACAAGACGAGTATGAAATAGAAATAAACAAAAAAAAAATGCAAAATTCATTAATGAGAGTAAAAATAGTTAGTGTTGTTTTTTTTGTGCATTGGCTTCCAGTTGTAGATATGTTTATGCAGTTTTCTAATGCAATTACAAATAAGAAAAGTAATAGTTGAATAGTTGTATATGCATTCCTCGTGATACATTTGGAAGCAAAAGTTGTAAGTGAGAATACGTTTGACAAGTTGACAATTAATAAACAGCGATCAGCTGTTTTTGGATTTAGCATAAACTAGGTTAAGGCAATTGTTTTGGCGTTACTACATTTAATTTGATTTAGTAACTGACGAGGAAATAGTTTAATATTTGTAGGTTAAGTAGGTTGTAAAATTTTAATTTTAGTTTCTATGGCATTTATTCTTGTATGTACCGAAAATGAGTAGCATCTAATATTGACAAAGCATTTTCTCTAAAGCTATATGAAAAGTGGGGGAAAATGGCTTTGTTTTAAAAAATTGAGATTTTCGGGTGCTCGAGAAGTCAATTTGAATGAACCGTTATTATGAGAGATTTGACCCCATTATGTAAAGTTTGGATGGTGGAGCTTTATTTATTTGAAAGATAAAATGATAAACCTCTAGTAGAAATTTGCAAGCTCTCAATCACCAAACTCTCAAAATTTAGCTTGCTCTCACGAACTCTCCCGCTGCTCTTCCAGTAACAATTTGTACAATTTTTTGAGTACACGAACACACTTTTAATCTGTTGGCCCACACAGCAGATTTTATGAAACAGATGATTGAGCCATTAAAACAGGGGCTTAATTACGGCATGCGTGAACGAGTAAAATTGTTCGAAATCACTCTATTGTGAATTATATATTTCTTTATTGAATGACAATTTTTGAAATTTAGGAACTCGAATATTTTAATCGGTCATGATTTATAAAAAAATTGAAAATAAAATGTGTATAAAAGTGGTATAACATCCTTTAAATACGAGAGAAATTGCATTCGATACGAAAGCGCACTCGATCACGTATGCGGTAATTCGGCCCCAGGTTTTAATGATCAGTGTAAACGTGATTTTGCAGAGAAGTTTAGTTTTGCTGAATACCTCACAAAGTGGATATTCACGGCTGGATAGTGAGGATTCCAAACCAATATTCAGTGTCATAGGTGGACAAGGTAAACTGCACAACGATATCGCTAAGTTAGTAGACAACTGCACACAATTTTTGAATTTTGTAAAAAAAATGCTGCATAAAATTTTCTATAAACATGCTTTGGCTGAGGTTGTTATTGTACGTTTACATTGGCATTTTTATGATCTGGCTGGAACTAAATCCAAAAAACCTGTCCGTTTACACTGCGTTTTTGGGGATTAAAGTAACATACACAAGCGTACATGCGTTTACATGTGATACACACATCCATACACAATTCCTGACAGTTGTATATTTTAGTATTTTTATCGATTATTCAGCCATGAAATCGGCTTTATTTGTGATTTAAAAATAAATCCTGCAAAAATGGGATTTATTTTAGTATGGTAAAACCTACAAAAAAGGATTTAGCACTTAAATCTTGAAAAGCCCATAAATCGGGATTTAGTGGCCAATGTAAACGTACTTTTACTATCTAAGCAGCTGTCTTTGTAATCAAATAGTAATTATTCACAATAGAATATATTTAATTCACAATTTGTATATAACATGAGACAAAATATGGTGTGGCGACCAAGCAGGCGAGTATATAATCTTTATAGCGCCTTATACTCGACATTGGTGGTATACCATCCATAATAATAATAATAATAAAATTCAATTGTCGTTTGTTGTCTTTAAAAAAAATCTCACTTCTTAATTTGTTTGGGCTTGTTACAGACGGTCATATGAATCAACTCATATATGTATATGCGTTGCGTCGATTGCCCTTAAGGAGTGATCAATGCGAGGACATGTAAATAGTTTTCTTTGTGCATTGTGATCAGAATTTGACTATCATAAACAACTGTTGCTGCTTTTAATTATTTATTATTCACAATAGGGCGAATTTGACGAAGGTTTTGTAAATAAAATAATATTAACATACAAATACGAGTACATAGGGATATTCGTATCGGGGTACATAAGAGTCCTACCCCTAGTCCTAGTTGAACAAAAATTCAATTGGACGTTTTTAAAAGTTTTCTTTATAAAAATTTTTGAACAAATGGTCCAAATAAATAAATTTTGATAAGATTTTGAATATGCTATGCAAGGAATGGTTATCTACCCGATATTTATAGAGTATATATGGGTATAAATGGCCATCTCTAGCAACGACAGCTGTTGCTATTATCAGATAGTTGTTATTACATTCACAATGGTTCATATTGAACATAGGTTTTGTATATAACAAGCGTGTAGGAGTAAAGGCCTTTTATATTTTGGAAAATGTTAACAAGAAAACACGACAGACATTGAAAGTCATAAAATATTTGTATTATTCTTTTCAAAGGAGGGTGAAAAGACGTGCTGTTATTTTTTCATGGCAGCAGACAAAACAATTTCTGTAAAGGGAAATTATATGTTTCAAGATATCTATCGTGTTGGTTGTTGCTGTTGTTGTTGTAGCCTCTTGTGTGGGACAGCTATGCTTGGCAAGCATCTATAGCAAGATTGTTCCGAGGCATTCGTTGTCAAATTTGGATGCATTCTGCGTTATGAGGAAACATTCTCCTAATGACAACTTCCCAGATTAATAAACCATTTATAAACCGGTCTCCTTTTATGTTATTATAATAAACTATTTTAACCGATACTCTGTCATTGTTTTAAACAATTACAACCTTGTGTGTAGTTAAGTAGCTTGTAGTTGCAGTGTTGTGTGGTCTTTACATGTATTGTGTTCCTTAAACATACATTTGTTGAATAATTGCCTTCACTATTTCTTTTTTCTTGTAATTACCTATAGATGAATTTACATCTAGCCTATTCCGATTCCCGCAATTACAACACTGTAAATCCCTCCAATCCCACAAATTCCTCCATACAACGTTTAACGGCAGCAGCAACGGCAATGGCAGCGCCTGTCAATAACGCTGGAAAACGTATACGGCAAAGGCGTTAATCATTATTACTTTTAAGGCACACGAAACCTAAGGATGATTTTATAACAGAAAAAGGAAGGATATGACAAAGTTGTTGATAAACAACTAATGCGAAACATGAAGACAAAAGAAATGCCCTATTATGTAAAATCTAAACAAAAAAAGTCGTAGGGGATATTCTTTGCTATATTGCCGCAGGAAGGCTTATTTTAATGGGAAAAATTCCATTTTCATAATTTTCGTTTTTAATACAAAATATATTTATAGAATATTGACTAAGATATGTTAACTGTACTCTATAAATCCAACTAGGAACATAATAAATTTTACACAGCAACACATACATGACAAGGTATTTCGCTTTTTTAGATTAGTTTTTTATGTGGATACTTTCCAAGAAGGATACAAGAAAGTCATAGTTTTTTATACATTTTGAGAAATCTTTTGTATTTAATTTTATATAAAATCACAAATATTTGTTCCAAATTTAGCCCGAAATCTTGCGAAGCTTGCCATGTCGATAATCGAATGTGGAATTTAAACGATATCAAATTTATTTAAAACGTTTCTATCTGTTTTATCCAGATGTTACTAAACAGCTGTAGCTTATATCATATACGTTTCATTCACAATAGCGCGTATGTGTAGATAACGAGATCCACTTAACAATGTTAAGCCAACCGATCAGCCATTAAGGTTGCAGATAACGAGAGAGAAAAACTAAAACCGTCTTAATTTTTGAAAGAATATTAAAAAATACCTAAAGGGTGATTTTTTTGAGGTTAGGATTTTCATGCATTAGTATTTGACAGATCACGTGGGATTTCAGACATGGTGTCAAAGAGAAAGATGCTCAGTATGCTTTGACATTTCATCATGAATAGACTTACTAACGAGCAACGCTTGCAAATCATTGAATTTTATTACCAAAATCAGTGTTCGGTTCGAAATGTGTTCATTCATGTGTTCAGCGATGAGGCTCATTTCTGGTTGAATGGCTACGTAAATAAGCAAAATTGCCGCATTTGGAGTGAAGAGCAACCAGAAGCCGTTCAAGAACTGCCCATGCATCCCGAAAAATGCACTGTTTGGTGTGGTTTGTACGCTGGTGGAATCATTGGACCGTATTTTTTCAAAGATGCTGTTGGACGCAACGTTACGGTGAATGAACACATTTCGAACCGAACACTGATTTTGGTAATAAAATTCAATGATTTGCAAGCGTTGCTCGTTAGTAAGTCTATTCATGATGAAATGTCAAAGCATACTGAGCATCTTTCTCTTTGACACCATGTCTGAAATCCCACGTGATCTGTCAAATACTAATGCATGAAAATCCTAACATCAAAAAAATCACCCTTTATAACACAAAAGCTCAACAGACATTGCGATTTCTATAATGCAACTATTTTAGGTTCCTGTTTTCTTTTATCTTTCGTCCTGTAACTGCAGACATAAATCGTGTTTAGTTGCCAACGGCATCTTATGTTGAGCCTAAACTTGTTCGGACTGAGCTTTAATTTGTATCGTACAGCATTCATTGAATGTGGATAGTATCCTCGCTGTTACTTAATGTAGTGTTAATGCAGGCAATTTTGCAATTTATGGTTTAAATGCAAAGAAATTTACAAAATCGTTTGGGATCTTGCTGACCCATCTCTTTTGCTCATTCACAACATCATTCACAATCACCCAGTCAAATGTTTATTTTTAATCGTTGCAATACTGCCATTGAAAAGAGTCACATTTGACAGCCATGTGTTATAATGTTTACGACAAGAAGTCCTTCTATTTAGTTGACTTTCTTAAGTTCTAAGCAAGCGTGCTCAACCCTAAATAGTATATCAAAAAAAAACCATATGGTATTTTTTTAGGTACATTGATAGTAGCCCTGAATGCAGCTGTTTGAAAAATATAAATATATACTATAAACTTAGCTTGAATTTTGCAATATCCACCGAGGAGTTAGTCATTATTTTATTATAAACAATAAACACACATGTTTAAAAAAAAACTTTGTATGTATGTATGCATATATGCATTAAACAAAATAACAACTAAGTTTTTAACCAGTATTATAAATATTTTTGGCTCTCCAAGGCCATTTAAATACAGAGTATAGCAAATAAATGCTGGTCATTTTTGTTATTATAACAACAAAATAGAAACATTGAAAGGTTAAAGCAAGCACCAAAAATTTTTACATTTGGGAAAAAAGAAAATGATTTAAGTTACTAACCCTAATATTACTTACCATAATCATATTTACACCACAGTGGTGGTGTAGGGTTTTGACAAGTTTTGAAATAAATTAAGAAATGTTTAAAAACTTTCGAATTAAGAATTTACCAGATATATTAAATAAAATTTAAATTTCTAAAAAAAATACCTATTATATTCCTTTTTTTGAAGGTACTTTCTTTCAAAGTTTAAGGAAATCTTTTAAATGTACTTTCTAAAGAAGTTTGTTGGTAAACATAAACATAACATGATAATGTTCAGTAACGGCAATAAAAGGTTTTTTTGTAGCAGCAATTTACAGCATCGAACATATGATTTTTGAAACCAGTTGTCTTATTCAAATAAAGTTTGTTCTTAGTCTCCTGCAAGTTTTTACTGGAAAAGTGCGCGAACAAACCTCATATGTCTAATACGACACTTTGCGAAGCTGGCAGTTGCAATGATTAGAAATGAAGAAAATTGACCGGCAGTATAATTGTGAATGAACGAAGTTATTGTGAATTAAAAATATGAATTAGGTAAAGTTTAACCGATGTTGTACGTGTTTAGCGTTTGATGTGTGTGTTTTATTGGTAACGAGAGCAGTAATTGTTTACTGTTTTTAAGGTCTCTGGAAGGTTTTTATTAGATGTCTATAACCAAACAGTCACTAGATTAGTTAAGGATATAGTGGCACCCTGGAATCAGATTCACTTGAGACATTTGAGTTCATTGTGATATGTACCACATGAAACGAAGAGGGAATATGCCTTTTACTGCCCACCGTTGAACCAGTCAGATAGATTTAAAAAGTCCCATAACTTGCGAATGTTAAAATTCGCTAATTCAGACATATTAGGCTAACCTAAAACTCCTGTTTGCCAATGATGTTCTATAATTTCTTCTTCCGTTTTCTAATCAGACAGTGGCCTTCTTCTTGTGAGTGAGACTTTTTTATGTTCTAGGCAACGACAGCAAAGCGGTAGACCTCCACAAGTCGAAAAGTGAAACTACTGTTTGACATATAAATATTTTTTGTTGCACACCCTCCAGACGACAACGAGATCGTATCATAGGATCTTGGCCTGGGGCCCCCCTTTGATGACACCTGCGTGAGGTTGATACACTACCTTGCGGTTTTTTCGCTGTCAGAAATTTGAAAACATTCACCACCAAGTCTACAGCCACACGGGTTTCTCCATCGTCAGCAGAGACGCATAAGGAGTTGTATGTTATAGTCGAAGGCGTAACTATCCCAAAATATTTGCTGTCACATTTAACAACCTGTTTAGATGCCACAGCAATTTGTAACAACGGCAATCCCATGGCAGCCGGTTGTATGTACTGGATTGACCCGGTGGAGTCCTTCAGCGGCAAGGGCTGCTGCCACAATGCACGACATACTACTAATTTTTGACAAATTTTGTTCATGAACTTTCCACTAAGGAACAGGGACAAACGACATACTGCTACAACAACAACAAAGTCAGCGCCGAATAACCCATAGCTGAACTCGTAAAATCGTTCTAACTCTCTATTGTGAATTATGTAACTTTTAATTAAACGGGAATTTTTGAAATTTAAGAACGCGAATGTTTGCATCAATCGATGAAATTTCCTTCGATACGATAGCGCACTCGATCACGAATGCTGCATATCGACCCCAGGAGTATAAAACAACTGCTCATGTCGCTTGTGTGCTGTCGAGGAAACCTTATTGATTACATGCAAAGCAATCGGCCGGTCATTGATAAACTATGCAACACCGGTGTGGACTCACCAGCGGAGTGACACGCCTTGGAATAACATTCAAATCTGTCAGAGTGTTGCCCTTCCTACTGCGGCGGGCTATTTTGTCAGTTCTCATGTGGACCACCCCCCATAATGAGACAAAGATCCAAATCGTGCGAGGCCACATCTATATGCAGTCTAAGCAGTATCTACTGGGCTTGAATCACTAGCCGCACGCTAGAAATCTGCTTAGATTTGCACTATTTAATGCGTGAATTTCAGACCTTAATGGAGAGATCAAGCGGCATTTAAAGAGATAACATTCACGCAGATACGGTAGCACAAGCCGTAAACAACTACCGAGTGAACGCAGTTCTTGGAGAATGACCGCCACTCATTACACCTAAAGAGGTTAGCCTCCCCCGGCTAACCATAGTATTTCTGGCTCAGTTGCATTCCGGCAAATGTAACCGCCTCAACTTCTGCAGAGCTAATGCTAGCATGCTGGATGTGTATCCCGATTGTGACCAGGGACCACACGACACACACCACCAGTTTATTTTTTGCAAATTTTGCCATGAACTTTTCTATCCTACTCGACTTAGTACCACACTCACCCCAACTTAGTCGCTGAGTTCCTAGATCTGGATACTTAACAGAACCCAGTAGACGAATGAATGAAACACAACATACTGCTGCTAGGTTTAGATTGGACCACACAGGTTTGGAGCGTTCACAGCCACGAGCTTGTAACCACCTGCCATTCGTTGCTCTTGGCAGAGGTATATTGACAGTTTTCAGTTCCTCTTGAATATTTAAGGACTTCCTGGTCTTCTTTTAATGCCAGCATCTCCGCTTGACGGGTAATCTTCTTCATATACACAATCCCAGTTTTTCACATAATAACCCAAAGTCCACGTGGTCGTGCAGTCTGGAACCAATTGTATAGAAGTCCATGTACCAGCCAGGGATATTGTAGCATCAACCAGCTCTAACATGTTGTTGTTGTTGTTATCATAGCAGTGTGTTGTACACTGAGGCAGCCCTTATCGATTAAGGATTTCATCGGGTCAATCCGGTACGTACAACCGCCCTTGGATTTTCTTAACTCTGCCTTATAGATGTTCCAGTGCTGGAGCACCCTTGTGGCTTTCGACCGATTTAAACATTCACGGTGTTAAATTTCAAAATCCCACGATCAATAAAGAAAAATAGATAATTTACAATAAAGATTACGAGCGATTTTACTCGTTCACATATGCGGTAATATAGATGTTTCAGTGCTGGAGCGCCCTTGTGGCTTTCGTTTAATTAAAGAGGCTACTGCAGTCGTCCTTCCTTTGGCCAGCCAGTGTCTGAATTACCGCATTCGTGTTGGAGTGCGTTTTCGTATGGCATGACATTTCATTTCGCATTTAATGGTAGTTATACCACTTAATACACGTTTTAATAACAAATTGCTTATAAATTATGACTGATTTAAAGATACACGTTGTTAAATTTCAAGAAATCACGGCTCAGTAATGAATAATAGATAATTCACAATAGAGATTACGAACGATTTTACTCATTCACATATGCGGTAATTCGGCCCTTTTTTCTGTGGACCATCATGACAGTCATTGTTTGCTCCTTGGTTTGTTTCTATGATACATATTTATATGTAAACTGACTCTCTGCTATGAATTATTGAACTCTTAGAACCGTCACTGATGCACCCTTATGACTTTCACTACTCAAATCTTATATCGCCTCTTCATTTTTCTAAACAGGTATAGGGCCTAAATAAAACTACGCCAAGATTCGACTTCTGGGCCCCTAAAAGCCAAAATAAATGCCAAATGAGCTTGATGTAAGCTTTTTATTTCATAAGATCATTTAAAAAAACTTTACTTATATTTACTTTAAACATTTATTCTTTGTAAGTTTATAGCTTTAAAACTGTATTTTCTAATTCCCAACATATTGTCTTTGTTGTTTGCAGGTCCAACAATCACATGCAGCCAATTCCCGCAATCAATATCGTAATCCCATGGAGAATCTCATACTGAACAATCGCCAGCCTTATGGAGCCTACAATAATGCAGCCATATCAATGCAACCTGTTAATTCGCATGGTCAAGGCAATGCTCCTCCACCCCTGGTGCGATCAGCAGGCGGGCAAAATGCCAATCATATGTAAGTATATAACAATGATTTATATGCATTTTTTTATATAAATTATAAAAAAATATATTTATTTTAAAAATTGTGTTTTTCAAATTTAGTTGTAATTCCTTTTTTAAGCAATAATTGGCTTTGAATTAAAAAAATCTGAAAAATTTTAAAGAAAAGCTAATTGGTTTTTGGTATTTTAACCTTCCTTCTTTAAATTTTATAAGATCAACGAAAAGGTGCCTTAAGTTTGAACTTTTTTTCTTCAAGATTTTGTGTTTTTTTTTTGTTTGCACCGCCCATTGGACTATGAAAAAATTTCTTTTTTCAGTTAAATTTATATTCCTAATTTGTTTGAATACAAAATTATGTTGTGCACGCATTTAATTTAGTTCAAATAATTTTTTCAAATCAAAAATAATTCCAAAAATGTTTTTGGGTAACTTGAAATGTATTTGCAAACCTTTCTTTAACTTCATATATACAATTTTTTTCTTGTTGTAATCATAAATTATTCACTCATGTTTTTCGTATTGTTGTAGTTGAAGATTTTCTAAACTAATATATTTTCACTTTAAAAGAAAAAAAAAGAAAGACAGCATAAAAAGAAAACCAACTTTTCTTTCTTTCAAAATGTAAAATGACAACGAAATCAAATTATGTTGCCTATTTTTAGGCCTTTTTTTCAATGTACTATATCAGGGCGTGCATTTTTATAAGTATATGTAATATTATTTTGAGATTTTTAAGTATGATTTTGTAATTTAAATGGTATTATTATACATTTCAAACGCGAATTTGATTGAAGCTTTTGTTTTGTACACTTTTTTTTAGTTGGTTGTTATTATAATGAAAAGTTTTTAAATACATTTTTTATTAGAAGGCGTATTGCGACAGACTTGGATCCGTAGAACTGCACAGCTGGGTCATTAGAGGAACATTTCAAGGAGGTTTTTTGTCTCCTTTTCTATGGTATATGGCCATTAACAATATATTATCTATGTAAAAGAGTTTCAAAAGTTATCGCGTACGCTGGTGACGTGGCTACTGAGGTTAGGGCAAAGTTTTCCGAAAAGAGTTTTAAAAGTATTCGCTTATGCTGGCGACGTGGCTACTGAGATTAGGGCAAAGTTTCCCCACACTCTTAGAGTGCCACTTCAGAAAGCTCTAATTACGACGTCAAAATGGTCGGTCGTTGCTCTTTTCTGCAGGAGATACAAGGTACCACTATAGGTATAGGTAAGCGTAAAATATCTCGATATTTTCCTGGACAAGAAATTGAACTTCAAATCCAACATTTTGGAAAGGATGAGAAAGACAAATCCTGCCGTGGAATTTAAGCTGCGTGTTGTCATGCATTGATCGATACTAGGGTGTACACTCGAATATGTTATTCGATTAATAGATTATTTGTGACCTTTCAAATAATCAAACAATTGAAAATGACACATTTTCAAATAAAAAAACAATCGAATAATTCAGGGGCCGAATTACCGCATGCGTGAACGAGTAAAATCGTTCGAAAACTCTATTGTGAATTATGTATTTCTTTATTGAACGAGAAGTTTTTAAATTTAAGAACACAAATGTTTAAATCGATTTTATTTATAAAAGAAATTTACATTAAAATGGGTATGAAAGTGGTATAACATTCATCAATGACGAGATGGAATTACATTCGATACGAAAGCGCACTCGATCACGTATGCAGTAATTCGCCCCCAGGACGGTTAATCAATTAATCGTCTGGATGTTAAAAAATCTAAAAAACATATGAATAGCTTCATTTGACTGAATTTTTTTGATCATTTGTCCTCACTTCTTTGCAAAATCTGATAAGAACATTTTGCTTTAGTTCAAAAAGGAAGATCAAATAAATCGGATCCATTTGCCCTATTTACAATTCAAATCGACATACAGATATGAGAAATTTTTGAGGGATAAGATAAAAAAAAATTAAAAATACATAATGTAAAAAAAGAATATAAATTAATGTAAGAAAAAGATACTATTTCCAACATAAAATCCTTTGAATAAAATCCAGCCAATAATGGTATTTTACATAAAGCTAAATTAGCTACATTAAAACATGAAGATGTAAAAGTTATTATTATTGATAATCGAATAGTCCAAAAATACAAATAAATGTACACCCTAACCTTTTTGACCTATTATTCCTTTAGGTCCAGTTTTGACTTCATTCTCGTCAATGATTGATTCGAAGGGATCCTCCTTTCACTGACTTACAAAATATTAAAGGGCTTTTAGCTTTTATTCCACAACTGGCATTCACAGTAACCAACTATTTTGAACATATGTTTTGTAAACATTCACAATAATGATAACTCCTTTGTATTAAAAATATCTAAGCGAACCCCCCTTCACCATAGTTTGGGGGTACACTAATTTCGTCTTTCCGTTTGTAACAACTCGAAATATTCATCTAAGACCCCATAACGGGTGTAGATTCTTGATCGCCTTGACATTCTAAGTCGATTTAGCTAAGTACGTCCGTCTGCCGAAAGCACGCCATCTTTCGAAATAATAAAGCTAGGTGCTTGAAACTTTGCACCGATATTAATGTAGATCGGTTGTTTAGATGTTTTGGTTGTTGTAGCCACATTTTCATGTGGTGTTGGCGATCCTCGTCAAGCTCCTGTAGGTGAGCAAGCTCGTTCCGGTCCAAGGGACCGATCGTCGTGGGAACAGGGTGGCCAGTGGTTATTTAAAGGCGCCAATAACTCACCTTGTCATATCGAGCTTCATAGGCACTCAGTAAATTGGTTCATAACCTGATAAAGCTGCCGTATAAAAGAATTTCGCATCTTGACTACTTGAGCCTTTATAGTGGGCAATTATTATCCGATTCCATGAAGTCTTTTGTTTTGCCTTCCAAATCGGGTAAAGAACTTGACAAAGAACTTGACAAATGTGATCTTTGGTGGAGAGCGTTCAAAATTCGTCCCGGCCGAACTTACATGTTTTACTTGTTTTTAATTTAAAAATATTGAAGGCTCATGCTTTCAACAATCCATTTGTTAATTTCCACACCTTTTGACGTTTTCAAAAGTTTTATACTTTACTTATTTGAATTGGTTATTATGGCAGAGCATTTGTCCTATTAGCCGAACTTAGCACAGCGTTTCAAGTGCCTAGATCTTCTACACTTCTTCTAATATCACTAACACCAAATTTCGTGATGTTTTTCATCACTTCATCTGGTTTGGGTGTACCACAGTGGTCATGATTCTGACAACATGACCTAGCCAACGCAACCGTTGTATTTTGATACGTTTAATTATGATAACGACGTCATACAGCTGTGTGATGGCGTTGGCAACAATCAGTTCGTGTTTCATACGAGGCCGATACTCTTCATCAATGCAACCTGGGGCCGAATTACCGCATACGTGATCGAGTGCACTTTCGTATCGAAATTTTAGGAAGAATCTTTCTCACAAACACTCCAAGCACTGGCTCGTCTGCCTCGGAACCATATAACAACGCGGGTAGTATCTATAGCTGTATACTATTGACAAAACGTTTGTTTCATTTCTAGTGCTGGATATATTCTATATACAGAGAGCGTCAAAAGTGTTTCAAAAATAATAATTTTTTTTACGGATTTTTTTTAAATTAAAAAACATGATTTTGAATTTTTTAGTCTTCGGTTATAGTTATGCAATGAGATATATAGAATTTTGTTTTGTATATTTGATTATGAAATGCGTGTTACGACTTTTAGTAAAAGTGCTACAGTAATGTTAACCATTTACCATAAAAATGCATGTCGCTGTTGATTTTTTGTTTTACAATTTATATATCTTTTTTTATAGTAGTTAGAGAGATAGATATTTTTTCAATTTGTTCCAATAATTAATTTTTTTTTTTACTTTGATTGTTAACATACATATGTATGTGTGTTTTGAAACAAAATATTCTTCTCATTTGAATTTATTCTTGATATAAAAAAGAACTACAACATTTGAAAAACATAATAACATTTTTCTTGCTTTAATTTTTTCCTATACGACAAACAAACAAACCCCTATTGTGTCTTTTTTTGTTTAAATCTGAAAATAAAAGAAGTAAACACGAAAGAGACAAAAATATTTTGCTCACGCTAACTGGAAATATTTAAAACAAGAAATATATTGAACAACAAATACCCTTAGGTGTAAACCAATGATAACAAAAACTAAAATGAACCAACCAACTTTACAAAATGCAATTTTACGCCAAATACCAATTCCTAGATACATTATATATAATGCGTGTACAAACAGTAAAGTAATAAATGAAAAATACTTAAAACTAAATTACTTGAAAGCAATAAATGTCAATATTGTTTAATGTATGTATATAAAAGCGAATATTTTAAATACTTTTTCCCCATGCCCCCCATTACCCTTTAGAAATTTAAGTTTTATTAAGGTTTTAGAGAGACACTATTTTGTATATACTTACTAGATAGGGTTTTGGGTGATCTATTTACGTAACATTTATAAAAGTAGCCGATATACTAAAACAGGATATGTTCAATTGGTGGTATGTGCTTTGAAAATCCATCGAAAACGTTACAATGTAGAGAAGAAGTCCAATTGAATTTTAAACTGCAAATTGCCACACAATCTTACATTTATCAATATAATCATTCTAAATAACTGGAGCAACTTACTAATATATGAATTAGAAGAGACATTTTCTTGGACGAATATTAAACTTAAACCGGACTGCACTCATTGATATGATAGAAGCTTGCTCCTTGCTCCTAGAAGCTCCTTAATGCAATAAATGTTCGTGGGCAAATTAGAATTTGTCAAATTAATTTCTCCTCTTGCTAATTTTAAAGCATCTGATCTGTTTACTCACATGGTGTGCAATCAGTCACAATGTTAGAAATCAGTCACAATGTTACAAATGTGCCACGAATTAATGCCATAACAATTATCATAAACTATTGTGAATGATGACATCCAAATTTTTATTTTCCAATAAAGCACTCTAAAGTTCGAAAAGTAAAGTGGTAATTTGTTGTGGATTTATAAACAAAATATGAAAAAATAAAGAAACCACTATATTCTATTTTCTGAAAGTCTATTCGAGCCGTAACCCATATTTGCGAGTGACTGAAAAAATCGATAAAATATTTTTTTAAATTTATGAGGACATGTGACTAATATTTTAGAAATTGAATTTATTTTTCTTAATCTATTGTATTATTGTCCTGTGCAACCAGAAGTCCATTAATGTGCAAATTTCCCATGAACATTCCAATAAGCAACAGCGAGGATACTTCTCTCATATGAATAAATGCTGTCCGATGCAAACGATTTATGTTCAATGATAAGGAGTCTCCTTTTTATTGCCAAGTCCGAGCCGCAGAGCAAAAACACTTAGTTTAGAGAATTTATACACGACTCGATACCAAATGAGACCAATAACAACCGCTGCCGAAAATGTTTGATGTTCTCATCCGGATTTGTATCCAGAGGCATAGCGTTAAGGCACACTTGCGAACTTTGACGCCACGGTGTGCTCGTTGATTGCAAAATATTTAAAAAATTTACGTTGTTTTATTACTTAACATTTTATATCAACAGTAAATAACAATAATCCTGTAATCGTCAATCACAATAGTATCCATCTAAATGTGTATACGTCCCACGAAGAAAATGTAACACGATTTAAATTTAGTTCATGAACAAATGCAAATTTAGTCCACGAACATTCCACTAAGGAACAGGGGCAAACTTCTCACATATCAATGAGTGCAGTCCGATTCAAGTTTAAGCTCAATGGTAAGGGACCTCTTTTTTATAGCCGAGTCCGAACGGCATGCCGCAGTGCGACACCTCTTTGGAGAGAAGTTTTACATGGCATAGTACCTCATAAATGTTGCCAGCATTGACAATTTTTTCCGATGGTTTCGTCAGGACTCGAACCCAGGCGTTCAGGGCCATAGGCGGACTTGCTAACCTCTGCGCTACGGTGGCCTTCCTTGATTAAATTGAATAGCAACTGGATAAAATGAAAAGAAACCTAAAGGTTTGATGTAATGTTTGATTTGGTGGCAAAGCGAAAATTGGAAAATTGGTTTAACATGACTGAAATAAATATTCAATAATATTGTCAGACTTTTGTGAAAAGTCCAAGTGTGCAGTGCCACAAACGGACATGTAAATTTATTTAACCGCTACAGTAGCAGACAGGCTCAGAGCAAGAGGTAGAGAGGACATGGCCCATATCTAGCAGTAAGAAAATTAAAAAGCATGGAACAGCTATAAAATAAGGACTTGCTGTACCAAAATTAAAAGATTTCTTCAATTTGTAGTGTTTTCCAAAACAAAAACTGTTCTCTAGTCTAGTTAATGTATTGAAAAATATTCGCTTTTATGTGCTACTACATTTTGTGTGCTAAACCAAAGAAAATTTCTACAATTACAATTAAATTTGAAAAAAAACTCGTTTGTAAATTAATTCAAAATAAGAATTTTTGCAAAAATTCTTTAGAATTTTTTTTTTAAATTCTCACCATCATCCAACAATTTGTATATATAATGTTTCTAGGTCTAGTGTCGAGCAAACGTTGCTGCAACAACAACAACAAACACAACAACCGAGACCCTCTAATACACAACAACAACAACAAAGACATATAAACACCTCCCTTAATCCCATAAATACAGTACCTACTTCACCCCATACCCCTGCGAACAGTAAATCGGCGATTGCCTCCAATGCTGCCTCCTCCTTATTGGCCAATAATTTCAATTTGGCCTCCTCGGCCCCCACCACTGCCCAAGACTTTAATAACCTAGCCTTATGGAATCAATTGACTCCAGCCCAACGGTTATTATTGACGCAACAATTTAAGAATTCCGGTGGTCTTATACCTCCGGGTGTTGTCAATAAGACACCTTTCCCTCCATTGCCTTCGTTGCCCTTAGATACGGATCTAATTACCATGTTGGACTATAATCCAAATAAAGTATCAAAAACTGCATCGAGCACAAGTGGCGGCAATAACACCTCCAATGATAGTTCGAGAAACAATGGCCAATTTACTAAGCCTCATGTGCCTCCTCTGATACCGGTTAATAATGCCTTAGATGCACAACGTAAATCAAACCGTCCCCCTACTGGTGTGGCGCCCCCACTTGGTGGTGGCGTCTCCACCACAGTGCCTTTAAATTCATCCGCCGCCCTGGAAGATTTCGAGAAGAAATTCAAAATGAATGATGAAATGAGAGCTGTGGTTCAGAAAGTTCTTTCGAATCCTGATCTGTCCACTTTTATACAAACAAATGCTTCCAATACCTTTGTGCCTTTTATATCGCCGCCCATATCGCCAGCGAATGGGGGTGTTCAGTTGCCGGGCACTTCGGTGTCCATTGTGCCTAATCCCCATGTTACGATAACCCCTCAGCTCCCGCCCCATTTTCAACACAGTAGTGCGGCGCATTCGCCGTCCTCCTCATCGTCTTCCTCCTCATCGGCTGGAGGCAATAGACAAAAGAGTGTCATATGCTCGACGACAAGTGCAGTGGGGGGGATAGGTGGAGGGGGGCATTCGCCTTCGCCGGGACGTACGAAATCCTCGACCAATTACAATTACATCAACCACCCCCAACAACAACAACCACTTTCTTCCTCTTCTTCTTCTACACCCACACCAATGGAAGTAATCGATTTATCTTCCCCCCGAAGGTCTCTACAAGCGGCCACAGCCTACTTGCAACAACAACAGCAGCAACAGCAACAACAGGCAGCCGTGGCGGCAGCACAACAACAAAATCAGCAGCAACAGAGGTTAGCAGCGGCAGCCGCTGCAGCTCAACATCACCAGCAAAACGGCCGCCAGTCGTCAAATTCATCCGCCCAACAACAAGCTAACTCGGCCAGTTTGCATCTGCAACGGCATGCGGCAAACGTGGCTGCAGCGGCCGTTGACAACTCGCAACGTTTGAATATTATACCGGAAATACCCGCCAACAATATCAATGCCCAGCCGTATAAAGTTCAAAAGGTCTATGTGGAGAGTCACCTGGTGCCGTGTATCAATATGAAGGCCTACAACGATTCCGAACAGCTAATGACACTGACAGACTTCCAAAAATATTTCTTCCCTAGTGTGCCGCTGGATCAGTGTAAGCGATTGATAGAAGCCTTGGGAGTTGAGCTGTACAAAGGAAATAGGTAAGTTTGCCACCCGCAGAAACTTGTCAATGATTTGCTAATATGATTTTTGTCTCTCTCTCTTCCGCATCTCTCTCAGACATCAACTAAAGGTTCTTATGCAGCATGATGGACAACATAATGAAAATATACCTTTGGTTCAGGTGCGCGACATTTTGAAGTACATGACCCAGCTAACGTTTATGATAAGAAATCAGGAACAGCCCCCAAATAAACGTTCACGTATAAGCTAGGAATTGGGTTGGGGAGGACAACATACAACAACAGCAGCAGCAACAACAGCAGCATCTGCATCGTCAGCACAGGAACATAACCATCATCACAAACAACATCAGCAGCAACAACAACACCAACAGCAACACCAAAAAGAATCCCGTAACCATTTAGCCAATATGGTGGAGAATTCGTCAATGTCAATGTCTTCTTCATCAAATGGCAACACCAGCAACAGATCCAATTCGACAGCCTCCTCTACAGCACAGAAATCTGGGATGTCGACGGCTTCTTCTGCGTCGTCGTCATTGCCATCATCAGCTGTAGCACCGCCAGCCCATAATCCTCATCAACATGCGCTTGATATGTTTATGTTGTACTCCCCATTGTCGTCCTCCGCGGCAGCATCATCAACACATGCCGCGGCAGCCGCACGACAACAACTACTTCTGCAACAATTCCACCAGCATCAGCAACAAATCTTACAGCAGCAGCACCAACAACAGCAACAACACCAACCACAACAGCATCACATGGAAAAATCCAATCAAAGTAAACATGGAACTTCTTCATCGAAATCAAGTGGTGGTAGTGGTAGCAGCAGCTCATCTCAAAGGCTATCTGCAGCTCAACAGCTGGCCACAGATTTCCTTTCTATGTTTACGGCAGGCCATCATGCGGCTGCGGCCGTGGCAGGTAATACACCAGGTCCGATTATGGATTCTTCTTCGGCCAGCCATCAAAGATCTTCGTCCAATGCGTCTGCTTCATCACTCGCTTCAACATCGTCCACAGCCACAACAGGCAATAAATCTTCCAACTTTTCGGTGGCTTCTCTGACATCATCATCTACTAACAATTCCTCAGCGGCAACAGGTGCCTCCTCATCGGCGGTTGGCACTGGTGCACAAACAGCTGCAGCCGCAGCATCGGCTGCCCTATATGGCGTGGCTGCACCCTTTTCTGCACCCGCTTTGGTCAATCCCTATCCACCGCATTTGCCAGGTGCTCATGGACTGCCCTCGCCTACCATATATCCGCCTACACCGCCACCCTCGGCGCCGTGGATACATCCTTGGTATGCTGGAGATACATTTTAAAAGTAGAACACTTTTAAAGTGTAAGAAGATATGGCGGTTTCGCATACAATTCCATATTTTCCATAATTGTATTGAAGATTTCTTTCGGTAAGGATTAAAACCTAAATATTGAGAAGTTCCAAAAAGATAAAATTCCCATTCAGATTCGAAGTTGTTAAGTATGTATATTCCCTCCCATCTATCCAGACACACACACCACTGGTCAGGTCACCATTAAATGAACCAAAGAAATATATTTCTCTGTTTTTAAGGTTTGTTTTGAAAGAAAAAAGTTTTAAGTGCCAAAGTCTTTTAAGCATTTTGAAAGGTACAGAGGAAACAACTTGAGAAAAGTCTTGTTTTAAGAAATTCAATTGTGAAATTGTCTGCCAGACCATATTTCAAGCTTCACATACATAAATAATTCTTGAGGAATTGTATATTTAAAGCAATGGTGGGCAAATACGCACACACACATACTTGCGATTTGTATTTTATGTACACAAGCACATAAGCCTGCTTACTTGTAAATAGTAATGTACAAATGTTTGAGTATCCTCTTCGCTGGTTTAAAGTAGTCAACTTTCCTTGTATATATACTAAAAAACACTCATTGAAGCCACTTCTTCATTACACATGTAACGCTTAAGTGAAACAAGAATCCCCTTTACATGGGATATCATACATTCGCATATTGTTGCAATATAAAATTACCAGTTTATACTTTTCACATTTTTATAATTCTATATCAAAATTTTTCATGCGATATAATAAGTCTGTTCGTGTACTCAAAACTTTCTGTAAATTTGCACAAATTGTTACTGGAAGTCGTTCGCGTACTTTATTTGCCAGTAGAAGAGAGCGGGAGAGTGCGTGAGAGAGACCAACATTTTCAGAGCGTGGTAATTGAGAGCTTGCAAATTTCCACTGGAGTTTTTTTCCTATCAGAAATTTGCGGCATCAAACTGCTGTTTTATGAAAACCCGCTGTTAAATTCTAATAAATAGCCAAAGAGATTAGAAGCCGTTTCCTGAAATTTTTTACTGGCACATTTTTGACTGGAAAAGTACGCGAACAGACCTAATGTAAGCGAACATTATAAGTTGATAAATACAAATCAGCTGTGTATTTATCAAACTATAATGACAGACCAAAGAAATTGCCATCAATTAAAGCAGAGTATTCCAAAAAAAATTGGCATGTATATAAATTGGGTACATAGTAAATATTCTAAAAAATATGTTCTGTATATATAACATATAACAAAACATCCTAAACACCAAAGAATGTAGGTACCAACATATCTTCCAAATTTACAAGCCAATATGCGCCAAGTATGTACTGCCAAAAATTAAAAAAAATGTATGCCGGCTGATCGCTTGGCTTAACCTTATTCAGTTAATCCTGGTGCAAAGAGTACACCAGTAATGTAAAACGTCTTTCACTTCAGGGGCATTTAACAAAGCTCTTTTTCTGTAAAATTGCAAATTTTATTATATATGCACTTATTTTTATATCTAAGGAAACCACCCCCTCAAATTATTGAAATGCCACATTTGTTCTCTCATGCATACAACTCTATGATGTAGACAAATGCTTTGCGTGACCGTAAACAAGAGCTTTTCAGAGTTTATTAACAAATGCCGATCATAATGATCAATCACAATAGCATGTTATTTAATCATAAAACTATCACATTGGCCCTCTCGCTCTACATCTCTCTGCTGTAGGCAAATGCAGCACGTAATCGTTAATAAAGGTTGTTAACGGTAAATAATCACAATAGCTTGTTATTTAGAATGGCAATCATATTCTTATAACAGCTGATTACACGTATTTTGCACACCACTGTTGTTTGTTTATTTTGTAAGGTGTATTGATTTTAATATCTTAAAATACCCAAATAGAACTGATTTGATTTAGTTTTTGCTTTTATTTTCCGAATATCGAATTGGTTTTTTGTAAAACCGTTTTGTTTTTGAGTATTCAACTTTTAAATATTAATTGTAACTGTTTTGGGTTGGTTGGTCCATGCCTTCTGCATTAGAAACATTTTTAGATTAATAAATTAATAAAATAGCGTTAAAAATATCTTTGGGTCATATCATAACTTTTTATGATAACAGCTGATGATCTCCAGTTGTTTCCAAGGCGTATATACAGTGTTACTGAGAGGACCGGCCGAATTACCGCACACGTAAGCGAGTAAAATCGTTCGAAATCCCTCTATTGTGAATTATGTATTTTTTTTAACGCGAATTTTTGAAATTTAAGGACGTGAATTTTGAAATCTATCACTATTTATAAAAGCTTGGGCATAAAGTGGTATGACATCCATTAAATGTGAGAAAGTTTCATTCGATACGAAAGCACGCAATCATGTATGCGGTAATTCGGCCCCAGATTCGAATAGTGCTTTTTTTCTTCTTTATTAACGTTTTTCAATTTTGTAAGGACATCTTACCCCGGTAGCCTAGTTGGTAGCATGCGCTCGATTTGCCAGTGCGTGGGATCGATTCCCAAAAGAGGCCTGGGGCCGAATTACCGCATACGTGTTCGAGTGCGCTTTCGTCGTAATGAATGAAATTTCATATCATATTACTAGTATATACTTTTTATGTCCACATTTTTATAAAGAGTACTCAATTTAAACATTCGCATTCCTCAATTTCAAAAATTCCCCTTCAACAGGAAGACATATAATTCACAATAGAGAAGTTTCGAACGTTTTACTCGTTCATACCGTAATTAATGGGTGTTAAATTACTAGTATATACATTTTTATGTCCAAGTTTTTATAATGAATACACGATTGAAACATTCGCGTTCTTCAATTTCAAAAATTCCTCTTCAACAAAGAGATATATAATTCACAATAGAGAGATTTCAAACGATTTTACTCGTACACGTATGCGGTAACTCGGCCCCTGTACTGTTGCTACTGTGTTATTACAATGAACTTTACATAGGCTGAGTCCGCTCTAACCTAACCTACTTATCTCCTATCTTATCTTACTCTTATTTATCTTATAAATATATACACTATTGCACATATTTGTGTGCGTGCAAGAGAATATTATCACAAATTTATAATGGAAGTCGTTCGCATACTAAATATATTTGCCAGCAGAAGAGAGCGAGAGAGTGCGAGCAAAATTTTGAGTTTGGATTCACTAATAGAAGGTTAAGTCACTTATAAAAACATGAAGTAAATAGACCCCATGAACATCATTTAGATTGCCAAAATTTGCCTATTGTGAATGTTAATAAATGTCTCTAAACATTTTTTCTCTTACAAAATTCAGCATGTAGGACACCCACGCATTGTTTTTTCTTTTTATTTTACTTCTTTTCCAAATACGGCTTGAAATATTTCAATTTTGCGTAATGATATGAACAAACGCATATTTGTTCATTCACAATAGTCACTCATTTCTAATCGTTGTACTTGGCAGTTTTTCAAAACACATCTAGCTAATAGAACAGCAGACTCATTTTTGTCGTTTTCTTTTTACTTTTATATATTTTTTCTTATGCTTATAAAAGTGTTTTTACAAGAATTTTGAGGCTTATTTCTACTCTCCAAAAAAAACGTTCTACTTTGTACTTCATAATGCACAAAAGACTTTGAAACAATTGTTGTTAAAGAACTTCCCTACTCGAAATCTTAAGATTAGGGATATGTATAATTAGCCTTTAGCATCATAAATACATGTGTATATACATACATAGATAGACATACACACACGTACTGTAAAATTATATTTATAAAGGGTGGTTAAATTTTTTAGGAATGATGTTGATTTTGAATAACTTAACACGTTGCTAGATTGTGTATCTTTCGATGGTTCAAATAAGGTTGGGGTCTGAAATTGAGAAATGTCAAATGCAATATGAAATGCGGAAAAAATTAATTGACATTTCGAAGTGGTGCACTTTCAACATCGACCCTTCAAAATTTAACCATTAAACAACAATCATCCCTAGTATAAAAACACCAACATGAATTTGTGTTATTATATATATATACATGTTTTCTATGAAAACTTTTTGTTAAGTTTTCTTTCTTATCAATGAAATATAATTTTTTTAATTAACAAAATTTGTTAAGTCCTAAGAAAACCACATGACTTATTTCCAATAAAAAGAAAATAGAAAAAAATTAAATATTCATTTTTGCCTCTCACTAAGAAAACAAAAGGAAACAAACAATTGCTTGCCAAACATAAAATAAAAATGAATTTTTTCTTATTGTTTTTGTTTGGTTTAAATAGTGAATGTAATCAAAAAAGGAATGAGAATAAAAACATACAAAAATATTAAGAGAAAAACCAAATAAAATTTTAAAACAAAAAAGCAAATAGTTTAAAACCAAGAAAAATCCCTAAAAACAGAACTGAATACAAACTAAAACCCCACATATTTTTCTTTATGTAATTGTTAGTAAATAATTAAAAAATCTTTAGAAGTTAGAAAACATAATTGTATTGATAGTATTCTAAATTTAACTATAGTTATATAAAGAAAAAAAGGTTGAACAAAAGCATACTACCAACATTATAAGGCCGCCTGTAAAAAAAGGTTTGCTTAACCATAACACATCCATAATATTAAAAAATAAATAAATTCTTTATACTGTCACAACAAATTTCTTAATGTAAATAGTTTTGGACTAGTAACTTTAAAAAGAACTGCTTGATTTTTTTACTTCTCTTTAAAATAAAAAAGTAAAATTATCCTTTTTTTAATCTCAAGTAGGCGTAACAAGAAGACAAGAACAACAAAAGAAAATGTATCTAAAATTAGTCTAAATCATAAAGAAATAAAATTTCTTGAAATTCCAAATCCCCCCTCTAATATAATACCACTCTTGTACTACTTGTATATAAATATGTATCTTATAAACCTACAATCCATTACTCTATAGTTTATAACATCTTATGAGACTATGTCAACTACTTTAGTAATATTTTTTTTTCGTTTTTATATTTAAGTTATTTTTATTTGTTTTATAATTCTATCTAAATTAATTTCAAATATATATAAATATATATTTTTACAAAAAATGTGTGTATTATGTTTTAATTTCTTTATTTTATATGCTAAAGGAATAAGAAAAACAGAAAACAGCATAATATATATTAACTATAATTAATAATTAGGTTAAAAAAGTATTATTAATATTTAAAATTTAATAAATTTATGAAAGGGAGGACTAGAAGAAAGAAAATAATACACATGTAAACGTTAAAGCTTTAAGCTTTTCGTTTATTTCTCGATATAAATCAAGAAGAATGTTCAAAAAAAAAAAAAATATTTAAAAGAAAATGAAAATTCTTGAATAAAATCATAAATAATATACAGAAAATATAAACAACGAGTTTTCTTTTCAACAAAAATTCAGGGTTTGTCAATTTCAATAGTTACACACATACATACCATTTATAAGTGTAAAAATGGCATAATGTGTCCATACCATCTATAAGTGTAAACATGGCATAATGTATCCAGGGGAACTGCATACTCTTCTTATGCCATTCACATATAGATGCCGCTCAATATTTATTTCGTCACCCAGTCCTTAGATGTTGCCATGTTATTTTAAATCATACTTATCGATTGTTGTATAACCGATAATCGAGTTTATTTTAAAATCGTTTTAACCCACCTGCGTAAAGCTACTATCGATTAGTACATTGGCTTACAGGGTGACAAAAGTTCGGAAATTACCAACTGCTTTTAGCTACGGTGGGCAGAAAATTTTTGCTGAGTTAACCACAGACAAAGGAAATCTATAGACAAATAACAATATGTTCAAAAGAGCTCTAACAGATGGGAAAAGGTTAAATTCTCAATCGTGATCAGTCAGTGCGCAAGGAACCCGGGCGACATGGAATGGAGAATGCTTGAGTTATTTTATTAGCATTTTGAATTTTAAAGTCTGTATATTTTCTTTGTCTATGAATTAACTACAGTCTGGTGGCCAGGGGTGGACTTTGTTCGAAAAAGTACATGCACCCATACAAAAATGTACATGCCTGGAATCAGTTTTTCACCATATAAAATTTCCCCCTTATTACGGTAGGCGATGGCGTAGTCGATTGTCGAAATTTTTACAAAACGTATTACGGAAAGCAAGTCATCTATAGTTTCGTTATCAGGTTGTATTGTACTGGCTAGATACAAATGGTATTTAAGCCGGTGATGCGAATAAAATACTCATGAAGCCAAGTATTGACTTCAACTTTTCGCCCGAACAACTGTCAAAGCGCATTATAAAAAATGTTGAAGAAAATGCGAACACATTCCGTAGATGTGGTACAGAGTTTTATGAGAAAAAAAGCAGCGATATGTCGCTGCGCCACTAGAAATTTGCTTCAATTAATCGCAAATGTAATTAAATGCTCGAGAAAAGGGCATCAAACAACTCTGCTTGAATGCTTTACTGCAGCTTTAACCCTCGTTTACAATGCTCTTTAAATCCGGATTCAATGAATTGACCATCTGTTTTCCCTTTATAAAATCAGCTGACGAGAGCTTTCAATTCAGATTTAATGAGTAGTGTAAATGGGGTTTTAAAGAAGTTTATTTGAAAGATTTCCTTTAAAGAACTGTCAAATAAATCTGCATTAAAGCTACAATAAGTATTGTGAATATGGGCATTTGTTATGAGTTGTTGTATGACTTTTGTTTGTGTTCTGGCGAAGAGTAGAGTCCGTCGGATTTAGCAATAATTTAATAGACATTTTCGCTGTGAATGAGGTCAGCACAAGGCTTACTACATAAATTTTAAAAAAGTACGCTATTCAACACAGAAATTGAAATTTCTTTCAAATCTTTGTCCGTTGGTGGCATAACAGGAATTGGTATGCGATGTCTAATCAATGCATGCATGATTTTTGTCGTTGTAAAAATGGATTAACCTCTTTATGATAGTACTATATGATTTACATATAAAAATCCAATTTTTCGTGTTTACTTCTTCGAAACGCTACAAAAATCTTAATGATGGCATAATACTTTTATTAAAATTTTACCATAAGTAATGAGGAGAATGGAATCAGCAAGTTTTATTACTTCAAAATCTATTACATTAAAAAAGTAATCGCGAAAACATATTGATTTTCGTCGCGAAATCGAAGGTCAAGTAGTGATTACACATATCTGTGTATACGGTTTTTGTACACTGAGGCAGCCCCTGCCGATGAAAAACTCCATCGGTCTAATCCGATGGGAACCGTGGGATTGCTGTGTAAACGGTAATCGATAAACGCCAATCATCGAAAAAATCCAACGATTTTGATTTTTCAGCAATGACTGATGGTTAGGTATACATGTGAAGCTTACACCCTTATTTTCACCAATACTATTACAATGACCACGCATCATGCCATGTGCCGCGTAAACTAAGCATTAATTGCAAATTAACGTCGTCGATCCAGTTGAAAGTTAAAGGTTTTAAGTTTTTCAGAGTTTTCTCGTTTGAAACCCATATTGTCTAGATAGGTCCAGTTTTGATTTTGGATGATGTTTTTGGGGGTTTTCTTTCCAAAATAAAGTTATAAAAAGAGAAGAAAAGTATGAAAAATTAAATAAAATCAAAGAAAAGAAAAAATCGATGTACGGTATTTGCAAAATCTACTGTAATCAACACGTATACACGATGAGTATGATCATGATGTGCTGTATAAACTTTCTATTATAATGACCACAGATCATAATGTGCCATGTAAAGTCCCCATAAATTACATATACCGAGTATCGATTATTAAATATAAAATATAGTCGATTAGTCGAATATAGTAAATTTAATTGCAAATTGACAATTTAACCATCGTACCATTGTAGATCACATTTAAAAAGGTTCACAGAGTTTTTAAATTTGTTGTGCTAAATTCACCAAGTGTTATTGAGAAGTTCTCCAACGTAACAGGTAAATAGGCAATTGCTGAATTAAGGGCAGAGCCAATGGTATCATTGCTGATAGCCATATCTTGAAAATCTAAATTGAGGTTAGAGTAGGTTGGTGCAATTATACGTGTGGCTGGCTGGTTTTCTTGTAGCTTGGCAAAAATGAGTCGTGTATATATGTGCATATATATATACATGCATGTGTACATAGTATAACCAGAATTAACAAACAAAATGACGTGGAAACAGCAATTGCATAAACTGGTGAAACAGGAGAAGCTTATGGTGGATATCTTTGGTGCACTCTGAATTGTCGTTTTTTTTTTGGGTACACATAGGGTCCCACAGATATCTAGCCAATTTCAGCTGCTTTTATTTATGCAAAAGGGCAAACACCTGCGTCTGCAGAGCGTTATGATTTGACTTGGTATCGACGTTGTTGTTATCATATGCGCATATCATTTGGTCATTGATGTTTGAGAAGAAGATGAAAGAGTATAGAGGCGTGGGGTGGGGTGTTAGCGAGAGTACAACAAAAGTCCACTATTAAAGCGAGTCGGCTGTGGCAATACATTTGTTTCTGTGTGTATATATAATAGCTATCTGCTATTTTACGATGCCTTAGGAAAAGGGGGTGTATTGTTGGAGTACTTGCTAAAGATTGCCACTGTCATTGACACAAGAAAGAAAATCTCAGCCTCTTAGTAACAAAAGTGGCTAGCCACAACAACGCATAAAGGAAAATACCTAAATTATGAGCTATTTATACTTGCGTATAGTACAAAATCGATAACATACATTTGTGTATAAAGTTACAATCAATTTATTGTTATTTACATTTTATGTTTTCCTTATTTTGTCTTCTTTTTTTTTGTTTCTTTTCAGTTGTCGTTGATTATTATAATTTCCATACATCCACACACACACACAGGTCTTTTGTGCTGCTTTGTGTTGTACAAGGGAAAAAGAAAAAAGGCCAAAAAGTAAGAAAACAATAAAACAAAATTCATTCATATACAGGGTGCGCCGGAGAAACTTGTTTATTTGACGAAAAAAGAACTCAAGCAGCGAATTGGTGGGGAGAGGGTTGTGATGGGGGGATGCATCTGGAGCGGGAAGTCTCCACTCAGTTGTCATCATGCACTGGTCTAGCGGGCAGCGGGCCTTCGCCACCGGGAGCTTTGCTAACGGTCGCTCATTTGCTGTTGCTGAGCAAAGTGCCATTCGCGCCCGCTTTTAAATTCCTCCTTATAGACTCCTCACAGTTCCTAGCCTTAATTCAATTCTATCGTAGGTTAACTCACTTCGGAAGTGTGAAAGTGTCGCTAAACCCAGAATTGGAATTCAACGGGCCATCAGAACTCCGGAAAATATCGAAAGAGTGAGGTAGGCAATAAATCCGCGTAAATCCACTTCATTGTGAACGAGTTAATGTCTGGTGTGCAATGTCAGTAATGGGAATAATTGGTCCATATTTTTTTTTGAAGAAAACGAACGCGCATTTACCGTTGGTGTTTTAGCAGTGTGTTGTACACTGAGGTGGCAGCCCTAGGCGATGAAGGACTTCATCGGATCCATCCGGTACTTACTACCGGCTGCCTTGGGATCGTGAATGCAGCGCTTTCAGGAACATAATTGAGGGTTATTTTCATTTAAGCCTCCAGGAAGTGATGGTTAGAAACGTGTGGTTTCAGCAAGATGGAACCACAGCACGAGACCCAATGAATTTGTTGCGACAACATTTCCCTAAACGCCTCATCTCTCTCAGAGGTGATCTCTAATGACCGGTACGCTCTCCAGATTTGAGTCCGTGTAATATCTTTTTATGGGGTTATTTGAAATCCCTAATTTATGTCAAATGACCATAGCACACCTCAAGAAAAAATATCGCGATTCTATTGCCAACATACCGATTGATATGCTGCAAAGAGTGGACACGAATTGGGATGGTTTTTTTTGTTGTCTAATTTTGAAGATTTTACATTTCTATCTACATTTGATGATGAAAAATGTGATTTGCTTTTTGAACTTTATGCTTTTGTTCCTATTATTAGGAGAAAAGTTCATATGGATAGTGATGATGATTGGTTAAACTCAAATGGTACATTGCATGCAAATTCTTTTAGGGATTTGTCGTAGAAAGCTTTTCAGCTGAATAGTACTTCATTGAATTGGAACGTTTTTTTGCGGGTATCGTAGTAGGGTGAAGACAGTTATTTGGAAAGTCCAGGATGAAGTACTTCTCTAGGTTGTTTGGCAAATGTGGATTCTAGTGGGTTTTTGGCGCATTTTTAGAGATACTAGCTGTATTGGCGGTGATAATTTGAATTATAATGTTGATGTTGACAACATTAACCACTTCTTTGCTTTTGGTGTACTAATAGCTCTCCCAGCTTTACATTCGACCCGTTTTTCCACTTCGGCGGTGGGGTTTCTTTTTCTTTTTGATAAAAAGTACTGCTCCACTGATAGATCCGATTGGAACTACGATATCCCTGGTAACAGAAGTTACATAGACTTGTATACGGATGGTTCCAAACTAAACGACCAGATGGGCTTTGGGGTATACTCTAAAGATCTAGAACTGGTCATATCGAAAAGGTGACCCGACCACTGAAGTGTGTATCAAGCGGAGATCCTTGCAATTAAGGAAGTTGTGCAATGGTTCAGCTATAATGTCATTACAACGATTGGCATAAATATTTTCTCAGGCAGCCATTAAATCCCTAGAGAACGTATTTCTGAACACAAAAACCGCCCTTGACAGTCGCAGATCTCCCAACGCGATGACTGAAGTGTTCAAAATTCACCTGTTCTGGATGCCGGGGCACAGAAATATCCCAGGGCATTGTAAAAAGGATGAGCTTGCGAGACTAGGAACTACCCTACACATTCCAGGGATACTAGAATCTGTGGGTATGCCTCTAGCGACATGTAAGCTAAGATTTCAGGACCAGGCCCGAAGGACAACGAGTATTCCTAATCTAGACTTGAAGAGGTCTACTTCTTTGCTGTCATTGGGTAGAACCCACGTCTCAGTCATTGTGTCCGTCATGACGGTCACTGTCTAATCGGAAAACATGCTGACATATTGATGGTTGCCAGCAACGACTTTTGCAGAAGCTGTGGGGCCATCGAAGAAGAAGAGACTATAGAACACTTTTTGTGTTTGTGTCCCGCACCAGCAGTCAGAAGGGGTTCCACTTTAGTTTCTCATTTCTTTGAAAACCTGTCTGTTTTATCGAATGTGAACATTTGCAGGTTATTGGGGTTTTTAAAACGATCTGGATGATTTAAGGGTAGGAACTAAAAGGCATCTTCCTTCTTCTATTCCTGTGGCATCACAATGGATGAAAACGCCTGTCACTTAAACCCAACCTAACCTTTCTTTTTCTTGTATTAATTGCGCTGATGTTCTGTTGGCTTTTAACAGGACTAATCGAAGTCCATTGGTACTGATGGAATCTCAGCAAAATTTCTTAAACTTATGTTCCCATATGTTTTGGATTATATTGTATATTTGTTTAATGCAATTTTGACATCTGATTTTACAAGGGCTTAGCAAATGGCATGAGTAGTGCCCGTCGCTAAATCATCTGTTATTCGAGGCCCTGATGGCCTGAGACCCATTTATATACCTCCGGTTTTGTCGAAGATTTTTGAGCACGTTTTAAAGGACAAAATACTTTCTGGT
Source organism: Stomoxys calcitrans (assembly GCF_963082655.1). Lineage (NCBI taxonomy): Eukaryota > Metazoa > Arthropoda > Insecta > Diptera > Muscidae > Stomoxys > Stomoxys calcitrans. The sequence continues at coordinate 21,099,928 of NC_081555.1, read as the reverse complement.
GATAGGCAAAAGATTTTTGATTCGCAGTACAACGTCTTTGTTCGTGCATCTTACTACTCCTTCATAACGTACTCTTTATTATTATCGTGTTATTTAGATGTTATACACTTAGGTTAATTATACTTTTTAATGCGAATTTCAGACCGAGTAGGCTACTACCGAATTTGTTAAAAATAAATATATTTAACATTAGGTCTTATGCAGTTCTGTAGTATGTGCAATGGGGGTCGCCATTTACCCGATTCGGAATAAAAAAAAAAGAATTAAAACAATAACTGAAGTATTTTTTTTTAATTGGCTTTTCAAACAAGTAATTTTCTATGGCGCACCCTGTTTTGTAAAACAAAAAGTCAATTCATACATTTTTGCGAATTTTTTCTTAATATAATTATAAAGAAATTGTTTTCTATAATTAGTCACACCGCAGGAGTGCACAAATATATGAACACACTCTTGCTACTTGTTGAGATGTATCTCTAATATTTTGCACAAAGATGTTGGCATAGACATTTGTGCAAGATGATTAGCTGGCTTTGATGCAAACGTATATATAGTTTTGTTCAAAATAATAGTGCACTCCTCTAAAAAAACCGTATTTATTTTTTTTCTTACAAAAATACAATTTTTATTAATTTTTTTTACATAAGATTAATTAGTTCTCTAATTTGTATAGCACCAAGTTATTTAAAATATTTCATTGAATACATTTTTTTTTTCAAAAATCGCTGTTCAAAATAATAGGAGTATTTATAAATAACACAATTCATTTAAAAGAAATGGCACACAATTTGAAAACCTAATTATTTGAAACCTAATTATTTCTGTGCCTAGAGTAATAACCTCTTATTTTATGATTTCGAGACATCTATGATGTATGGAGTCTCAATGAGACCTTGGCATCTCTTTACAGGACAATCCTGGGATAACTTTTAAACGGATTTTGTGGCAGGTATTGCGATCTTCGATCCATCGCTATTTCGCTTTTGGTAGTCGATTCTTTGTAACATAATTTCAATGTCTCCCAATAAATGGTGTATGGTATTGAGGTCAGGAGATTGAACAGGTCACGGTTTAACCTAGACCCCATTGACCTAGCCAATTTACTAGCATGTTTCCGGTATTTATCTTGAAAGTATACCAATTTCAGAAGCATATACCATTCTGCAAAATCTAGTAATACTTGCTCCATTTTGAAACACATCCATTGTGTCTTTTACTTCATTATTGGATCTATACCGTTGTACAACAAGCTCCAATGTACCAATACCTTTCCCCCATCTTGTTTGATTGTCTTTTTTGTAAATTGTGATTTATATTATTGTGATACGGAAGCCATTGTAGCGCAGAGATTAGCATGTCCGTTCATGACGCTGAACGACTGGGTTTGAATCCTGGCGAGACCATGGTTTCCCCCTCCTAATGATGGTAACATTTGTGAGGTACTATGCCACTTCTCTCCAAAGTGGTGTCGCAATGCGGCACACTGTTCGGACTCGGCTATAAAAAGAAGGCCCCTTGTCATTGAGCTTAAACTTGAATCGGACTGCACCTTTGCCCCTGTTCCTTAGTGGAATGTTCATGGGCAAAATTTGCAATTATGTATTGGGAAGGCCAGCAGACGTTAGCCTATACCCTGTTCCAACAAATGATGCAATTTTACTTTTTTCTTAAGTTTTTTTTATTTATTCAATTTTTATTAATCAACCAACTCCCTTCTGGGCAACATTATAAACAATTTAAACCAACAACAAAATGAATTCAAATATACTTATCGACTAAACACGTAACGCACAATCTTTAAAACTGAAGAAAACAATTTAAATGAAAAATAAGTTATATAATGTAAAAATTGTCAGCAACATAAACTTTGAAGTTTGATAAAAATTCACTCTAGCAAAGCGCCTGAAAATACATGGTTTTACAGGGAAGTAGGGGGGCAAAGGGTTCCATTACCTGGCCACATGTACTGAATATGACCCCTCAAGAACAAGGTGAGAAAATTTTTCTAAAAGTACTGATGAATTCCTAGTAGTACTTAACAAGTAAAAGCGTGCTAAGTTCGAACCACCATAGATAGCATTTGTCGAGTTCTTTTCCCGATATATCTTTACGCAAACAAAGGATAAAAGAAAATAATTGCTATTACATTGGATTTTTGAACCATAATTGAATTGAATGTTGGAGACCATAGTAAAAGTCATTGTGTAAAATTTCAGCCAATTCGAGTAAGAATTGCGCCCTTTAGGGTCTCAAAAAGTTAAATAGAGAGATCGGTTTATATGGGATCTGTATCCGGCTATAGACGGATTCGGATCATATTTGACACGTATATTGAATGTCATTGTACAAAATTGCAGCCAAGTCGGATAATAATTGCGCCCTCCGGAGGCTCAAGAGGTCAAGATCCCAGATCGGTTTATATGGTAGCTATATCAGGTTATAGAATGATATGAGCCATATTTGGCACAGTTGTTAGAAGTCATAGCAAAACACGTCATGCGAAATTTCAGCCAAATCGGTAAGAGATTTGCGCCATCTAGTGGCTCAAGAAATCAAGATTCAAGATCGCTTTATATGGCAGCTATATAAGGTTATGGACCGATTTAAACCATACTAAGCACAGTTATTGGAAGTCATAACATAACATGTCGTGCAAAATGTCTGCCAAATTGGCTAAGAATTGCGCCGTCCAGACGCTCAAGAAGACAAGACCCCATATACAATAGGTTTATATGACAGTTATATCAGGTTATGAACCGATTTCAACCATACTCAGTACAGTTGTTGGAAATCATAATAAAACACCTCGCACAAAATTTCATTCAAATTGGATAGGAATTTTGGCGTCTAGTGGCTCAAGAAGTCAAGATCCAAAATCGGTTTATATGGCAGCTATATCAAAACCGATGGACCGATATAGCCCATTTACAATCCCTACACTAAAAAGAAGTATTTGTGCAAATTTTCAAGCAGCTAGCTTTACTCCTTCGAAAGTTATCGTGCTTTCGACAGACACACAGACGGACGGACAGAGCTAGATCGACTTATAATGACATGACGATCAAGAATATATATTTTATGGCGTCTTAGATGAATATTTCGAGGATTTACAAGCAGAATGACGAAATTAGTATACCTCCATCCTATTGTGGATGGTATAAAAAAGCTATTAAATCAAAGAGATGTTGGTGTAGACCGAATTTTACCATACAGAAAAATAAATAGATGCATATAAGATCCTTAAAAGGATCAAAAGAGCACCCTAAAAGTTTAGTATAGTAATAATTATAGTCAATTCGGACCCGATTGCCATAAACAAATCGGAGGATACCATTGAAACGATAGTGCAGATTTCCTATATTTGAGGAATACTTCCAGAATAGACCTCGAGGCCGTACAATATGTTAGGCATAAGCAGAGCCTGGACCAACCTATGATGAAGAGCGATAGGTAAAACCAGATCAAGGCTATATAATCGCCATAAAAACTTTAGAATTTACTTTAGAACATACGCTCGAAATGTGGGCAGTTAAATTAAGAGTACTATCAATATCAAACCCGAGACAAGATACAGAATCAAAACAAGGACTTACTGCATTTTGAAGAATTATTTTCGTAGTTTGTAATTGGCTTCGTGCCCAACCAAAAAATACGCATTTAGTCTTATTAATGTTAATATTGATCCTTTATTCAATATTCCAATCGTTAATACGGCCAATGTCTAAATTTAAGGCTAAAACGCAATCAGTTAGAGAAGTCGAGGAAACTGAAGTAAACATTTGTATATCATCGGCAAAAATACCCAATTTCGAGTTTTGGATACAATCACGAATATCGTGACGTCCTTTTTATAGCCAATTCTGAACGGCGTGCCGCAGAGCTCACAACACCTCTTTTTTTTTACATGGCAAAGTACCTCACAAATGTCGCCAGCATTAGAAGGGGATAACCATCCATCGCTGAAAATTTTCCGGGATTTAAACCCAGGCGTTCAGCGTCATAGGCATACATGCTAACCTCTGCGCTACAGTGGCCTCCGACTAAATGCTTTACTTAAATCTAATATTCCGAATGCCTATCATGCAAACAACGTCTTATCTCATCAGTCATATGAAGAATCAATGATAATCAACGATAACCAGACTGATGATAGTTGTAGAAAATGGTATTCAAATGCGCATGCAAATACCATTATTTCAGGAGACTTTAATTTCAATTTATTTGACTTTGACGAAGGCAGATCAATTCCGATCCCTTTGTAATAGAATGGATATGTCTTTAGTACATAATTCGATACCTACGCAATTTGATATAAGGACGCAATCTACATCTTTGCTTGATTTTTTCTTAGTCAGTGATAATTCTTTAGTTACTTACACGGGACAGGCTCAGTGTCCATCTTTGTCAGAGCATGCCCTTATCCTCAGTGTCTTTTAGTTACATGTAAGAGATGTGCCTGAGAACATTTTCAGAACATAGATTGGGATGGCTTGATGTTATTTCTTAATGAGTTTGATTCTGAGGCCTTTTACAATGCAACGGATAGCAATGTGAAGTGCTTCGCTTTTTAATTAATTCTTTATTTGATTATATTCCTATTATTAGAAGGCGTGTACGTTGTCCAAGCGACAATTGGATTGATTCGAATAGAATTTTGCTAGCAAAGTCTTTGAGGGATCTATCATTTTCCGCTTTTCATTTAGACCATTCAGAGGCAAACTGGCAATGCCCTTTGGTTCGTAACAAAGCAAAGGGACGGCGAAATTATTTTTTCAGGCTTTTCTGTGGTTAAGATTTATCAGGATTATGGAAAGTTTTAAGAGATTCTAGAAGTGTAGGAGCTGATAATGATGTCTTGTCTTTATTGACTACTCTGCTAATGCTGTCAATTCATACTTTGTTTCCGATACCGATAACTTTGAATTCGTTAACTTTGATAATTTTTATGACTCTATTCACTCATTTTCTTTCCAATGTATTGATGAACTTGATTTATTTGCTGCCATGAACAGGGTGAAATCTCGATCTATTGGAGTTGACGAGATACCAATACATTTTATTAAACTTATCTATCCTTACATATCCTGTTTGATCTTAGACATAAATTTTGCCTTACGATTGGAAAATTGCGCGGGTTGTCCCTATTCCTAAGTCCAAAATCATAGGCTCCCTTGATGACATTAGGCCTATTTCCATCCTTCCTGCCTTGTCTAAAGTTGTGGAACGCATCATAAAGAACCATATGCTAAGTGCCACAATAGATAGGATTTATCATTCCTTCAAAATCATCCCAAAATCTTTAGGCAATGACGGTAGTGCAGAAATAGGTTGGAAATCAGAACACACAGAACCCGGATTCTCCTTCTTTCGAATTGGGAAATGCTTTGCATATTTCCACTTTAAAAGAAAATTACCAGTCATAAGAATTGTGTTAAAAAATGAAGAAAATGAAATGAAAGTAAATGATAAATATTTTTAAAAATTTTATCGGAATGCAGTTAACACCCGTTACATTAGATTTAATTCTAAATATTGCACTCTAAAGCTCACTTTCATCAATACACCTAAAACTAAGATTATTGTCACGGTCAATTGGAGATATGTTAGCAAAACTAGACATAGGGGACGGAACAGTAGTTAATTTGGCAAAAATCGATCGAAATTTAGCTTCCATATATGTATGTATTTTTATTTCTCGATTTTTTTGAGGCCTTTTCAAGCACATTTTTCTACCGATCTTCTTAAAATTTTGCACCACGATTTCTTCCGTCCAGAATATGTAAAGATTTTTGTCGTAATTCCTCATTTCAAATTTAAACAAATTTTATTTTTTACTACTAAGCCTGCATAGCCAATGTGGTGGTTGGTTCTCCATCTTTACTTGCTTAGTTTTGGTCGCCCGGTTTCGTATAGTTGCGAGGGTCACACTATAAAAGTAGTAAAGAAATTTCTTAAGTTAGGTCTCTGATGCAGCGCCTTGTGTTTTGAGCAAAACTTTCAAAGAATGGGAGGCATAATTTTTAGTTGCCACAATCTTGATACATTTATTTTTTTTTTATAATTATTCTATTGGGTTGCCCAAAAAGTAATTGCGGATTTTTTAAAAGAAAGTAAATGCATTTTTTATAAAACTTAGAATGAACTTTAATCAAATATACGTTTTTTACACTTTTTTCCTTAAGCAAGCTAAAAGTAACAGCTGATAACTGACAGAAGAAAGAATGCAATTACAGAGTCACAAGCTGTGAAAAAATTTGTCAACGCCGACTATATGAAAAATCCGCAATTACTTTTTGGGCAACCCATAGCTTTATCTGTTAATTTTTAGATTCCATTTATTTACATACAATTTTTGTGCTATGCTCTGTATAAATATATATATTTGTTTTTTCGTCAATTTTTTTCCATTTTGTAAAATTCATTTTCTTTTTTCTTGTTCTTTTTTTCTTACTACAGTAAAAGCTTAAGCTTTATATTTTTTGTTGTTAACGCTACTCTTTTAACTTACCGAGTGGATCATTTGGCGCACCCCAAGCAGGGGAACATATTGTTTTATATGACTTTTGAAAGAATTTTAGGTAAGTACCAACAAAACTTTATGTTTATTGTATATATTATTCATATTAATATTAAGAATCTATATTAAATGTTGGTACAATGTCCGTTTTTCACAGTTCAAAACCAATGTTTATCGCGATTACTTTTTCAAAATAATACAAAAATTCCAAATGATAACATATTAATTATACCCTCCACCATAGGATGGGGGTATACTAATTTCGTCATTCTGTTTGTAACTACTCAAAATATTCGTCTGAGACCCCATAAAGTATAATATTCTTGATTGTCGTGACATTTTATGTCGATCTAGCCATGTCCGTCCGTCCGTCTGTCGAAAGCACGCTAACTTTCAAAGGAGTAATGCTAGCCGTTTGAAATTTTGCACAAAACATTCTTATTAGTGTAGGTCGGTTGGTATTGTAAATGGGCCATATCGGTCCATGTTTTGATAAAGCTGCCATATAAACCGATCTTGGGTCTTGACTTCGTGTGCCTCTAGAGGGCGGAATTCTTATCCGATTTGAATGAAATTTTGCACGAAGTATTTTGTTATGATAACCAACAACTGTGCCAATTGTGGTTCAAATCGGTCCATGTTTTGATATAGCTGTCATATAAACCGATCATGAGTCTTGATTTCTTGAGCCTCTAGAGGGCGCAATTTTCGTCCGATTTGACTGAAATTTTGCACGTAGTGTTTTGGTATCACTTCCAACAACAGTGTTTAGAAAGGTTCAAATCGATTCATAATCTGGTATAGATGTCATATAAACCGATCTTGGATCTAGACTTCTTGAGCCTCTAGAGGGCGCAATTCTCATCCGATTTGGCTGAAATTTTGCATGACGTGTTTTGTTATGACTTTCAATAACTGTGCTATGTATGGCGCAAATCAGTACATAAACTGATATAGCTGCCATATAAACCGATCTGGGATCTTGACTTCTTGAGCCTCTAGATGGCGCAATTCTTAACCGATTTGGCTGAAATTTTGTAAAACGGCTTCTCTCATGACCTACAACATACACGATTAATATGGTCTGAATCGATCAATAGCTTGATACAGCTCCCATATAAACCGATCTCCCGATTTTTCTTCTTGAGCCCCTACAAGGCACAATTACAATATTATCCGAATGAACTGAAATATTACACAATGTTCACCATTCATTTATGGTCCGAATCGGACATTAAATTGATATAATTCCAATAGCATAACAGTTTTTATTCAATATTCTCTGTTTGCCTAAAAAGAGATACCATGCATAGAATTCGACAAATGCGAACCATGGTGGAGGGTATATAAGATTCGGAACTTAGCACGCTCTTAATTGTTTTATTTAAATTTTGCCATAATTAATTTTGAATTTCAAATCAAAAAGATGTATGCTTTAAAACCTATTATCTGAAAAAGTAATCGTGAAAAAATTTCGTGATAAGCGAACAGAGTACCAGGCTAAAGATTGCGAAAATTGATACATGTAACTAACCTACCTGATGTAGAAAAAACAGCTAGAATATTCTATCAGATAAAGATACGTCTCAATATTAAATGCTATGTAATTTGCTATATAGCAATAAGTGTTTCTATATATATTTTTTTACAATTATGACACTCATTAACTAGGTGATAATGAGGAACATATGTATGTATATCAAAGCACCATGTGTTTTTTCAGTGAACTATTACTATAGAGGAACTTTTGTAAAACCAAGTGGGGCAATTGGTACCATATATTAAATACAAACTCACATACATATAAAAAACTTAGCAACAGTAGTGCGAATTATAAAATAAAATGAATACGAAAAACATAATATGGGTTGTCGAAGAAATGTCCAGGATTTTCGCCTGTCCGCGAACTTCAACAGGGCGAAAGCCACATGAGCACCACACGATTGGGACATCTATAAAGCTGAGCTAAGAAAATATACGGGCGAGCTGAGAAAGGCTCAGAACAAATCCTGCGTGGAATTCCGCATCTGAGGCCTCTAGGCTAAGGAAGATTCTGTCCTCGAAACCTATTGCAAAATGCAAATTTTGCCCATAAACATCCACTAAGGAACAAGGGCAAACTTCTCACATATCAATGAGTGCAGTCCGATTCAAGTTAAAGCTCAATGATAACGGGCCTCCTGTTTATAGCCGAGTCCGAACGGGGGGTGCCGCAATGCGACACCTCTTTGGGGAGAAGTTTTACATGGCATAGTACCTCACAAATGTTGCCAGCATTAGGAGGGGAAAACCATCGTTGAAAACTTTTTCTGATGGTCTCGCCAGGATTCGAAGCCAGGCGTTTAGCATCACAGGCGGACATGCTACCTCTGCGCTATGGTGGCCTCCCCTCGAGACCTATTAAGTTGGGGTATATTAAGAAGTTAGAAAATGTTTGGACGATGTCACATTTCCCGGGAAATTCTCCAAATGACAATGTGGCGCCTGAAGAGGTTGTCACCAGTGTTGCCGTTTTTGGTAGAATCCTACCAAAATTGGTAGGTTTTTATTCTCTTGGTAGATTGGTAGGCTGACCTCAATTTTTTGGTATGTTTTTCCAACATATATTGGGTTGCCCAAAAAGTAATTGCGGATTTTTTAAAAAAAAGTAAATGCATTTTTAATAAAACTTTGAATGAACTTTAATCAAATATACTTTTTTTTACACTTTCTTTCTTAAGCAAGCTAAAAGTAACAGCTGATAACTGACAAGAAAGAATGCAATTACAGAGTCACAAGCTGTGAAAAAATTTGTCAACGTCGACTATATGAAAAATCCGCAATTACTTTTTGGGCAACCCAATAAATACAAGGTTAATTACTGAAAAAAAATCGACGAGGATTACTCAAAATGAATTTCCTTCTTGTTGTTTCTGTGCATTTGTTGAGAGTGCAGAATAAAACCATTGATGTCGGCGGGCCAAACCCTGTTATAAGGGGACTCACTGCTTCAAATTTGGGAAAAGGGCGTAAATTCTAGTATTGACTGTAACTGTACGAGTGTTAAGGGATCTCTTTCAAATTTCGTAAATTCTGGGTAAGAAATGCGGTTTTTTGCTTTCATTCAATCAGAAAACGGGACTATGTGTCAGATGTTGGGTGGATAGCAAAAGCGCATTTCGCGTCTCATACACTTAAATCGGGAGATCGCTACCAATAATAATCCTACCAATGATAAATGAAAATGAAAAAAACATTTGTGCCTGTGCGGCTGCACAATCTTTACCTTTTGAAATATGGTCTGCATTCTACCGAAAGGTATTGGCAAGTTGTGTATTCCAAAAAATGTGGAGTATATTTGAAGTTAAGATACACCCATGAGACCTAGAAATTTAGGAAATAAATATAAGTACATATTTATTCTGTGTATTGTAGAAGGCAAGGCAGCGGAGCGTTGCTTGTGTGGGCTAGTATAAATAAAACGTTTGTAGAGGTTTACAACTTTTGTTTTTTTTATTGTTTCTTCATAGTATTTTTGGGTTTTTGTGAGGGTGAGCTACTCTCACACGCTTCAACCCAGAATGGAGGCAGTAAACACCTCTATTTAGATTGCTTACTCACAATTGCTATCAGTGGAAATAGGCAACAAATACTTAATCAACCATATCGGAGTACAAAAGTTTTCATTAAGTTTTGCAATGTCGGTTCCTTGGTGATGGGTACCCAAATAAGCACCGATTTGGACCCATATGCTACTTCCCAACTTATGGTGGTGGGTTAAAAAAATATTTATTATCCTTTCACAATTCCATTATAAAAGAAACATTTTATAACTTAACAAAATTGTATAGTCCAGCCCAGTGTCTTGATAATGAAGCCAAAATAGTACAAAACATTACTTTGCGCAAAAACAAAGCCACAATACTTTATTATAAAAAAAACAAGCAAAATTCACAATGTGCGAAATGATGATGCTAATGTAAATTTTTGTTTTCACTATTCTATGCTAGATACTGAATGTGAATGTGATGGGTAGGTTTTCTTTCGAGCATGCGGTCCAACGTTGCTTTGTATCTCAGTATTTTGTGCACAAATAAATTCAAGGTTGAGGTTTGTAGATGAAAAGTTTTGTATACACTCTGTCAGCAGGTATGTTTGGACATACAATCACACATACTCAAGTATGTATTGTATATATGAAAGTACGTGATGAATGGATGGTTTTTGAAATAGATACTACGTCTACACTTTTTGTTGTACCCACATACATATGTACATCTGTAGGTTCAAATGCGATGCGAATGTCTTTTATACGTCAAAGATGATGTTGTCGCCAACATCATGAAAGTTGATTTTTTATGCGAATGTCTTTTATACGTCAAAGATGATGTTGTCGCCAACATCATGAAAGTTGATTTTTTATTCGTTTTCAATTGTTTTGTGCATGAGTTTTAGCCGGTGGTTGACTGACCATAATCACCAAGGGCTCTAACTCTATATGACGTCAAATTCTTTTAAACACTTGGGGACATTATTGAAATGTGCGTTTTTGTTCATGGTTCTTATGTAGATTTGACACGTGCTGCCATATCTGTGTGTAGCAAGTACCGTATCACCTGAGCTGTCTTAAAATAAAATGCTTGATAGTTTGGCAAATGTTTGGCAAATTCTTTGTCTAAAGATAGAGTGAACTAAAAAGTAAAGCATATAATCATTGTACAGCAACAAAGTGGTTGGCAGTGTAATTAAATTCAAAGGTATTGTAGTGATTTAAAGAATAAAATTTAAATATTTTATAAATTTCATACATTAAAATTAAGAATTCTGAAAAAACTAAAAGATTTCTAGTCACAAGAGTACAAAACACATAAACATTAACTCCATAAGAATGGGAATTGTTGTTGTTGTCATGGTTGATGTATCCTCGTTCCGGTCCATAGGACCAATCGCCGCGGCAACGTTTTGGCTATTGGTTATTTAAAGGCGCCAATAAATCGCCTTGTCATATCGTATATCACAGGCACTTGGTATTTAAGCAGGAGCCGTTGCTGCCCGGCTTCTCAATGAGACTCTTCACTCAACATTGTTGATTGGCCGCGACAGCAGTTGCAGCTACTCCGTATAAAAACATTCCCATTTCATTTGAGCTCTTTGTGATAACTATGAAAATCCCCGGCGCAGGATAACTATAAACACCATACAGGCTGGAACATTGAGCTCAGATTTGTGTGGTTATTGTTGTTGTAGCAGTGTGTTGTACACTGAGGCGGCAGCCCTTGCCGTTGAAGGACTTCATCGGGTCAATCCGGTACGTACAACCGGCTGCCTTGGGATTGCCGATCTGTGTGGTGGTTATATGTTGTTATTACGAGAAGCTCAGCTGAGAGCTACCGCAGTTTGCGGTTGCTTCGTATACGGAGTAGCTGCAACTGTAGTCGCGTGCTATCAGCGGTATGAAGTGAGGAGTCTCAGTGAGTGGTCGGGCGGCACCAGCTCTTGCTTAAATACTAAGTGCCTATGATGCTCGACATGACAAGGCAATTTTTTTTGGCGTTTTTAAATAGCCAATGACCATTACGTCCCCGCAGCGATCGGGCCTATGGACCAGAAAGAGCTTACACATCTTTAGGAGTTTGATGAGGATCGCTACCTCCACATACAATGTGGCTACCACAAGAACAACAACTATGAATATCCACATAAATCGAAGCTTAGCGTTCCAACTGTGTAGTGTTCATGTTGTTGTTGTAGCCACATTTGCATGTGGATGTGGCGATCCTCGTCTAGTTCCTGTAGGTGAGCAAGCCCGTTCCGGTTCAACGATCGATTGCCGTGGGGAAATGGTGGCTATTTGGCCATTTTGTGGAGCTCACAGCTATCCCGTGCTACGATTATGGGGATTGTGCGTGCTGCTTTTGCCGGAAGGGAGCTAAAACTGTTATATTATAGGAGGTGAATGACCCATTAGGACATCTTTGACTCAGCCAACTCAGCTGTAGTGTCCTTAAACCCGACTGATAAGATCTTTTTCACACGACGGAGTTTGTTTTCCATTCAGACAAGTCTGGATTTTAGGTTAGGCCGATGAAACTCAAGGTTCTGGGTTTTAACGACAAAGTCCGTCCGTCGGATGGTACCTATCTGTATATGTGGGAGCTTTATCCAAATCTAAACCGATTTTGAAGAAATTTACTAGATCCTCTCAGCTGGGTAATAACACATTCTATACCAAATGCAAATCGGTTAAAAATTTCATTCGCTATGTCCTTATATGTGTATATCGGACGATGTGTATATTTGGGAACAGACTTTTACAATAATCTTTAGCTTTTTCCTTCAGGCTAAAAAAGTAGTGAAACATTTCGTGATGATTTGGGTGAGACCTACGATCTGCAGCTTTCAAATCTTACGGAAAGAAAACACGGACAGATGGACATAGCTAAGGGTCCTTCAGCTGTTTCGGATTGCTCGAAGCTCGTACCCTAGTCTAGAATGACATGAGGCTTTATAGTGCGGAAATAATCTAGACAAAAGAATAGTTGTGTTGTATCCTTTGCTTTTCCTCTACCGCTCCTTCAAAATTGTATCCAGGACTAAGCCCATTAGTGAACCAATCCAAGCATGTGCTTCGGCAACCTCATTGCCACCCCTTCCTGTTGCATTAGTAAGCAGAACAGTATGCCAGTCTTCTCCAAGACCCAGAGTTACTGCATGCACCTCAACCATTTTCGAACTTACCTTACTAGAGGCCTGAATCTTTATCGCCACCTGTTCGGTCCACATAGATCGTGACGTTCGGCAGGACTGCCGTTCCATCTTAAAAATCATATCCAGTGTCTGAAAAAATTTCCACACAGACCTATGTAACCTATGCACTTTCTAGCTCGGCACTAAAGTGCTACTGCTTCACATATGAACGTGTGACACAAGTCTCGAGATGTTAGATTTTGTCTGATGCTTGCGATCGACTTTACCTAGTATGGCCGGGGATTCCTTTTTGGTAGAAATGGGATTCTACCGGGTAAATTCTTTTTGGTTATTCATAAATGTTCAGATATTTGGTTGTCGTTGTTGTCCTAGCAGTGTATTGTACACTGAGGCGGGGCAGCCCTTGCCGATGAAGGAATCCATCGGGTCAATCCGGTACGGCTGCCATGGGATTGAAGATATTTGGTAGAAATGGGATTTTACCGGGTAATTTTTTTTGGGTATTCATAAATTTGCAGATATGTTGGTAACTGAAAACATTTTGTATGATTTTTTTTATAATTTGTTATTCTTTGTATATAAAGCTGACTAATTGACTTACTAAATACCTTTTGGGTATTTGCCCATCGCCCATCTCTACTCATTCGCTGAGTCATGGTTCAAACCATATACACATTACAAGCCATAGGCTTATGCAGTTAAAGGCCATTAGTGGCCCACTACTAGCCTTGCTCGTCGGCAAACTCAATTCCGTCGTCTTCTGATTGCCTGAGAATGGCACAAGCTTCCACATGTCACCGCCTGCCGGTTCAAATAGATAGTGGCATTTTGAAAAGGTCTCCGTACCCTTTTTAAAATCCTATCCAAGGCAATGGAAATTAATGGCACGACCTAGTCTGCTCGTTGGCAATCTCATTCGAGATGCCACAGGCTGAAGGCCTTCCCCATAACTCAGGGTTGCATCTAGCATCGCTCAACAATTTTGACCTTACCTAACGGGAGACCGTAGTCTTCATCGCCAACAAACCGGTCCACATAAATCGGCCGCTTCAATATTATTATTATGCTATATTGTCTTACCATTTGCTACCGCTATAACTTATTTTCCCCTTTTTTAAACATAAAATTTCACATGAATCAGTTTTTATCACGGGCAATCTGCAAATACGAGTTTGTCATGCGGTTAATTGAGTACAGACAACAACAAAAAAAAAGATATTCCACAAAAACAAATCAGTATTGTTTGATTGATTAATTTCCATGTCCCGTTCCCCCCTACTGATATAATTGAGCACCACAAATTCCTGCTTTGATTAAAAAAACAATTTGAGACATTTTTGTGTGTGACAAAAATGCATAAAGCGGTATCTTAAAAAAAATAACAGACCGGTTTTGATTTCGAAACAAAAACAACAAAACCAAACGATAGAAAATGACACTCTTCTTCATAGGCTAAAGGAGACTATGATTGGTTATTTGGCGAGAGCCTCTTTTGTTATTGCGCTTTAGACTTTTTAGTTTAGTTTCTTTACTTTTCTTTTCTCCCTTTCAATTGTCTTCACCAAGACTACTTAAAATTAACACTTTAGGTGTTACGTTTTTACGTTGCAATCACACCACCGTTGCAAAACGTTAACATTTTTGTTTTTTTTTTTTCGGCAACAATTTAAAGATAACGGAACATAGTAATGACTATCTTTTAGGTTTAATGATTGCATGACTTTTGTTTAGGAATTGGAGTAGAAAAGAAAGATGCACTCTGCTTTAGATATATTTCAGTTGCATGCTGCTGCTGCATATACAAGAAAATTTGCGGTTTTGTGTACTCGTTACTGATGAATGTTGAATTTTTTCCCCAAGCAGCATACTGAAGAACACTTTACGAACAAAACTTTCAGCATTCGGTCATAGAACCTGAAAATAAGAGAACAAACAATGTTGGCAAAGATTAATGAAAAAAGAAAACAACAATTGGAACATTTTCTAAAAACATCTTACAAACATTTTTATAGAATAAATTTTAAACAGCAAGCGAATATAAAAAATGTGCATAAAGTTGTTATATAGAAATAAAAGAAATATTTTTTTTCTATAGAAATTAAGAATCGCTATCACCACATGTAAGCACGTGGCTACAGCAGCAACTAAATTTTCTATAGAAATAACATTTTACATGAGTTAGATCCTCATTTCTCTTAAAAGCAATTGCCTTTTGCCAACTGTCTTATGACCATACTATGGTATGTGCATATATGGAGGAGACATCAATCCTAAAATGGATTGGTTCATGAATAAAAATATGTCTTTGAAAACTGTATGCTTAAACTCACTCGTACAAACAGTAGGAGCATACTTCATAGTTGTTTTCCTCAGTGCAAATATTACGTTATCATTGCATACTTTTAGGGAATGCCTAAGAGCTAAGGATGCTTAAAACAATTAAAATCCTAAAGTTAATTTGTATGTTTTCGTGAGACATTCTCACATACATACACAATGACAAACGTGGAAAAATGTTTTACTTTCATATTAGCTTGTATTGTTGCTTTTCGGTATTCTCCGACAACTTCTAGAAAAATGTGTTTCTGTTGGATGGGCCATTTGCGGCTAAAATGCGCAAACTCCAAAACAATCCAAGTAGCCAGCTGGCTGCCAGTATGTGTTTATAATAGTGCATCCCCACATGCATTATTTTGGCGACTATAAAAGTCAATAAAACATTCTCTTGACTTTCCGCAATCCGGGTTATTTGTTTTTCTCTTTTTTTAAGGCGGTATTGCAAGCAAAATTCCTTAACAAATATACAATAAGAAGCATGGCTTGGGAAAAAGAAATCATACATTTTTTTTATAACGTTATGTACTTTGTAAAATAATAAAATTTCTCTATTTTAGAAAATTTGTCAAAATTTTATTTTTATAGTAAATTTTGTCAAAATTTTATTTTTACAGTAAATTTTTTTCAAAATTATATTTTTATAGTAAATTTTGTCAAAATTTGATTATATATAATATATTATTTTTGAAAAAAATTTTAATGAAAAAATATATCATTTTTTTCAAACTTTGATTTATAGAAAATGTCAACTTGATTTTATTTTTTAAATTTATAAAAATTTAATTTTTATAATTTTTTTTTACACAATTTGATTTTTTATGAAGAATTTGTATGTTAAAATCTTATTTTTGACAATTTTTTTTAATAAAATTTTATTTTTATAAGTATTATTGTCTAAAATGGCTTTTCTCTGGACTTTCCTGTGGATTTTTTTAATAAAGAGATAAATATTTTAAGAGAAGAGTAAGAGAACATTTAGGGACTCCCCAATGAGAACATTATTGGGTCGGTGAGAGTACACACACACACGCACATAATTGATTTAGGCTCCCTAAAACTATGCTACATCAGGACACTTCGTTTTCAGTCTTTTCAAAGAGCTTATCGTGAATAAACCAACAGTGAAAACGAAATAAAAAATTTTCAAATTTTCCGCAATAAAAGCAAGAAAAATTCTTATACAAGTATACATATAAATGCAAGAAATCATTTTCTTCATACATATATGTGGCAAAGTGGAACGGTCCAGCAGCAGACAGAAAATTCCGGACATATATAACTGTGTTTTTTAAGAAATTTTAATAAAATCTAATTGGGTTAGCTTTGCTTTTGCTGCTTTTATTGAAACAAAAAGTCAAATTAAAATTTCTATAAAAAATACCGAATTTTTTAACGAAAAGGAGAGCTATTGAGACTGTGTGAAATAAACACCAAATACCGTGAAGTGTTGCGTGAGGGCGTGCAATTCTAGTGTCTACTTGTGCATGAGTTTGTGTGTGACGAATGCCGCCACATAACCAAGTGTAATTGATTGTTGTTGTAGCTTTCTACAATTACATTTTTTGGTATTAATTTTTTTCCTTGCATAAAGTCAGTAATCATTCAGACAAACTCTATATAGATTCAAGAAAACAAGAAATAAAAGAATAAAAAGACAATCTTGGCTGATCCAAATAAATTACCCTTTAATTACAAACAAAGAATTACCTTGGACGCGTTGAGGAATTTGTTGGCAAAATCAGAGCATCATCATCTTATGGTGGGCTCTTTGTCATTGTTACAATTTTTGGTGTCCTACGCCTACCACAAACCAAATACAAGTAAGTGTAGCTTAAAAGAAAAATTTTTAAACAATTGATTTTTTTTTTAATTTTTCTTTTGTACAACACACCCAGGTCAGTCATTTATTGCCATTATTGATTTTTTGTGCAGCATCGCACTCTTAGTTAGTTCTTTAGAGCCTTCGTGAGTTGTTCATTTTCCTCAAAAGCCTTTCGTGTGTCGTTGTTAGGCTGCCTTCCTCTATATCCATGTCCATGTCCTCATACTAAATCCTTTTTGTGCTGGTCTACACATAATGTGGGATTTATATAAAGAGCACTTGATAGCCCCCATGATGACTGTTGGTTGGTTAGTATCGCAATCGGTTTTCTCCTATGGCTCATTAGATTGCGTTATAGACCTTGTATGGATGTGACGTAGCTTGTGTATACTTAACCGAATAATAATTATGCAGCCTACTTTACTCACAACAGACGACTATTAATACATTTACTCGTTCGTTCGTATGGCTGATGGTAGTTGAACTGACCTTACCAAACCCCAAAACGAATTCTTGGTAGAATATCCTTCTTACACTGCCGTAGCCCTCCTTTCCCTTCACGTTTCCATTCCTTGTGTTCTTTGTTTTTTACCATTCTCCGGCGAGGTATGTGTGTTTTTTTAAGAGAGATTACCTAGGATTCTTTGGTAGTTGGCAGTTTCGCTTTTTGTCGTCGGCATATTCAAACGAACTGAAATATAAGACTTAAAATTAAGTTCTAAAGGGTGATTTTTTTGAGGTTAGGATTTTCATGCATTAGTATTTGACAGATCACGTGGGATTTCAGACATGGTGTCAAAGAGAAAGATGCTCAGTATGCTTTGACATTTCATCATGAATAGACTTACTAACGAGCAACGCTTGCAAATCATTGAATTTTATTACCAAAATCAGTGTTCGGTTCGAAATGTGTTCATTCACCGTAACGTTGCGTCCAACAGCATCTTTGAAAAAATACGGTCCAATGATTCCACCAGCGTACAAACCACACCAAACAGTGCATTTTTCGGGATGCATGGGCAGTTCTTGAACGGCTTCTGGTTGCTCTTCACTCCAAATGCGGCAATTTTGCTTATTTACGTAGCCATTCAACCAGAAATGAGCCTCATCGCTGAACAAAATTTGTCAAAATTTGAACACATTTCGAACCGAACACTGATTTTGGTAATAAAATTCAATGATTTGCAAGCGTTGCTCGTTAGTAAGTCTATTCATGATGAAATGTCAAAGCATACTGAGCATCTTTCTCTTTGACACCATGTCTGAAATCCCACGTGATCTGTCAAATACTAATGCATGAAAATCCTAACCTCAAAAAAATCACCCTTTAAAATTGTATAAAGTATTCAATAAGTAAAAAAAAATAATAATAAAATAGCTTCATTACACTGTACAACAGCAAATCTGGGGGTGGAAAATTCCAATTTTTTCGACGGTTCAGTGTAAAATTTTTACTAGTTTTTTTTTCGATTTCATTCCACTGTACGATGTTCTAATAGGTCGGGACAATATTGATTTCATATGTAGAGAAGAATATTGTTACTCACTGATGCAAATTTCATTTTTCCCTGAACGGGGAAAGGAACGGTCAAACTTCTCGATCTATATGACAATTATATATCTATACATAGTCCGATTGGAACCATTTTGGCAGCCATTTCAGGTGTACAATACAACTCGCTGATTAAAATTTCATCGAATAAGTGCGCCACTTAGAGGTTAAATACCCTATACCGGGAGTTCGGAGATAGGTATCTATATCTTTATATAGTACGATCGGGACCATATTTGACTAGTATGTCCAGGGTGTCGTTACAACTAATTGATCTTAGTTTCAACAAAATCGGGTAAAATCTGCGGCCTAAAGATCATAAATCAGCAGATTGGTCTTTATGGCAGCTATATCTAAATAAGGACCGATTTTCACCGCTCAAGAACTTAATTTGCGTATGGAAGAAATACGCGTCTGTTTCAAATTTTAGATTATTATCTCATTTTAATAGAAAAATTCATCAAAATTTGATTCTTACGGAGACTTTTTTAAAATTTGATTTTTATGGAAAATTTTGTTAAAATTTTATTTTTTTTTTTTTTTAGAAAATTTTGTCAAATTTTATTTTTATAGAAAATTTTGTCAAAATTTGATTTTTATAGAAAATTCTGTCAAAATTTGATTTTTAGAAAATTTTATCAAAATTTGATTTTTTTTAGAAAATTTCGTCAAAATTTAATTTTTTTTAAAAATTTTGTCAAGATTTGATTTTTTTTTAGAAAAATTAGATTTTTTTAGAAAATTTTGTCAAAAATAAATGTTTTTAGAAAATTTTGTCAAAATTGTATTTTTTTAGAAAAATTTGTCAAAATTTGATTTTTTTTAGAAAATTTTGTCAAAATTAGGTTTTTTTTAGAAAATTTTGTCAAAATTAGGTTTTTTTAGAAAATTTTCTCAAAATTTGAAAATTATTCATTTTTGAGCAACAAAAGAAACATGCAAATTCAAAATTAGAAAGTATTTTATAGAAAATATTATTTTTATTGGAAATTTTGTTAAAAATTGAAAAAATTTTGTCAAAAATTGAAAAAATTTTGTAAAAATTTTATTTTTATAGAAAACTTTTTCAAAGCTTGACTTTATAAATGTTTTTTTCCAAATTTGATTTTTTAGAAAATGTCAAAAACTTGTTCTTATTTAAAAAAAAATTCAAAATTTGATTTTTATGGAAAATTGGTCTTTAATATAGAAATTCCTGTTAAAATTTGATTTTTGAGAATTTTTTTTTATAAAATTATAGTTTTAAGAATTTTTATACCCTCCACCATAGGATGGGGGTATACTAATTTTGTCATTCCGTTTATAACTCCTCAAAATATTTGTCTAAGACCCCATAAAGTATATATGTTTTTGTTCGTCATGACATTTTAAGTCGATCTAGCCATGTCCGTCCGTCTGTCGAAAGCACGCTAATTTTTATTAGTGTAGGTCGGTTAGGATTGTAAATGGGCCATATCGGTCCATGTTTTGATATAACTGGTATATAAACTGATTTTGGATCTTGAATTCTTAATCCACTAGAGGGCGCAATTCTTATCCGATTTGTCTGAAATTTTGCATGAAGTGTTTCTTTATGATTTTAAACAACTGTTCTAAGTATGGTCTAAATCGGTCTATAACCTGGTATAGCTGCCATATAAACCGACTTGGGGTCTTGACTTCTTGAGCATCTAGAGGGCGCATTTCTTATCCGATTTAGCTGAAGTTTTGCTGAAGTGTTGTGGTTTGTTATGACTTCCAACAAATGTGCCAAATAGGGTTCAAATCGCTCCATAACCTAATATAGCTCCCATCTAAACCGATCTGGGATCTTGAATTCTTGAGCCTCTAGAGGGCTCAATTATTATCTGATTTGGCTAAAATTTAATACAACAGCTTCTCCTATGACCTTCAACATACGTGTCAAATATGGTCTGAATCGGTCTATATCCTGATACAGCTCCCATATATACCGATCTGCCTATTCTACTTCTTGAGGCCATAAAGGGCGGAATTCTTATTCGAATTGGCTGAAATTTTACACAATGACTTCTACTATTATTTTTCAAAAAGTCGCTTAGTTATTGTTAAAAATTGCTTATCCGTTAAATATAAGTGCTAACTAATGTTATCTTCCTTAAAAATACTTGCAAGTATACTCATCCTTTTCGAACTCTCCCAGGACCTACCCTACGGTGTTAGAATTGTGGCAATTTGTCACCTGGAGCCACAAACCCTTATAAAAGTGATAGGTATTTTCCATGAAAGGGGACGAGAACTGGGACCGGTCCCTGTCAGCAGAGGACCTATCCCGTGACAGGTTTGGGACATGTCCCATTTCGCGTAGGGTAAGTTTAGATGGGAGCCTTCCTTGTTTATAGACATAAAATGAGCGTCAAAAGCGTTTCAACGCCCTAGAATTTTTGCCTTTTGTAAGATTATTGTAAGGATTTTGCTCTCATAAATACCGATCTCTCTATTTGAATTTCGAAGTACCTTGCCTCAGGGCGCAACGTTTATACATTTATACAATGCACTCATGTACAAATCTATTAATGAAGTTACCTGCAATGCAAATATGATTACCACATTACTCAATAAATGGCAATGTGTCATTGAGTTTAGCATGTGACAAAAGTGTTGAGTCATTATTGAATACCCTCAGAACTAGGGAATATACCTCTATATTATTTTTTTCATATAATCGGAAATTTTTACAATTTCTAACTAGTATTTCTTCATTAGCGAAAATGAAAACATGAAACTTCAACAAAACTCTTTTTTTATATTATTTATACAAAGCATATGATATGAAAAAAATAAATAAATACGGCTTGTCATAAGTAAATGCTAATCAATACAGATATCAATCTTTCGCCTAAAAGTATGTCAGAACAAACGGTTTAGGCACAAATACATAATATTTAATTTATAAGTTTTTGATGTCCATGTGCATACGTATGTATGTATTTGTGTGTGTGTGTGTAGCTATTATTACTGTTATTATTGTTTACTATCAAGATTTAAAAGCTTTGCTCTAGTATTCCCTTTTCTTTCATACATTCCCCTTGGTTTTCTTTTTGTTCTCATTGCAGAAACACCAGTATACCAGCAAACACCTCCATCTCCACCTCAACGGAGCAAGTTCGTTAGTTCGTGCATGAATTCACATCGGCGCTATTTAAGTCATAGGTATGTATATTATGATGTGTGTTTGTTTGCGTTTAGGTATCGGATTAAACGTCGAATTTGGCGTGTAGTTATTCATATTCATAAAGGCGCCACATAAAACTAAATTGCAATGTTAACTGATTTCTCCTTACATTTCTTTTTTTTTTGCAATTTGCCTTTGGTTTCAATATGAAATGTGGGTAATTTTTTGAGTAAGAGCGACCACAAAAGGCAAACCTCATTGAGCCTCTATGAAACTTTCAATATTTAAACAAGTGTTGTTTGAGTTTTA
Organism: Stomoxys calcitrans; assembly: GCF_963082655.1. Lineage (NCBI taxonomy): Eukaryota > Metazoa > Arthropoda > Insecta > Diptera > Muscidae > Stomoxys > Stomoxys calcitrans. The sequence continues at coordinate 21,077,571 of NC_081555.1, read as the reverse complement.
GGAAAAAAAATCAATGACCCAAGTGTATTTGTTTTTATATACATATGTTGAACTTAGGTGTTTTTACGAGTATTATAAAAAAAATATAATAATAAATAATAATAATAAATTCGTAAGATGAAACAGCAGCAGTGCCAAAGAATATAAATAGTCTAAAATGTCTGTCTGTCCAAAAAAACTTCAACTTTTTGTCTTGGTCAAACTAAAGCCCACTGTGCAACTACCACGTGCTCTATCGATTTATTTATTTTTATTGAAACCTTCGAATGCTCCCTAACTCGAATCATGGCCAAAATGTCAGCAGTGGCTAACACAGTATTGCGGCACAGTAAGGAATTTGACCACACAATCGGGTGAGTTATGGTATTTCCTTTCACTTTTCCCTCAAAAACAAATTGTATTTATCACTTCAATTTTAATTTTAAGAAATTTGGTAATGAAAATTTCGGTTTCGGTCACAGCCTTGTTAAATAAACGTTTGTACAAAACGTATCACTTTGTAATAGGGAATACGATCATATAAAAGGTCAATCCCCCTACCGGCCGGTTTTTTTTACACCGAATTGACCCGCCTGGATTTTTTTTTGCCTTAAGGCACTTCCCTAACTAAATGGCTGCTCCGTTGATGTATCGTATCGGGGTCGAGGAAGACCTCGGTATGTGCTTTACAACTTACTCTAGTTGGAATGGTTGTAAAGCACCATGATCCATTTGACATCTGTTAATGATTTTTCTAGGTCGAAAATGAAATCGCGATACAGAAAACAAGTCAAATGCTTCTAGCAACAACGCACGTGTTGCTGACTTAAATGTTTTTGCTATTACTATTCTTTGAATAGAAAGCATTAAACAATGGTCTAAAGATGGACAATATCCTGCAATGGAACCTCGATTTTTTATTTTTTTATATTCTTATTTTTTTATAGTCTTTATTTTTTATATATTTTATTATTTTTTTTATTTTATTTGCTTTTTATGATTTTTTATTTTCTTTTTTTTTAATTTTTTATTTACTTTTTTGAATTATTTTTAATTTTTTATTATTTACGTTTACTTTTTTTACTTTTTTTATATATATATATATGTTATATATATATATATATATATATATATATATATATATATATATATATATATATATACATAACATATATATATAACATATGGTATATCTGAAATAGCGTAGCAACTCTTATCCGTTATCCTTTGTTTGTCTATAAAGAGATATCGGTGAAAGAACTTGCCAAATTCGATCCATGGTGGATGGTATATAAGATTTGTTCCGGCCGAACTTTTCTATTTTATTATTTTTAATTTTTTTCTATTATTATTAATTTTTCTATTTTATTATTTTTCTATTTTTTTGTTTTATTTATTTTTTTATTCTTATTTTTATTTTTATTTTAATTTCATTTCAATTTTATTTTATTTTTATAACTTTTATTTTACTTCTACTTTTATTATTAGTTTTTTATTTTAATTTTTGTTTTTAGTTATTTTTATTATTTTTTTTTTAATTTTATATTTATTATTTTTTTTTTGTTTTGTTATTTTATTTTATTTTTTTTTTTGTTTGTTTTTCATTATTAATTTTTGTATCAGTAATTTACTTTTGTTTTATATTTTTGCTAGTTTTTTTTTTATTTTGTGACCCCTTTTTTCACAAAAATATCCCTTTTTACACTTTTCAAAAAATCTCAATGGTAACCCTGAAGTAATCAATCAATCAACTTCAGAATACAATATGTCACTGAACATAGCATTATTTTACAACTTTTAGTAAATGTTCACAAGTTCTGTTCTCTAACTTATGGTGTGGTATATTTTCGCCTGTTAGTGTGTTTTTCCCCCATATTTATAAGCGATTTTCATGTAGTTAAAACACGCTATTTGTGTTCTTGTTTCGCCAGCCTAACTTTTTTCTGTAAATTGGTTGAATTTTTAATTTATGGCTTACTGCAGTAAACAATTTTTCCACACAATATCCGGAGAGCAGGGAAAACACCTAACACACCACACCTTCTGCAAAAAAGCGTACGTACAATATGTAGTTTTTGTTATTGTTTGCGCCTATGAGTGCAAACAGCGAGTGCTTTTATAAATGTAGGAAAATATAAATATTTTATGCATTAAAACAGGACCGATGAGACTCATACGGTAAACACACATTCACACATGTGTACAAACAAACAATTTACCCCATGATGGTGGATTGATTGCAAGGTGCTTTGCTGGTCAAGGTTACTACCTCCAGCTATATGACTTCTTTTTTAGAACAAATGCCTCACTTTCTCGGTGTATATTTGTGAGTAGTTAAATATGTCACTAGGTTTTTAAAAATTGAGCATACTTTAGTTTTTGATCAATAATCCAAAAGTTTGTTTTGGATTATAAAATGATCTGTAGCTCTCAAATTCAGAGAGGGTTTTTCGGGCATACAGAATTAGGAAGAATTTTAGCAATAGGGTATTAAATATGACTTCTAAGACATCAATGATAAATTTCCCATATGCAACCCATTAAGGAACTTAGGGTAGACATATCAACACAGCTCAATGATAAGATTGGCGTCGCTGAAAGATACCACTCCACCAGAGAGGTTTTACATGACAAATGTTTTTTATTGTCTGAGTGTCATAAGCGGACCCGCTACTTCTGCGCCACGGATGCCATGAAGATCAAGAACATATTTAAAGGTTCTTTCGCCAATATATCGAGGTGTAATAAATAGAATTACGAATCATATCCCTCGGTACAATGTAATGGCTCTGCACACGTTAAGGCTCCACCTAAAAATATGCAACGTTTTCCCATTTTAAGCATTTTAATAATTTCATCAACTTGACAATTAATCATTTGTTTTTTTTTTCATTTTCAGGACTTCAAAATTTTCTAGTAACAGACATCGGAAGCTGCAACCTTTTAGAGAAACGTGAGGCATTCGTCGTTGCAAACCAACAAATGATTGCCCTCGTATTTTCGAATTTTAAACCACTATTTTTATAAACAATACAAAAACAACAACATACATAAATGTAAAGAGAAAAAATCTTCAAAAAAATTTTAAAAAATTACAAAAAATCCAAAAAAAATTGAACAATCAAACATTGCATAAACAACCTTAACACCCTTAACAAAAGGATTGTGTACACTTTGCTTGATTGCAGCATTGAATAAAATTTCAAACAAAAAGCAAGTTTTCAAAAGAAAAATCTGCCCTGAAGAAGAGATAAGAAGGAAGTTGACAAAGCACCACACATATTCTTAACAGATAATCATATTGAAAAGCGATTGAGAAAGAAGCGGAAAAGTTGCTGTAGATTTTAATAATTGAAATAATTCTTCAAAAACTGTATAATATTTGAGACATCTTACTCTCAAATATTACCAAGCACACAGCAGCAACAGAGCATCTTAGAAAGTCAAAAGGACTCGCCAGGAAAAAACCGAACAACACAACCTATAAAACAAAAACAAACTTCATGAATTTACCAAATATTATAAAACCATATAATAAATCAAAAAATAAACATTTTAACCCTACTACTCAGCAGATTCTACAGTTGGCAAACTGTTGGACCCCAAAGGAACAGGGACAAGAACAGCAGCAGCAACAAATAGTAGCCGCCGCCATTGAATCAATTGAAAACGGCCACACACAAACCGGACTCCATGAAAGTCATTTGAGCTAAAGAGCATTACGACGACGAATTTGTTTGTTGGCTTATATCCTTGTTTTACACTGGCACGCTCGCTAAGCTCGTTGGATAATTGATAGAAATTGTGGATATATCAGTTAGAGATATTAGCAAAAGTTTTTGTGTGTAGCAAAACCAAAAGAGGCTTAGTTAGAAGAGGTTTCTTTTTGTTTCTTTTGTTCATAACCGAGTAAACCCCCAAAACAACTCAAGAATCATGGGTACCGTCAATGTCAACCGCAATGTCACGGACATTTTCTATCGCTATAAAATGCCTAGGATTCAGGCTAAAGTTGAAGGCAAAGGAAATGGTATTAAAACCGTTATTGTCAATATGGCTGATGTGGCCAGGGCCATTGGCAGACCGGCCACCTATCCAACCAAGTATTTTGGATGTGAACTAGGAGCCCAAACTCAATTTGATCATAAGGTAGTATTTTTAATTTAATTTTTTTTAAGATGCTCTAAATTTGAATTTTAAAATTTCTTTTCTTAGAATGAACGTTTCATTGTGAATGGCTCCCATGATGCTGCCAAATTGCAAGATCTATTGGACGGTTTCATTCGTAAATTTGTCCTATGTCCCGAATGTGATAATCCTGAAACCGATTTGAGCGTTTCCAATCGCAATCAAACAATTTCGCAGTCTTGCAAGGCTTGTGGCTGGCATGGTCTATTGAAAGTCAATCATAAGGTGAACACATTCATTTTGAAGAATCCACCCACTATTAATCCGGCCGCCCAAGGTTCCTCTTTGACCGAGGGCAAACGTTCGAAGCGTGTCAGTAAGAAGAATGGCGAAAATGGAGATGTTGGCAATAATTCACTTAATAAGAATTCGGATGGTGAATCGGACGGTGGTAATCAGGCCACTCAAACTGAAAATGAAATTAGAGATGCTTTGCAGAATAAGACTGGCGATGAAGATGCCGATGAATGGAGTGTCGATGTATCAAAGGTAAGAGAAAAATAAAAAATTGCTTAGCCACAGGAAATTGTGCTAAATAGGAAAACTGGGAGTAGTATTTCCTTTAGGAAATGGCAGATTTACATTTTTTTTGAAAAAAGCTTATATTTTGTTCCCTTTCCTCCAGCACTAGTAAGAGAATTAGAAGTAGTAGTAGTTGTTGTTGTTGTAGCAGTGTGTTGTACACTGAGGCAGCAGCCCTTGCCAATGAAGGACTCCAGCGTGTCAACCCGAGACGTACAACCAGCTGTCATGGCATTGTAAAATATCATTAAGAGAGTAGTCTAAAAGAATGTACAATTCTATTGTAATTTTAGAAATAGGCCGTGCGACTTAACATAACGAAATTGGGCTGGTGGGGTAGTATTACTACCATATCCTGAAGGGAAGGTTGGTATTCGTTGCCTTTCCTGAGGGGAAGTGTAGTCTTGGTAGCCTTTGCTGCAGAAAGTGGTAGTATTTGTACCCTTTCCTCCAGGGATGTGTAGTATTAGTACACTTTCGTCTTGGTAAGGATAGTATTGATACACTTTCCTCCTGGAAAGGGAAGTATGAGTACCCTTTCACGAAGGGCAGGGTACTATTAAAACCTTTTCCTTCAGTGAAGGGTAGTATCAGTATACTTTCCTGCTGAAGGGTAGTATCAATATACTTTCCTATAGGGAAGGGTAGTATTAGTACCCTTTCCTGTAGGGAAGGGTATTATTAATACCTTTTCCTGTGAGGTAAGTTGTATTAGTGCCCTTTTCTGTAGGGAATGGTAGTTTAATACCCTTCCTGTAAGGTGGGTAGTATTTGTACCCTTTCCTCCCGTGAAGGGTAGCATTTGTACTCTTTCCTCCAGGGAAGGGTAGCATTAGTACCTTTAACTGCAGGGAAGGGTAGTACTGGCACCCTTTCCTCCTGAGAAGGGTTATTGGTACCCTTTCCTGAAGAGAATCGTATTATTAGTACAATATCTTGGTGGGAAGTTTAGTATTTGTACCCTTTCCTCCAGGGCCTGGTAGTATTAGTACCCTTTCCTTCTGGGACTGGTAATATTTGTACCGCAAGGAAGGTTAGTATTAATACCCTTTCCTGTAGAGAAGGACAGTATTAGTACCCTTTCCTGTAGGGAAGAATAGTATTATTGCCCTTTTCTGTAGGGAAGGGTAGTATTATTGCCTTTTCCTGTAGGAAAACAATACTTCAAAGTTGAAGCAATACTTCAAAGCTTTCTAAAAAAAAGTCGTTCCTTTTGGGGGAGGGTAGTATTAGTACCCTTTCCTGTAGAGAAGAGTAGTATTAGTACCCTTTTACTTTATGGAAGGGTAGTATTTGTACCCTTTCCTTTAGGGAACTATAGTTTTAGTATCCTTTTTTGTAGAGAAGATTAGTATTTGTACCCTTTCCTGTAGGGAAGGGAAGTATTAGTACCCTTTCCTGTATGGAATGGTAGTATTAGAAGCTTTCCTGCAGGGAAGGGTAGTAAATGTAGTGTTAGTACCCTCTCCTGTAGAGAAGGGGGTAGTATAAGTATCCTTTTCTGTAGATAGGATAGTGTTAGTACCCTTTCCTGTAGGCAAGAATGGTATAATTACTCTTTCCTGTAGAGAAGGACAGTATTAGTACCCTTTCCTGTAGGGAAGAGTAGTATTATTGCCTTTTCCTGTAGGAAAACAATACATCAAAGTTGAAGCAATACTTCAAAGTTTTCTAAAAAAAGTCGTTCCTTTTGGGGGAGGGTAGTATTAGTACCCTTTCCTGTAGAGAAGAGTAGTATTAGTACCCTTTTACTTTATGGAAGGGTAGTATTTGTACCCTTTCCTTTAGGGAACTATAGCTTAAGTATCCTTTTTTGTAGAGAAGATTAGTATTTGTACCCTTTCCTGTAGGGAAGGGAAGTATTAGTACCCTTTCCTGTATGGAATGGTAGTATTAGAACCTCTCCTGTAGCTTAGGGTAGTTTTAGTACCATTTCCTGTAGGGAAGAATAGTATTAGTACCCTTTCTTTTAGGGGAGGTTGGTATTAGTGCCCTTTTCTGTAGGAAAGGGTAGTAAATGTAGTGTTAGTACCCTCTCCTGTAGAGAAGGGGGTAGTATAAGTACCCTTTTCTGTAGATAGGATAGTGTTAGTACCCTTTCCTGTAGGCAAGAATAGTATAATTACTCTTTCCTGTAGAGGAAAGTATTAGTACCCTTTCTTACAGGAAAGGGCACTAATCCTACCCTTTCCTACAGGAAAGGGTACTAATACTACCCTCCCTTAAAGGGTACTAATATAATTCTTCCCTACAGGAAAGGGTACTAATACTACCCTTCCCTTCAGGAAATGGTAGTATTTGTACCCTTTCCTTCAGGGAAGGGTAGTATTTGTACCCTTTCCTGTAGGGAAGGGTAGTAGTAGTGTTAGTACCCTTTAGTGTTAGTACCCTTTCCTGTAGGGAAGGGTAGTAGAGTAGTACCCTTTCCTGTCGTGAAGGGAAGTATTAGTACTCTTTCCTGTCGGGAAGGGTAGTATTAGTATTAAAAGGATAGTATTAGTATTAGAAGGGTGGTATTAGTATTAGAATGGTGGTATTAGTATTAGAAGGGTAGTATTAGTACACTTTCCTGCAAAGAAGAATAGTATTAGTACCCTTTCCTGTAGGGAAGGGTAGTATTGGATCCCTTTCCTGTAGGGAAGGTTAGTAGTAGTACCGTTTCCTGTCGGGAAAGGTAGTATTAGTACCCTTTCCTGCAAAGAAGAATAGAATAAGTACCCTTTCCTGTAGGGAAGGGTAGTACTAGAGCCCTTTCCTCTACTAAGGGTACTAATACTACCCTTTCCTGCAGGAAAGGGTACTAATACTATCCTTTCCTGCAGGGAAGGGTACTAATACTAATCTTCTTTGCAGGAAAGGGTACTAATACTACCCTTCTAATACTAATACTACCCTTCTAATACTAATACTATCCTTTTAATACTAATACTACCCTTCTCGACAGGAAAGGGTACTAATACTTCCCATCACGACAGGAAAGGGTACTACTCTACTACCCTTCCCTACAGGAAAGGGTACTAATACTACCATTCCCTACAGGAAAGGGTACTAATACTACCCTTCCCTACAGGAAAGGGTACTAATACTACCCTTCCCTGCAGGAAAGGGTACTAATACTACCCTTCCCTGCAGGAAAGGGTACTAATACTACCCTTCCCTGCAGGAAAGGGTACTAATACTATCCTTTCCTGCAGGAAAGGGTACTAATCCTACCCTTTCCTGCAGGAAAGGGTACAAATACTACTCTTTCCCTGTCGAGAAGGGTATTATTAGTATTAAAAGGATAGTATTAGTATTAGAAGGGTAGTATTAGTATTAGAAGGGTAGTATTAGTACCCTTTCCTGCAAAGAAGAATAGTATTAGTACCCTTTCCTGTAGGGAAGGGTAGTATTAGATCCCTTTCCTGTAGGGAAGGGTAGTAGTAGTACCGTTTCCTGTCGGGAAAGGTAGTATTAGTACCCTTTCCTGCAAAGAAGAATAGAATAAGTACCCTTTCCTGTAGGGAAGGGTAGTATTAGAGCCCTTTCCTCTAATACTACCCTTCCCTGAAGGAAAGGGTACTACTACTACCCTTTCCTATAAAGAAGAATAGTATTAGTACCCTTTCCTGCAGGGAAGGGTAGAAGTAGTACCCTTTCCTGTCGGGAAATGAAGTATTAGTACCCTTTCCTCCATGGAAGGGTAGTATTAGTACCCTTTCCTGCAGGGAAGGGTAGTATTAGTACCCTTTTCTGCAGGGAAGGGTAGTATTCGTACCCTTTCCTGCAGGGAAGGGTAGTATTAGTACCCTTTCCTGCAGGGAAGGGTAATATTAGTACCCTTTCCTGCAGGGAAGGGTAGTATTAGTACCCTTTTCTGCAGGGAAGGGTAGTATTAGTACCCTTTCCTGCAGGAAAGGGTAGTATTTGTACCCTTTCTTGCAGGGAAGGGTAGTATTAGTACCCTTTCCTGTAGGGAAGGGTAGTAGAGTAGTACCTTTTCCTGTCGTGAAGGGAAGTATTAGTACTCTTTCCTGTCGGGAAGGGTAGTATTAGTATTAAAAGGATAGTATTAGTATTAGAAGGGTGGTATTAGTATTAGAATGGTGGTATTAGTATTAGAAGGGTAGTATAAGTACACTTTCCTGCAAACAAGAATAGTATTAGTACCCTTTCCTGCAGGGAAGGGTAGTATTAGTACCCTTCCCTGTAGGGAAGGGTAGTAGAGTTGTACCCTTTCCTGTCGTGAAGGGAAGTATTAGTATCCTTTCCTGCAGGGAAGGGTAGTAGTAGTACCCTTTCCTGCAGGGAAGGGTAGTAGTAGTACCCTTTCCTATCGGGAAAGGTAGTAGTAGTACCCTTTCCTATCGGGAACGGTAGTATTAGTACCCTTTCCCGCAAAGAAGAATAGAATTAGTACCCTTTCCTGTAGGGAAGGGTAGTATTAGTACCCTTTCCTGCAGGAAAGGGTAGTATTAAGTACCCTTTCCTTTAGGGGAGGGTAGTATTAGATCCCTTTCCTGTAGGGAAGGGTAGTAGAGTAGTACCCTTTCCTGTCGTGAAGGGATGTATTAGTACCCTTTCCTGTCGGGAAGGGTAGTATTAGTATTAAAAGGATAGTATTAGTATTAGAAGGGTAGTATTAGTATTAGAAGGGTAGTATTAGTATTAGAAGGGTAGTATTAGTACCCTTTCCTGCAGGAAAGGGTACTAATACTTATACTACCCTTTCCTGTCGGGAAGGGTAGTATAAGTACCCTTTCCTGCAGGGCAGGGTAGTATAGTACCCTTTCCTGCAGGGAAGGGTAGTAGTAGTACCCTTTCCTGTCGGGAAGGGTGGTATTAGTACCCTTTACTTCAGGGAAAGGTAGTATTTGTACTACCCTTCCTGTCGGGAAGGGTAGTAGTTGTACCCTTTCCTGCAGGGCAGGGTAGTATTAGTAGCCTTTCCTGCAGGGAAGGGTAGTAGTAGTACCCTTTCCTGCAGGGAAGGGTAGTAGTAGTACCCTTTCGTGTCGGGAAGGGTAGTATTAGTACCCTTTCCTGTCGGAAAGGGTAGTATTAGTACCGTTTTCTGAAGGGAAGGGTAGTATTAGTACCCTTTCCTGCAGTGAAGGGTAGTATTAGTACCCTTTCCTGCAGGAAATGGTAGTATTTGTACCCTTTCCTTCAGGGAAGGGTAGTATTTGTACCCTTTCCTGCAGGGAAGGGTAGTATTAAAGCCCTTTCCTTCAGGGAAGGGTAGTATTAGTACCCTTTACTTCAGGGAAAGGTAGTATTTGTACTACCCTTCCTGTCGGGAAGGGTAGTAGTTGTACCCTCTCCTGCAGGGACGGGTAGTATTAGTACCCTTTCCTGTCGGGAAGGGTAATATTAGTACCCTTTCCTGCAGGGCAGGGTAGTATAGTACCCTTTCCTGCAGGGAAGGGTAGCAGTAGTACCCTTCCCGACAGGAAAGGGTAGTACTAGAGCCCTTTCCTGCAGGGAAGGGTAGTAGTAGTACCCTTCCCGACAGGAAAGGGTAGTACTAGAGCCCTTTCTTGTAGGGAAGGGTGGTATTAGTACCCTTTCCTGTCGGGAAAGGTAGTATTAGTAACCTTTCCTTCAGGGAAGGGTAGTAGTTGTACCCTTTCCTGCAGGGAAGGGTAGTAGTAGTACCCTTTCCTTCAGGGAAGGGTAGTAGTGGTACCATTTCCTTCAGGGAAGGGTAGTATTGGTACCATTTCCTTCAGGGAAGGGTAGTATTTGTAGCCTTTCCTGCAGGGAAGGGTAGTAGTAGTACCCTTTCCTATCGGGAAAGGTAGTATTAGTACCCTTTCCTTCAGGGAAGAGTAGTATTTGTACCCTTTCCTGCAGGGAAAGGTAGTATTTGTACCCTTTCCTTCAGGGAAGGGTAGTAGTAGTACCCTTTCTTTCAGGGAAGGGTAGTATTTGTACCCTTTACTTCAGGGAAGGCTAGTATTAGTTCCCTTTCCTATAAATACAAAGGGTACAAATACTACCCTTTCCTGCAGGAAAGGGTACCAATACTACCCTTCCCTGAAGGAAAGGGTACTAATAAAACCCTTCCCAGAAGGAAAGGGTATTAATACTACCCTTCCATGCGGGAAAGGGCTCTAATACTACCCTTCCCTACAGGAAAGGGTTCTAATGCTACCCTTCCCTACAGGAAAGGGTACTTATAGTATTCTTCTTTGCAGGTAAGGGTACTATATTACCCTTCCCTGTAAGAAGAGGTAGTAATACTACCCTTCTAATACTAATACTATTCTTCTAATACTAATACTATCCTTCTAATACTAATACTACCCTTCCCGACAGGATAGGGTACTACTACTACCCTTCCCTGCATTAAAGGGTACTAATACTTCCCTTCACGACAGGAAAGGGTACTACTCTACTACTCATCCTTATCGAAAAGGGTACTAATACTACCCTTCCCTGCAGGAAAGGGTACTAATACTATTCTTCTATGTAGGAAAGGGTACAAATACTACCCTTCCCCGCAGGAAAGGGCTTTAATACTACCCTTCTCTGCAGTAAAGGACTCTAATACTACCCTTCCCTACAAGAAAGCGTACTAATACTAACCTTCCCTGCAGGAAATAGTACAAATACTACCCTTCCCTGCAGCAAAGGGTACTAATAGGACCCTTCCCAGCAGGAAGGGGTACAAATACTACCCTTCCCTGCAGGAAAGGGCACTAATACTACCTTTCCTGACAAAAAAGGTTACTAATACTACTCTTCCCGACAGGAAAGGGTACTACTACTACCCTTCCCTGCAAGAAAGGGTACAAATAATACCGTTCCCTGCAAGAAAGGGTACAAATAATACCCTTCCCTGCAGAAAAGGGAATGCAGGAAAGGGTACAAATACTTCTATGCATTAAAGGGTACAAATACTACCCTTCCCTGCAGGAAAGGGTATTAATACTACCCTTTTCTGCAGGAAAGGGTATTAATACTACCCTTTTCTGCAGGAAAGGGCTCTAATACTACTCTTCCCTACAGGAAATCGTTCTAATACTATTCTTTCCTGCAGGAAATAGTACTAATACTACCCTTTCCTGCAGGAAAGGGTACAAATACTACCCTTACCTGCAGGAAAGGGTACTAATACTACCTTTACCTGCATCAAAGGGTACTAATAGGACCCTTCCCACCAGGAAAGGGTACAGATACTACCCTTCCCTGCAAGAAAGGGTACAAATACTACCCTTCCCTGCAGGAAAGGGTACTAATACTACCCTCCCCTACAGGAAAGGGTACTAATACTATTCTTCTATGCAGGAAAGGGTACAACTATACCCTTCCCTGCAGGAAAGGGTATTAATACTACCCTTCTCTACAGGAAAGGGCTCTAATACTACCCTTCCTTACAGGAAAGCGTTCTAATACTATTCTTCCCTGCATGAAATAGTACTAATACTACCCTCCCCTGCAGGAAAGGGCACAAATACTACCCTTACTTGCATCAAAGGGTACTAATAGGACCCTTCCCAGGAGGAAAGGGTACAAATACTCCCCTTCTCGACAGGAAAGGGTACTTCTTCTACCATACCCTACAGGAAAGGGCACTAATACTACCCTTCCCGACAGGAAAAGTAGTAGTAGTACCCTTTCATGTCGGGAAGTTTAGTATTAGAGCCCTTTCCTGTAGGGAAGGTTAGCATTAGTACCCTTTCCTGTAGGAAAGGGTAGTATTAGAGCCCTTTCCTGTAGGGAAGTGTAGTATTAGTACCCTTTCCTGTATGAAAGGGTAATAGTAGTACCCTTTCCTGTCGGGAAGGGTGGTATTAGTACACTTTTCCTGCAGAGAAGGGTATTATTAGTACCATTTCCTGCAGGGAAGGGTAGTATTTGTACCCTTTCCTGCTGGGAATGGTGGTATTAGTACTCTTTCCTGAAGGAAAGGGTAGTATTTGCACCCTTTCCTGCAGGGAAGGGTAGTATTAGTACCATTTCCTGCAGGAAAGAATAGTATTAGAGCCCTTTTCTGTTGGTAAGGGTAGTTTTAGTACCCTTTCCTGTTGGTAAGGGTAGTATTAGTACCCTTTCCTGTCGGGAAGGGTAGTATTAGTACCCTTTCCTGAAGGGAAGAATAGTATTAGTACCCTTTGCTGTAGGGAAGGGTAGTATTAGAGCCCTTTCCTGTAGGGAAGGGTAGTAGTTGTACCCTTTCCTTCAGGGAAGGGTAGTATTTGCACCCTTTCCTGCAGGGAAGGGTAGTTTTAGTACCCTTTCCTGTAGGTAAGGGTAGTATTAGTACCCTTGCTTGTCGGGAAGGGTAGAATTAGTACCCTTTCCTGTCGGGAAGGGTAGTGTTAGTACCCTTTCCTGCAGGGAAGAATAGTATTAGTACCCTCTCCTGTGGAGAAGGGTAGTACGAGTACCCTCTCCTGTAAAGAAAGGTAGTGTTAGTACACTTTTCTGGAGGGGAGGGTAGTATTAGTACCCTTTCCTGTAGGGAAGGGTAGTATTTGTATCCTTTCTCATAGTACCTTTCCTGGAGGAAAGGGTACTAATATTACCCTTCTCCACAGGAAAGGGTACTAATACTACCCTCCCCTCCAGAAAAGTGTACTAACACTACCTTTCGTTACAGGAAAGGGTACTCGTACTACCCTTCTCCACAGGAAAGGGTACTAATACTATTCTTCCCTGCAGGAAAGGGTACTAATACTACCCTTCTCCTCAGGAAAGTGTACTAATACTACCCTTCCCTATAGGAAAGGGTACTAAAACTACTCTACCTAAGGGAAAGGGTACCAATACTACCCTTCCCTCCAGGAAAGGGTACTAATACTGCCCTCCCCTTCAGGAAAAGGTACTAATACAACCCTCCCTTTCAGGAAAGGGTACTCATACTACTACCCTTTGCTGTAGGGAAAGGTAGTTTAAGCACCCTTTCCTGTAGAGAAGGGTAGCATTTGTACCTTTTCCTGGAGGGAAGGGTAGTATTAGTACGCTTTCCTGGACGGATGGGTAGTTTTAGTACCCTTTCCTGGAGGCAAGGGTAGTATTAGTACCCTTCCCTACAGGAAAGGGCATGGAAAGCCTACAAAAGATGTTGCAAATAACTTTATGAATATATGCGGAAGGGGTAGTTTTGGTACCTTTGCTTTAAGAAAAGTGTAATTTTGGTTATATTTTCATTACGTACCTGTTTGTTGAAGATAAAATAGTTTTTATTTTTTTGGCAATCTCTCCTTTAGGCATGTGAAATTGTAGTAGTTTGTCCTTAAGGAAATTATTGTAAAGGCAGGTTTTTGCATCCTTTCTAGTCTAGTATTTGTACCCTTTTCATAGGAAACTGCTATTTTTTTTGTCCATTACTTTGTTTGCAAAACTTTATCACCACCAATTTTTTACTAACATTTTCCTTTTTGCTGCAGGAGGCTATACGTGCCCGTTTACAAGATTTAACCGATGGAGCCAAGAGTATGACCATTTCTGATGATTATGATAAATCTGAAAAAGAACGCATCGATATATTTTATGAAATTGTAAAGAAGAAGTTAAACGAAGGCAAACTCGATACTGTGGCCGAACACAAAGAATTGCTCATCGAAGCCGAACGTTTGGATATTGTCCATAAGGCACCTTTGGTATTGGCTGAATTACTATTCACCGATAATCTTACACAGGATGTGCGCAAACACCGTGTACTCTTGTTGCGTTTCACCCATAACAATCCAAAGGCACAACGCTACTTGATTGGCGGTATAGAGCAAGTGATTGCTCTGCACAAGGATAAATTGGTACCAAAGGTGGCTGGCGTTCTTAAGCTCTTCTACGATTCGGATGTTTTGGAGGAAAAGGTCATTTTGGATTGGTCGCAAAAGGTCAGCAAGAAGTATGTATCCAAAGAAGTGGCCACGGAAATACACGAGAAAGCTAAACCCTTTATACAATGGCTGAAGGAAGCCGAGGAGGAGGACTCATCGGAAGAGGAAGATGACGAGGATTCTGAAGTCGAAATTGAGTACAATGATAGGGCTCGTGTTGAGCCTCTTAAAGCCGTAACTCAAGTAACCAAAAAGGTTATCGAAGAAGATGATGATGGCGAGGAGATTGATATCGATGATATCTAAAAGAAGAAAATGTAACCGTTTTTAAAAATTAAAGAGAGCAGAGCCAAAAGAAAGCGGCAAATTAGTTATCAATGAAAAAAAAAACACTTTTTGCAAAATACAACCATAATAACAATTATACTGCAAAATTAAAACACGCATACTAAAACCCCCCTCTCAGCAGCAACAACAATCCGAACTTTTTTATAACAATTCCTTAGCTTTTACAATATCCGTTAACACTTACATAGATTATTTCCCGCTTCAAGGATGTTTATCTCTCTCTCTTTATTTCACGTTCCAATGAAATGGTTTAAATGTTTTTATTTTCATTCTTAATATGTAATTTTTTGATTTATTTTATGGTTAATATATTCTCATAAATAGCACATTACTTTGAAGCAATAGTACGAAAATATTACCAGCCCTTTGTCTGTTTACTTCCTTTCTTTGTTTAATTTATCTTCCAAATATAATGGGTTTTCAAGGTGATTTTTCTTATAACGTAACTGATTTTTTTTTTTTTTGAAATTTTATTTTGCATATACCATAAAAAAAAAATAAATAAAAAAAAAATTAAAAACTACAAAAAAACGTATGTGGTATTTTTAAGCCTTTCCCTTTCATAGTTCCTTTGGAGAACCTTTGGTATGCTCTAAAATGTTTGCTGTCCATTATTTAAGCTTTGCTAAAAATTTCCCAGAAAACTAAACGCTTTTTAAATACCATGACACAAAAAAATACATGTAAACACATTCTTTTTTATTATTAAAAAAAATATATTTTTTTTATATATTCATAAAGTTATTCGCCACATCTTTTGTAGGCTTTCCATGCCAATCTTCTTATATTAGGCTTTGATTTTTTCTTAATTATTTTGTTTGAATTTTTTATTTGTAAAGAAATATATTCAATATTTTTATGCAATTCCCCGTCAAATAAATATAACTATTGAAATAAATGTGTTAAGGTCGATTTTTTGAGACATATTTTACGGTAAGACAAATAAATTACTTGGAATTTTCAAGCTCCATAGAATGCAATTTTCTAATGGTGATTTCGATTGTGAAAAAAAGTGCAGCATTTTTTCGACATGTTGCACTGAGATCGAAATTTTGTGTTCGATTCTCCAAAAAAGTGTAACCCCACCACCGGGTAAATGTTCGTTTGTAATGGTGTTGCCCACTGAAAGTGAAAAAATGCTGCATTTTCTACACCGTGGCTAGGCTAGGATGGAGAATGCCGCACTTTAAATCAGCTGCTATCATCTCATGTGCATGCCACCGTTCAAGCAAATTTTGGTTGAAAAGAAGAAGAAGAAAACAATTTGTAGAATGTTTGGCAAAATATTAAAAAGAAATACATAAAAAAAGGAAAAAGTAATCGCGTTTTATTTAGCTAACGGCATATTAGATGCATTGCTACATTTTACAGCATTATTTGGTTGAAATTACAATATACGGGCATATTAACATGTTCGATTGAAAATGTAAAAAGTGTAAAACTATGAGAGGGATAAGGCAGCATTCCCAAAATGTTGTCCCGTATAAGTGCAACATTAGTGTAACATTTTTTTTCAGAATCGAAATCACCATAAGATAGCCAAAATTTCGAAATCTTCAAAATCTTAAAAATGTTGATGTTGTTCTAAATGAACACGAGAAAACAATTTGAAATTCATGATTAGCACGTCAAAAATGCGCAGCGAAACGCGGCGTTTTTAGACCAAAAATGAGAATTCCGAAATTCTGAAAGTTGCTCTGAATTCAGTTTTCAATGAGTATAAATATTCGCTCAAGTTTTCTGCGAAAATCGAAGAAACAAAATGGAGCGTTTTTGTATTGACAACGAGGCGTTTTTAGGCGAAAATAAGAATTTCGAAAATCTGAAATATGCTTTGAATTCAGTTTTCGTGCGAAATTACATTCGCCAAAGTGTTTTGCAAAAAAAAAAATTAAAATTTTTCATACAAGGCTATAAGTCATTGAAATTATCAAAACCTTAAAAATATTGCTGAATCTAAAGGACCATAAAAAAAAACATTTCAAAATTCATCATCAACGCGTCAAAATCACTCGTTTCTGTAACAAAAACTGACGCATTTAGCATGTCCGCCTATGACGCTGAACGCTTGGGTTCGAACACTGGCGAGGCCATCAGAAAAAATTTTCAGCGATGTTTTTCCCCTCTTAATGCTGGCAACATTTGTGAGGTACTATGCCATGTAAAACTTCTCTCCAAAGAGGTGTCGCACTGCGGCATGCCGTTTGGACTCGGCTATAAAAATGAGGCCCCTTATCATTGAGCTTAAACTGGAATCGGACTGCACTCATTGATATGTGAGAAGTTTTCCCCTGTTCCTTAGTGGAATGTTCATGGGCAAAATTTGTTTGTGTTAAACGAAACAAAGTGTTTTGTGAAAATCAAAAAAAAAAAAATTTGTTGACCATTTGAAATTTTTGAAAATCACCAAAATTTTCCAAAATTACAATCTCAAAAATGTTGGCGAATATAATCGACGATGAGAAAACATCGAAATGCATAATCAAGGCCCCAAAATGATATGCATTTGAATTGAAAATGACGCGTTTTAGACCAAAAATGAGAATTTTGAAAACGTCAAAGTTGCTCTGAATTCAGTTTTCGATGAGGAAACATATTCCCCGAAGATTTATGCGGAAATCGAAGAAAAAAAATACTGCGTTTTTGTATTGACAACTACGCGTTTTTAGGCCAAAAATGAGAACTTCGAAAATCTGAAATCAGCTCTTAATTCAGTTTTCGATGAGGAAATATTTGTCAAAGTGTTATGAGAAAATCGAAAAAAAGTTTTTTTCTCCATTTTTCAGAAAATACTACCAGTCATCACAATTTTCAAAAATCAGCAAAATTTCGAAAGTTTCCGTTGGCGAAGCTAAAGGGTCATAAGGAAACATTTCGAAATTCGTCATGAGGGTATTAAAAACTAGCGCTTATTGCAGCGAAACGCGGCGTTTTTTGGCCAAAAATGAGAATTTCAAAAATCTGATAGTTGCTCTGAATTCAGTTTCCGATGAGGAATTATATTCGCCAGTTTTTTGCAAAAATTCGAAAGTTTTTTTTGTCAATGACTGCCATTAACTTTTAAAATTAATAAAATTTCAAAATTTTTGTCAAATTTAAAAATTTTGCGAATCTAAAGGGCCTAAATTTCTGATTTCTGATTATAAATATCAATGTTAGCATAGAAACAAGGTCCTTAACTTTAGGAGCTCTTCAGAAATAATTTTTTTCAACTTTCATCTCTAAATAATATAGTGTCAACAAGTAAGAACGCATTAATTTCGCCCGGGCCGAACTTTGACTACCAACCACTTTGGATATACATATTAACCTCATTACGTCATGTCCGGTGAAAAATATACCATTTATAGCAAAATATGGTCCGACCTGGACCAAACTCGCCAGGGACATCG
Source organism: Stomoxys calcitrans (assembly GCF_963082655.1). Taxonomy (NCBI): domain Eukaryota; kingdom Metazoa; phylum Arthropoda; class Insecta; order Diptera; family Muscidae; genus Stomoxys; species Stomoxys calcitrans. The sequence continues at coordinate 21,059,372 of NC_081555.1, read as the reverse complement.
GGGCCCCTAACATAATTCACTATCCTAGACCATAAAAATTGTGATTAGTCTATATGGTAGTAATATCTAAATAAAATCCCATCTACACCATATACAGGAAGTGTAGTTGTCTAATTAAACTCATTGTATTCAGTGAAATCGGTTAATAAATGCGACTTTTATGGCCTTTAAACTTAAATTTGGACATTGGTATATATGAGAGCCATATCGATTATAGACCGATTCGAACCATATCGGGCACGGATGTCGAAAATTGGCACAACACAATTATTTGTGCCAAATTTCAGCAAAATTGCATAATAAAAGCGACTTTTATGGACCCAAGACCTTAAATCGGGAGACAGGCATATATGACACCTATATCCAAATATAGCCCGATCTGAACCATATTTAGCACGAATATAGAGGAAACTAACAAAACTCACTGTGCTAAATTTTAACAAATTAGTGTAGTAAGTGTGACTTTTATGGGCCTAACATTATTTATCGGGACACCGGTATATATGACAGTTATTTCCATATAGACCGGTCTGGATGTCAAAGAGCTCAAGATTACTCATTTTGCAAATTTTCAGCCAAGTCGGACAATAAATGCGTCTTTTTTATGTCCAAGAATTTAAATCGAGAGATCGGTTTATGCGGGCTCTGTGTAAAGATATCGTCCGATATAGCCCATCTTCGAACTTCACCTGCCTATGGACAAAAAAAGAAAAAGATTTTGTGCAAAGTTTTAGCTCAATATCTCTATTTTTGAAGACTGTGGCGTGATTTCAACAGCCAGACAGACATGGCTAAATCGTCTTAGATTTTTTTGCGACGATCAATAATGTATATACCTTAAAGGTATCGGGAGCCACCGTGGTGCATAGGTTATCATGCCCGCATATCGTGCTCAAACGCCCGGGTTCAAATCCCGTCGCCGAGAACAACTAAAAGCATTTTTCAGCGTTGGTTATCCGCTCACCACAACTTATCCCCTGTACACTTCTTAACAGAGAGGTGTCACTTTTCAGTGACACGCCTTTCGGACTCTGCATAAAATGGGAGATCACCTTTATCATTGAGATTACATTTGAATCGGGTAGCACTCAATTGATCATGTGAGAAGTTAGTTTCCCGGCGCTTGTTCTTTAATGGGATGTTGGGGAAACACTAAAGGTTCGAAAATTAATTTCGATGTTTTGCAAACGGAACGACAAAATGAATATCCCCTTTCGTTTGGTAATGAGTATAAAAAGGACTCGCCAAGTGAGCAACAAACAAAGGAGTAAGATACAGACCTGCGAGGAAACAAATTGTTGATTGTATGCTTTATAAAAATATCATTCTCAATGAGTTGAGACATGAGAAAGAAATGAGCTGTATCAATAGGGCCCAAATGACAGAGCTTCAATAACTTAAAAAGTTGTATCCTCTTAATATATTATTTGATTTACGTACTAATCCCAATTTTTTTTTCCACACCAACCTTGCAAAATGAAGTTGTTTTTGAGTGAGCGGAGAATGATGATATCTTCCCTTGTTCTCTCATGCAGTCCTTTACTCTCTATTTTAGAATCATTACTTAACTGAAAAGTCTTATTGACCTTTGCTTAGCTTTGAAGAAATCTTTTGTACACTTTGCCATGTGACTGTAATTCATAGCCATGGAGATTTTGTGTGTCTATTCGACATTTGTTCTATTTCAATTAATTTCAAAAACGCGACTACTACATGTAATCGCAAAATAGCACATCCACAAATCTACCTTCGTATATATAAAAGTATATTCAAGCCAATTTGAAATAGTTTCTCATCGGCAGCACACCAATGAGTGTTACAAAATGATTGTTTTCTTCGTTCCGTTTTGCTGTCATCGTCATCTTGGGAGCTTGGCAATTTATTAATTTATGGATAAAATTGTAAGTACAAATAAATACACTTATATACTTGAAATGCAAAGTCTACAAAAGGCGCACAAGCCATTTACCTATTGGCAATTAAGTATTAAAAATTGATTACTGGCAAATAGGGTTCATATAAGTAAATCACATACGAAATCATGAGGGATAAACTGAGAAGGAGTCTTGAACGACGACTATAGACTGTACTGTAACTGTGTATACCTATCCCCCCACTGAACTTAAAGAAGCCTGTTGGTGGCACAAATTGAACAATACTAATCCTAATAGGCTTTGAAGGTGCGTGCAAAAAATATATATAATATAATTTTAGTCACGAGAGCTGCGTTTGCTTGTAATAGTACTGAGCCGGGGGTACACAATAACCAACATGACAGACTGGATATAGCTTGCACTAAGGCAAAGGCAACATGGACAGCACAAAAGTGTAGAAGCTAAAAAGTGTTGAACGTATAGTAATTTTAAAAGAACCGAAATATATGTTGTTCACATATCTGTTGTTCATTTATTTTAGATGGAGATTAAATTAAAATTGACTAAAACTTGGGTTCAATTGCCAGATGTATGAAATCCTCACCTCTATCTGTGAAGAAAAATGTTTACCTCAAGTCAAAAAAGGGTTATTTATCTCGCAAATTATCCACACACATCCCATAGTTGTCTTGAAAAAATAGTGGAGAGTCTTTTCTCATAAATGAATGCTGTTCGATTCGAGTTTTAGATCTATGATTGACCACTTTCTAGTGAAATTTACCATGACTGAATGTCTCACAAATATCACCAGTTCTGCGGAAAGGGTTTATTTAGTTAGGTTATGTTGAGAAGACGGTGCGGATATTAATCCGCCCACGTTATTAAGCCAGTAATCGGTTAGTTGTGCTTTCTAAATACTGAAAAGTAACCTCGAAAAAGAAAATCTAAGTCCAAAATTGCGTGCTACTTATAAAATCCCTGATTGTTGATCATACCACGCCCCCAAGTTGGTTCATGTCTGGTATTGTGTTCCCACGTAGTTAAGGTTAGGTTGAAAAAGGGATGCGGAAATTTATACGCCCCATGCCACTATGGAGATACACCTAAGCCAGTAATCGACTACTCTAAATACTAAAAAGTAACCTCGAAAAAGAAATTCTAAGTTCCTAAATTCCGTGCTGCTTTCAAAATCCTTAATTGTTTTCCATATAAAGCCCTTAAGTTGGTTCATGTCTGATATTGTGTCCCCACCTAAATACCGGTGCCTGTTAGCCGCGAGAGCCGGGCAATGACATAGGAAATGCTGCAACGTCTAATCATCTTTCCCACATGCCCTACACAGGCTTTCACTTGCCGCACCTATTTTGCATAAGTGAGCTCGTAGTCATATGTGTCCCGCTACAAAACCGAAAGCTATACTGACCGCCTTTCTACTTCCTTTCAGTAATAGCCTCGTCTACTCACGATTCGGATCTCCTCATAGGATTTTTGTCGCCCTACCTACTTTCTACTTCCTTTCAGTAATAGCCTCGTCTATTCACGATTCGGATCTCCTCATAGGATTTTCGTCGCCCTACCTACCGTTTCGCTGTTCCACAGTGTTAATGGTTACGTTATTTGTCCACGCTCTTAACTCTGACTGCGTCAATCCGAAAGTCTTCGCGTTAATCAAGTGCATTGACTACAGTCTTCTGTCCTTCACGGCCAATTCGTCTGCTCTTTCATTCCCTCTTACTGTGGTATAGGCCGGCAAGTCTAAAATTGCTAGGGGATGTGAGAAGGCATTGTCTTGGATTAAGGGACCAAGAACAACCACAGCTGTAGTTTACTGGTGCAACGACTCAATTGATGAACATAGACGTAATTGCATGAAAAAAAGGTGAAGGTACACCAGAGCTAAACGCAGGGGCGCAGCAGAAGCAGAACATGCCCAATATAGGGAAGAAACATAGGCATTCGGAAATGTCATTACCAAAAGCAAAATAGATAATAGGAAGAACTAAGAGAAGATGACAACCAAGACGCCTGAAAACTTAGATACAAAGTCGTTATGAAATATCTCAATCTCGCTGCACGTAGGTCCCGAAGGAGTCCCAGTGAAGTCTTGAAGATAAGAGCTGAGAAAAGGACAGAAATGCTTCTGAACATCTAAAACAAATGTCTGTTAGAAAAAATATTCCCAGATGTATGGAAACAACAAAGGCTAGTTTTGATCGGCAAGGGGAAAGGGGATCCAGAATAGCCATCGTCTTATTGTATATGCAGGACACAGTGGACCACGATGTATGCTAGACAGAGCGGACAAGCTGTTGGAGCGTTTGATAAAGCGTAGGCTCACGGAGGCAATCGCCGCGGGACGAAGCAAGAGAGTGGTATAGAATAGGGGCCCTAAAGAACGTAGGATATTGTGGAAGAGGACCAACGGCTGAACCCTCTTAGCAGACCCATCATCTTATTGGTAACGCTAGACGTCAAGATCTCCTTTAACAGCCTCAGATGGGTGGACGTTTTGCGGGGCATGAAGATGGACTTTAAATTGCCGGAGTATCTGATAAGGATCATGAGATGTTATCTAAGAGACCGGGTGCTCTTCTACACATCCACAGAGGGTATGGGAAGGTATGAAGTAACGTCGGGCGCTGCACAAGGTTCCATACTTGGGACCGACCTTTGTAACGGCAGCTACGACAGACTACTGAGGATGGAGATGTCAGTAAACACATTTATGGTCTGATATGCAGACGACATTGCCACTGTTATCACAGCAAGAAATACGGACGAAGCACAACGAAGACTACAGCAGGTCATGATTAGAACTAGACATTGGTTAAAATCCCATAGGCTACAGCAGGCAATGCAAGACTGAGCTACTGCTGCTCACAAGGAAACACATTCCCACAAAGATAGATATGCGGATCGAGAACGTCGTCTTACCCACTAGAACCCACCCAAACTGACATTTACAGGCCAGACTTAGGGCGATTAATTGCGAACATCGGATGACCTCTCCCAGGCAGGTTAAGCTAACGAAGGAGGGCTGCAATAGTTTTATTTATATAGAAGCGAGATTTGGGGTAAATCCCTACAAACCAGATCCATGGCTAAGAAGCTGCTCTTGGTACAGAGGACGGCCCCTCTAAGAGTTACGTCATCTTACCGAACAGTGTCTGAACCCGCAGTTCTCGTCGGTCTGGTGCTAATAGATCTACAGGCCCTAAAACGGATCAATATATATGACGACAAACTGAACCTCCAACAGGAGTACATATTAGAAGATATTTGACAAGACACGCTGAGCATTTGGCAGTTGATATGGAATAATGACACGCGCGGCAGATGGACCATTAAGGTCATCCTCAATATACAACAATGGATCGGTTGAAAGAAATGTGACGTAAACTTATGTTTGACTCAGTCAATATTTGGACACGGATGCTTCCGCAAGTAGCTACACTAAGAGGTGAAGAAGAAGAGGTGGTAGATGATGCAGAGCACACAGTCTTCCGCTATCAACGCTCGCAACTGTCGAGTGCGACTAGAGATCGGTGAAGTAAAGCAGAAAACCTAAAGATGTGCAGCAGAGAAAATATATGGAGAGCTGTGACAACTTTTGTCAAAGTGATACTCAGGTCAAAGAAAAAAAGAGTCCTTGACGCGGCAACAATATAAAGAGACTGCTATATGGAGAGGGCACCTGAATGCAGGAACACTATGATGTATGGCGTAAGTGCCACAGGGGATCCACCTCAAAGTAATGCGAGACACGTTCGAAACACGTTTATCGTGGATTTACGCGTATGTTTCAAGATATGCCAAATCCAAAAAAGGTTTCTCGCGCACGAAGCACTTCCAAGCAAATTATCGCATGTTTTTTTCTAAAAAACTGGACATATCGCAATTGTACCACTAGAACAGTCAATTCTGAACGGTACACAACTTGTTTGCCAGTTGTCTTCCATGAAATCAGGAAAACCAACCGCCGAAGACCGATCACTCTTCACCACGACAATGCGAGCTCTCACACATTGGCTCAAACAAATGCATTTTTGAGCATTCAAAACAACGATTTGATGAGTCATCCGCCGTATAGTCCTGACTTGGCACCGAATGACCTCTTTTTATTCCCTTACGTAATAAATAGAATGAGAGGTCAACGTTTTTAACACCTGAAGAAGCGGTTGAAGCGTTCAGAGTGCATGTTTTGGAGGTTCCTCAATCAGAGTGGCAAAAGTGCTTCGGCAATTGGTTCAAATGCATGCCAAAGTGTATAGATCTACTGGAAATATTTTGAAAAACAAAGATATGTTCGATGATTTATATTTGTTTTTGTTCTCTAATCCCGAAATATGAAAGGCAACCATCGTATCAGGTATCATGTGTAGATTAGAGCAGGCAAACTATCGATAATCGCAACATTCGATATTTTCAATGGTTTTAATAATAAATATCGATAGAATCGATACTATCGTTAATTTCCCATCACCTATATAGTTCAAACGAAAATGAGAAGCAAAAATCAGGAGATCGATTTATATAGAAGCAATATCAATGCACAGACCAAAGTGAACCAAGGTAAATAAAGTCAGTTGGAAGTCATGAGCCTAATCGGATGAAAATTGCGCCCTCCTTAGGCGCAATGTATCTTAAAGGATACATTCAGTGTCGGATTGCTTATTTTTGTTCAGTTTTGCAAAAAATTTCACATTTGCGATAGTATCCATCGGAAAAATATCAATCAATAGTCAGTCAAAAAATTAAATATAGATAGTATCGATAGTACCATCGATATTTTGCCAGCTCTAGTGTAGATGCTTAAATCTTCTCTAGCTTAGAGGTCTCGGAAGTATCTTGTACCGATTTTTGAAATTTATCAAAGTTTCTAAACCTAAACTATCACAATAGATACGGATAAGTCTATAAAATATATTGTATATAAATGTATCCTAAAAAGGTGTTAAAAACAACATTACATTAAGCTTTTTGTAAACACGTGCAATGTTTCTTTATCGAAATTCATTGAAACTGAGTAAGAGATTCTTATCTAATAACACGTGATAATAATCGCATATAATCTAAAGACGAATATGAGTAAGTGTGATTCTACTTTTAAAAGGGTATCAATTAAAAATTGTTTTCCCCAAAAATACTAATCTTATCGAAGATGTTGGCGGATTGCCCACCACACCACAAGAACCTATAATTTATTTTTTTTTTTGGCAAAAAGCATATGAAATGCTCACTCATTTTAAGTTAATCAATTTTTTATCTCAAAAAGACAATAAGAAACATTTGAAGTACCTTAGAGCAAAGTAAGACAGCGGAACCCACTTTTCTTTTTTTTTTTTCATTTTTTAAATTAAAAAAAAAGTATTAAGTAGCCACTTAAAGTCAAGGAGTAGTTCAAGAAATATAATAAAAAAGCCGCTACTAATCATATTCTTTGCTAGAATTAGCTAATAAAACTTGTCCATCTTTTTATGTCTGCACCACCTAGTCGTACTATTTGGTTGCCCAAAAAGTAATTGCGGATTTTTTAAAAGAAAGTAAATCCATTTTTAATAAAACTTAGAATGAACTTTAATCAAATATACTTTTCTTAATATCGTTAATTTCCCATCACCTATATAGTTCAAACGAAAATGAGAAGCAAAAATCAGGAGATCGATTTATATAGAAGCAATATCAATGCACAGACCAAAGTGAACCAAGGTAAATAAAGTCAGTTGGAAGTCATGAGCCTAATCGGATGAAAATTGCGCCCTCCTTAGGCGCAATGTATCTTAAAGGATACATTCAGTGTCGGATTGCTTATTTTTGTTCAGTTTTGCAAAAAATTTCACATTTGCGATAGTATCCATCGGAAAAATATCAATCAATAGTCAGTCAAAAAATTAAATATAGATAGTATCGATAGTACCATCGATATTTTGCCAGCTCTAGTGTAGATGCTTAAATCTTCTCTAGCTTAGAGGTCTCGGAAGTATCTTGTACCGATTTTTGAAATTTATCAAAGTTTCTAAACCTAAACTATCACAATAGATACGGATAAGTCTATAAAATATATTGTATATAAATGTATCCTAAAAAGGTGTTAAAAACAACATTACATTAAGCTTTTTGTAAACACGTGCAATGTTTCTTTATCGAAATTCATTGAAACTGAGTAAGAGATTCTTATCTAATAACACGTGATAATAATCGCATATAATCTAAAGACGAATATGAGTAAGTGTGATTCTACTTTTAAAAGGGTATCAATTAAAAATTGTTTTCCCCAAAAATACTAATCTTATCGAAGATGTTGGCGGATTGCCCACCACACCACAAGAACCTATAATTTATTTTTTTTTTTGGCAAAAAGCATATGAAATGCTCACTCATTTTAAGTTAATCAATTTTTTATCTCAAAAAGACAATAAGAAACATTTGAAGTACCTTAGAGCAAAGTAAGACAGCGGAACCCACTTTTCTTTTTTTTTTTTCATTTTTTAAATTAAAAAAAAAGTATTAAGTAGCCACTTAAAGTCAAGGAGTAGTTCAAGAAATATAATAAAAAAGCCGCTACTAATCATATTCTTTGCTAGAATTAGCTAATAAAACTTGTCCATCTTTTTATGTCTGCACCACCTAGTCGTACTATTTGGTTGCCCAAAAAGTAATTGCGGATTTTTTAAAAGAAAGTAAATCCATTTTTAATAAAACTTAGAATGAACTTTAATCAAATATACTTTTCTTACACTTTTTTTTCTAAAGCAAGCTAAAAGTAACAGCTGATAACTGACAGAAGAAAGAATGCAATTACAGAGTCACAAGCTGTGAAAAAATTTGTCAACGTCGACTATGTATATTAAAAATCCGCAATTACTTTTTGGGCAACCTAATAGTATTAGCCAGTTGACAAGTAAACATATTTAAGTTGAAAGTTGTCTAACATATGAAAGTTAATAGAAACGACAGAACCATTGAAAAATGAAAATGAAATTTAAAAGAAATATGCTTAGAGTGGAGTATAATGAAAAGTTTCCCATGAACATTCCATTAAGGAACAAACAAACTTCTCTCATATCTAGAAGTGCTCTCCGATTAAGTTTTAAGCTCAATGATAAGCGACCTTCTTTTTAAAGCCGAGCTCGACCGACGTGCCGCAATACAAAAGTTCTTTTGAGGGAAATTTTTACATGACATAGTACTTCACAAATATTGCCAGCATTAGGAGAGGATAATCACCGCTGGAACTTGTTCCTGATGTCCTCGCCGGAATTCGAACCCAGTCGTTCAGCCTCATATTCTAACCTCCACGCTACTGTGGCCTTCTAGAGAAGAGTACACAGCACTATTAATCGGTTATTATTATCTAACATCACAGGATTCACAGAATAAGTTTAAGCCAAGCGATCAGCCGACATAATTTTTTTTTTAATTTTTGGCAGTACTTGCCATTGAAGATTACATCTTTTTCTCTTTTTACATGCATTCTTTTTTTACGTATTCTCCTAATTGATGATATTTTCAATCGGCAGATTTGATATACTTAATTATGTTCATGGGGACTATCCACTTTATGTTTTCGCATGTGTCCTAACCCTCTATTAGAAAATCCTGCTAATATTGCATGATATCCAAAACTATCTAGTACAACTTTGTACTGAAATTCTATCCAAAACATCTGACTTGCTTTGGATAGTACTAAAATAAAGCGTTGTTTCCATGCCACTGCCATTTTTTCAGGTTTTGATTTCATCTGAGAGTATGACAGAACGCCATACCAGAAGCAATTGCACCCGATCCTATTAAAGCAATTTGTCATCCATATAGTCTAACATCATTTGATTAATAACAATTTTTTTCGATAAGATTAGGACAAGCCATACATTTTGTTGTTTTCAATATTTTGTTACTAATCTCATCATCACAAAGGAAGTAACAATAATTTTTTGACAATTATTTACAGTATTTAAAAAAAGAATGTTCTATCTCGAATTACCTATTCCCCTGTGTATGTGGTGCGCAAACTGCGAAATCGCCACCATATTTATTTGCACTCCAATTTATATCAAATCTAATAAATTTTTCAGATTTGTTTGCACACTTAAAAAATAAAACCAAGAAATAATTACAAAAAAAAAACAGAAAAGAAGCAAAATAAATTTTGGTAGCCATATCCGAATTTAGACCGAAATGAACCATATACAACACGGATGTCGAATAGCCCAACATAAGTCACTGTGTCAAATTTCAGCGAAATGTATTATAAATGCGCCTTTTATGGGGCCAAAACTTTAAATCGAGAGATCGGTCTAATGGCAGCTATATCCAAATCTGAACCGATCTGGGCCACAACCCACTGTCCCAAATTTCGGCGACATCGGACAATAAATGCGCCTATTATGGGCCCCAAACTTTAAATCGAGAAATCGGTTTATATGGCAGCTATATCCAAATTTGGACCAATCTGGGCCTTGTCCCAAATTTCAGCAAAATCGGATCTTAAATGTGGCTTTTATAGGCCTAAAACCTTAAATCGGCGGATCAGTCTATATGGGGGTATATGAAGATATAGTCCGATATAGCCCATCTTCGAACTTAACCTGCCTATGAGCAAAAAAATATCTCTTATTTTAAATATTGTAGCGTGATTTCAAAAGACAGACGGACCAACAGACGGACATGGCTAGATCGTCTTAGATTTTTACGATGATCAAGAATATATATACTTTGTAGGATCGGTGGTGGGTATAATAAAAAAACAAGAAAAAAATTAATCATACATATTAATCATCCTAGCTTATTATAACCCCACTACCAAATCCTTAGTTATATCCAAATATAGGCTGGTCTGGATCATATTTGATTCGGACCCCAAAAACTCTTATGGAAGTCGCAGTTTCATTGAAACCGGGCAATAAATCCGTTTTTTAATTGGTATTAAGAGCCTAAATATGTTCCAAATTTCTGCTCAATATCTAAATTTTTGAAGGCTGTAGCGTGATTACTTTTATATATATATATATATATATATATATATATATATATATATATGTATATATATATATATATATATATATATATATATATATATATATATATATATATATATATATATATATATATATATATATATATATATATATATATATATATATATATATATATATATATATATATATATATATATATATATATATATATATATATATATATATATATATATATATATATATATATATATACATATATATATATATATATATACATATATATATATATATATATATATATATATATAAAAGTAATCACGCTACAGCCTTCAAAAATTTAGATATTGAGCAGAAATTTGGAACATATTTAGGCTCTTAATACCAATTAATATAATATAATATAATAAATTAATATATATATATATATATATATATATATATATATATATATATATATATATATATATATATATATATATATATATATATATATATATATATATATATATATATATATATATATATATATATATATATATATATATATATATATATATATATATATATATATATATATATATATATATATATATATATATATATATATATATATATATATATATATATATATATATATATATATATATATATATATATATATATATATATATATATATATATATATATATATATATATATATATATATATATATATATATATATATATATATATATATATATATATATATATATATATATATATATATATATATATAGTAGCGTCGTATATGGATATTTTAATGTGTTGCAAATGGAACGACTAAATGAATACACCAACAATCCTATGGTGGTGGATATAAAAACTAAAAAACATTAAAAAAATTTCGAAAAATATTTACAAAAAACGTTAAAAAGTATTAAAAGAATAAAATAATTAAAAAGTAATAATAAAAAAAGAAGCAAAATAAATAAATATATATTACAAAGATCCAAAAATGTAAAAAAAACCCCAAAAAGAATTAAAATAATTAAAAAAAGGAAAAAAACATGAGTAAATATATCTTAAAAAAAATTATAAAATAAATATATAAAAAAAAACTTATTTTTTATTTATGCTCGAAGTCTTTCTTTTTTATTATTTATTCATTGATTTTTCGCATTTCAATGAAATGCAATATCAAGATAGAATGATCTACAACAAAAAATGCATTTATTTTTGGAACTATTGACATCACTGTTTCTATTTCCTATTTAACTTACATATCTTAATAAGAAACAAAACACGAACAAAAACTTAATAGTTATGCAAGCGTCTTCAACAGTGGTTGTGTGCTTTGCTACTGTCTTCTCCTTTTTCTTATTGGACTTGGACTGCTTAATTAATTTAATTTTATATTTTGAAATATAAAATAACACACAACACCACAAACACACTCAGATTCCTATTTACCAGCACAAAGACGAAATTGATAAAACGAAACCATATCAAATGCAATAAAGATGAAGCTACCGGATGCTAAAAGCTATGTAACAGAGCCACCAAATAAACTAAAAAAAGCATAAATCTGACATTAAATTAAGGAGTAGTAACACAAAAAAACAGCTTTTGCAGAACACTTTGCAACAGAATACCATGAGCCAAACTTAGAGAGAGTGAGAACAATAGATAAAGAGATAAATTACAACAAGAGACACTAGAAACACTACATGTTATCAACGAAATGCATGAATTACAAAGCAGCCACAGCGAGATCGCAAGCAACTATTGGTACAACGGATGAACAAAGTCGAATAAGAAAACCCAGATGACTACGTCAACAGTCAGTCGCAAAACTATTAGGTTTTTGTTTGTGTTTTGTTTAGACATGTATGTAAGTTAAATAGGAAATAGAAACAGTGATGCAAATAGTTCGAAAATAAATTTATTTTATTGTAGATCACATCTTGAAAATGCATTTCATTGAAATGTGAAATATCGGTGAATAAATAATAAAAAAGAAAAAACTTCGAGCTTGAATTTAAAACAAAAAATAGAAAGCATTGAATATGATCTCGAGCTGGAAGATGTTCGAAAAATCACGAAAAGATTTTAAAGATCAAAATAAAAGAGCGTAAACAGACATAAAAAATTAATGAAAAAGGCCGAGTTAAAACTAGTGAACATATATAAATGGCAATTCCACGAAAATTGAGGCCATTACTTAAAAAAATAAAATTTTAAATTTCTAAGTAAAATTATACCTAAGGGTAGCCTTAGAAGTAAAAATATTAATTTCAATATAAAAAATGCAATTAAACTCCTTCTAAAGGCCAAAACAGAATGAGCGCATTGTGCTTTGTTTTTCAGTGTCGCCTTGGAAAATGCAACTCTGCAAACAAATCCCACAAAATCAACGCGCAAAAGTAAAACCATTTTTATACTCACCACCATAGGAAGGGGGTATTCCGTTTGCAACACCTCGAAATATATTTTTGATCGTCTCGAAATTCTGCGCCGATCTAGCCATGACCGTCCGTCTTTAAAGCCGCTTTAAAGTTTGCACAGATACTTAATATCAATTTAGGACGTTGGGGATTGCAAATGGGTCATATCGGTTCAGATTTAGATATAGCCCGCATCGATCTCCCGATTTGACTTACTGAGCCCTTCAAATCTGCAACTTTTATCCGATCAGCCTGAAATTTTTCATGTGGTGTTCCGCTATAACTTTAAACAACTGTGGCAAGTACGGTCCAAATCGATCCATAAACTGATAAAGCTCCCACATAAACCGATATCCCGATTTGACTTCTAGAGCGCGTACAAGCCGCAATTTCTGTCAATTTGGATTTGGCTGAAATTGAGCTTTTAGTTTTTTGTTATGACTGAAATTTTGCATACGGTGTTCTGCTTCAACTTGTGCCAAATACGGTCCAAATCAGTCTTTAAACTGATATAGCTCCCATGTAAACCGGTTTCTCGATTATCCTTATTGGGTTTCTAGAAGCTTTAATTTTTGCTGCTTTGATTTTAAGTTTGGTATGTAAAATAAAATTATGCCATATAACCATATCTATTTGTATAAATTTTTAGCAGAATCTATTGTGGTGGGTTTCCAAGATTCGGGCCGGCCGAACTCACGCTTTTACTTGTTAACTTTAAAAACTTTTTCAACGCGACGCTCAAAAATAAGGCAAGCACAGCGCGCTTATTCTGTCTTGGCCTTAAAAGTCCCAAACATGCTCGCTTTTCATGTAACCGCTGAACATCCAACTTATAATAGGCCGCATCACTGTTTTTCAACAATGGTAAAATCCTTTCAATGCTAGCTTTTAGAAAATATTGGAGTTTACTGTTGAAAATATGTCCTTGAACTACGCCAAGATTTAAGGTGCTAGCCAGTCGTAGCACATTAATTTTGAGATTGAAGTCCGTAACTCCCGTTTCACATTTTCAATACTGGCAAAATCTATGACATAAAATGATAGTTCGATAGACGAGGGCTGCTACATAAATTTCTGGCCTAATAATGAAAATGCTTTTTTTTATCCTCGACCAGTTAGGAAAGGCAAAATCGGGCGGATCCGACTGTATAATACCCTACAAAATCGATTCTACGTACAACATTTTATACATATAACCTATGCTTAAATATAGTCTGTATTTTAAATACCTATTGAAATCCCGAACCTTGCAAGATCTTTTTACGGCAGGACCTAAATTGTGGCTGCTGCAGTTTTAAAAGCGTATATCGGCTATAAGATGTATTTTGGAGCTTTATCTAATCCATGACTGATTTTGATGAAATTTCGCACACATATTGAGACGTCAAATAAAACACGTCATGCAAAATTTTGTCAAGATCGGATCAAAATTGTGGCATTTAAAGCCTTGAAAAGCCATATCGGATGAAGAATATTTTATTCCGATACAAAATATTCCCAAGATTTATTTTTTCAAAAAAAATGTTCATGTTTTTTTGTAATTAAATAATTTAAAAGTTGTTTTAGGACATGTTTTTAATTTTATTTAATTTTTTTTTTGAGTGTACCCCACTTCAATCGCCTTGCAATTGTCCATATTTTATTAAATTAAGCTTTGGTTGTTAATCAAGAGAGTAAGAATTTTAAATGCGTGTGCAGCAGACTCTGTGGGCATTGGGCACTCTGCGATAATGTTGATTATGACGTCTGTTTTCAGAGAGAAGAGAGGCAAAACGAGAGCGAATGAAAGAGTTAACCACCTGCAAAGGTGTTAATGACAATCTTAATAATGATGATAAGTGGCAATCATGAGCATGACGATTGTATCGACGCGTTTTAAATTATTGGATTTATCAGCATTTTTAAACTTTTGTTCAAAGAGTTGCAAGTTTAATGTGTTATTAAGCGTGGCTAAGAGAAGTACGTAAAACGTTCGCAAACAAATATTAAAAATAAATTTCGGCTATTGTAAAAAAAAGCAGTACGTTTTTTAATTATAAGGAAACATATTATGGTGAAATTTTAAATCGATCATTCAAATAAGTGCTAAATAAAATATTTTAAAGGAATTTTGCGAGCAAAAAAAAATAATTACGAACAATTAAAACTGAAACTTGGCTTGCAAATTTGCCCATGAACATTCCATTAAGGAAGAGGTTCAAAATTGATTTATTATAAAAAAACACACACACACAGTTTATGAATTCTTTTGCCATCTGGAAAGAAAAAAAACAGCTGTTTTGTCGAAATCTCTCAAAAGTCAAAGCAAGAAACAAGATTAAAGTCTCAGTAGTAGTATACGTTGGCTCATATCGAAGTGAGTATCCATTCCATCTACTTCCACTATTGCCAAACTTGTTCGCTCTCTTGTTTTCATTTTTCAAACAAAAAAATTAATTTAATGCCATAAGTGAATGCAATTACCAAAATTTTTTTTCTCTTCTTTCGAAAACATAGCATTTAAATAATGGTTTGTACTTGAACCAAAACCTTAAAACAAATACAACATACCATCTAATTAAGATTAAGGTGTATTTAAAATGAAATAATTGGCAGAGTTCCAATAATTGTGGTAAATTATATACAATTAAAGCCCCAAAAAAGTTTATTGCCACTAGATGGGAGGAATTATTAATGAATTGTGTAAAAAAACTCACAAACACAAATAAAAAATGTTGAAAAAAATGAAATGGAAACAATTGTTGAGATATTGAAATTATAACTGTCAACGATTAATTACAAAAAGTAAAAACGTGCTAAGTTCAGCCGGGCCGAATGTTAATATCTACAACCATGGATTCTGCTAAAAATTTACAAAAAAATTTAATAGTTTCACTTTACAAAACAAATTTCTGCCAAACCAAGTTAAAAACGAAGCTATTGGGTTGCCCAATGGGAGATGCACAACAACTAATCCCATGGCAGCCGGTTGTACGTACCGGATTGACGAGATGGATTCCTTCATCGGGAAGTGCTGCCGCCTCAGTGTACAACACACTGCTACAACAACAACAACCTTGGCGTGCTTTCTACGCACGATTATGGTCCGCACCGGATTGAAAAACAAAATCCCTGATGATAATCAGAATTGTCGATTTTGGAGTGAAGATCGGCCAGAGGCATTGCAAGAGCTACCAATGGATCCAGAAAAAGTCACAGTTTGGTGCTTGCATAACATGTGGTTTCAACAAGACGGTGCCGCATGCCACACAGCACGCATAACAAGTTGGCCGCCTAGATCGTGCGATTAAACGCGTTTAGACTTTTTTGTGGGTCTATGTTAAAGCTTATGCCAATACAGGCAAGTCCGCTTCAATTGACGCATTGGAAGACAACATTGATACCGGCCGAAATATTACAAAGAGACTAAGCGAATGGACCATTTGAGGCGCAGTCACGATCAATATTTGTATGAAGTAATCTTCAAACATTAAATTATATGGACCGTACTATCGATACAAATGAAGATTTCATGCATTTTTTTGAATTTCGCTGCATGGAGTGGATGCATTTCCGATCATTGTGGATGCATTCCGATCATTACGTCATTACGGCGGTGAAGGAGCACTGAATATATTGCAAGGTGCTGTGCCAACATAGACAGCAGTGGGTCACAAGCGTCATCGTCGTCGGACTATGTGACCCCTCCGACCTCTCCCGTGCGGCAATATACGTAACAGCAGCACCCCAGCCCCAGTATTACTGGGCCAGTCCTGGGAAATGTATCAATTTTGAATTTAATTGCAACGGTCTCCGAGGCAAGATCTACGACATAGTACATTTTATGCATATTGGTTGCAGCGATTCAGGAGACAAAGCTGACCAACAGCAACCTGCACAGTTCTCTCAGATACAATGAGCTACGTAAGGATCGCTTAAGAAGTAGAGGTGGTAGGTAGTAGGTGCTCTTGGCGCTTGTGACACCTACATGGAATGAATGGCGATAGCAGCCAAACCTCGTACTGCCGAGATAGAGCTATGCAACGTGTTTATACTGCTGGTTGGTAGTTGCGACCCAGTTAATGGCCAATTTACAGGCCCGACATTAGTGTTCTAGTGGACTTAAATACGCATCACGTTTAATGTCTTTTCTCCCCTAGGCAAAGCAGATTGAAGACTCCACGTATTGCACGATGATGGAGGATGCCTCCACTAGGACTAGCATAAGAAAGAGGTGCAATAGCTTGCCAAACATTTCCATTGCATTCCCTGATACGTATCCGGGCAAGACGTCATTTCTTTGAGATCAGACCACCTCCCCATAATACTCATCATGACAGACCACCTCCCCATAATACTCATCATCGACAGACCACCCGACTTCATAATCTCTGAGCGCCGGACGCTTATCAATTAGAAGAAGGCCGACTGGGTCGGCTTCAGGGAGTACACCAATCGCCGCTACAGTGAGCTAACACCCCCGGCATGGGATAGTTGTGAGCACCGCATAGGTTGGTGCTGTGAGCACCACACTATGTGGTGTTCAGTGCTGTCACGAGAAGCTTAGCTGCGAGCTACCGTGTAATGGTCAATCAGCGGTACGAGCGGATAATCACAGTGAGAGGCCGGGCGGCACCGGTTCTAGCACAAATACTGAATGCCTATGATGTTCGGTATGCCAAGGCGGGTTAATGGCGTCTTTAAATAGCCAATGGCCACCCTGTTCCCGCGGCTTTGGACCAAAACTAGCTTGATCACCTACAGGAGCTTGACGAGGATCCACAGAAGATGTGGTGGTTCCAGGCCATCTCCGCACACATTTTCCGTGGCTTCAATCAGCCTGGCATTGGACCTATCGAAAGCATTAGACACGGTCAGCCATGCCAAACTATTTTAGGACATTGCCAACGCGTCTCACCAGCCAGACATGAAACGCTGGGTCGCCAATTATCTGTGAAGTCGCCTGTCATTTGTGAAATTTAGCGATAATAAGTCGGAACCCCGTAAAATGAAACAGGGATTTCCTCATGGCGAGGTGATATCTCCGGCACTGGTTAACCTCTACTTATCCTCCATTTCACGCCCTCTAAACGGCATTGAGATCGTTTCATATGCGGACGGTTGTACGATCATGTCATCAGGGCCATAACCCAAAATTGACATTTGCGAAAGGATAAACGTCTACGTCAACGAACTTGCCGCTTCTTTCGCTGGAAGAGATCTGAAGATATCTGCCCTCAAATCTCACGTTGTTCACTACATAGATGCATGAAGTGGGTATAGAGCTGAAAGTGATAGACGATGGTGTGATTCCGACCATCAAGCGTCTCAAAATACTTGGTGTCACATTTGACAGCTCTTACACTTTCTCCTCACATGCCAACCATGATCCCTCTGGACGCATGCGAAGTTTTTGAATCTGGATATTCAACAGAACTAAGCAGATAAAAATAAAATACTACACATTGCTACAACAACAAAAAGATCAAAAGTTTCAGCTTGTTATCCCATGGTGGCTGGTTTATTGAAAGTGCAAAATAGACGCTTTCCAAATAAATGCCACATGTGTGTTTATTAAAATTAAAACCAACGTATGGAAAAGTCATCAAAACATGCATTGCTATCGTTTGTTCAATAGAGCAGAGTAAACAGGCAAGTTAAGTTAAACAAGAAGTTTCAAAAAACAATTGAATGTTATAAAAATCTACTGGATTATTGCGTAGACTATCTGACTTGGCGTATATAGATAATAAAAACAATTGTTCTTTGAATACGTCTCCATGCCATAATAGCAGAAACATAAAATGTTGCTTTATATATAGGGCTAACCAAAACATTTGGCCTATTTTCTCTTAAAAAAATTAAAGTCACTTTAATATTAAAATTTTAAGACCCACTTGAGTTATCTCAAGAATTTATGGCTTAGCTTAGCCTTTTAATATAAAAAGTAATTGCCGTAATCTAAAATATCTTTATGGTCGCTATATCACACAATGTTGAAAGCTGTTTTATGGACACCATTACAAAGAACTTTTAGCTAATTTTGGCAACAAAATAGAAGTGCAGAACACTTTTCTTGTGTATTAAGTGATTTGTCGGTTCGCCTATAATGGAATGGAAACATCTATAGACATCTAATATCTGGTATCAGCCTTTTCCAACCTAACCTATTACATTGGTTACATTTAACATAAATAGAAGAGTCTTAGATTAGGTTTGAGTGGCAATCTGTCCCGTCCATTGTGATACCACAGATGAAGGGAACTTAATTGTTTAAAATGATATCTGATTTCCATAAAAGTAACGAGATTTATTATAATAACACCAAAGCATTGGGAGTTATGCTAGAGCTGCCTTAAAATGTTGGTCTGTCGCCTCAGTGTACAACACATTGCTACAACAACAACAATAAATTCAGTAAAACGGTCTTAGAAACCGAACGGTCTTGTAGGCTATTGAAAGAATATCTTTAAGGATCTCTATAACTTACAGGGCCTCATCATGCCTTAAATCCTTTTAAGGGATTTGAAAGGAAATCTCTTCACACCGCCTAATGGTATTTAGATGTAGATAATTTCATCGAAAAACTTAGAATGCTTGAATCACCCTAAAGATGATATTTTTTATACACATCACTATAGGATAGGGGATATTCTAAGCTAATCGTTTCGTTTGAAGCACCTCGAAATATTGATCTGCGACCCCATGAAGTACATATTTTCTTGATCGTCTACAGCTATCTAGCCATATCCGCCCGTCGTCCGTCTTTCGAAATCACAACAGCTGTCGAACGCCCAGCTTGAAGTTTTGCACAGATACTTTTTATTGATGTAGGTCGGTGGGGATTGCAAATAGACCATATGGGTTCAGATTTGGATATAGGCCAACTATAAATTCATCTGCGGATTTGAATTCTCGAAAGAAAATTGTTCGCTTGAGTGACACAGCATTTGTATATTTGGCAGAAAATCCATTTGAAGATGTAAAATATCCCGGTTTTGTTGTTGTTGTTATAGCAGTGTGTTGTACACTAAGGAACAGACCTTGCCGATGATGGACTCCTTCGGGTCAATCCGGTACGTACAACCGGCTGCCATGGGATTGATCCAGTTTTGTGTTATTACAAATTCAACAAAGGGCTTTCTAGTAAAATTCAATAAGTCTGTGAGAAGTAGCTCATATAGGTATCACTATGGGTTATATGATCGCAGTGGAATGGGGACTACAACTTTCGATGAAATTCTGTTGTATATATAAAACTGACTAAATACTTTTCTTCAAATGGGAACATGTATGCAGTATATAGTAACAATTTTCTTTAAAATCGCTCTATAAAATCTGCTGAGTTCATACAAACCAAAGAAGACTATCGTTTGAGTGACACCATCTTAATGGGTTCGACAGGAAGTCTTAAAATGCTTAAAGCTCCATTAAATGGTTATATTATATATACAACAAATGCATAATTCACAATAGAGACTTCGAACGATTTTACTCGTTCACTCGTTCGTAGTTTGGACTCTGAATTCTTTGTTCAGAAATAACACATTGTATAAGACTATTGAGAACGGAGTGAAACAGATAACAAGGCACGAGATGAGTGAATGCAAAAAAGAGCTCTTTAGCAAAAATAAAGATTGATTTAGATTTCAGTGAGTGCACGTTGTAGAATGCATGTATTCGGGTACATTTTGCCACAGATAGAGTATTACTTTTCTTGTCGTCTGCTTTCGTAGTACGAAATTCGTACGATGACAAAGTGGTTGATTTGGCAAAAGCATGGGTAAACGCACACACACGTGTAGTTTTTTTTTGAGAAAATATACAGTTTGCTAACGATATGTGTGATCAGTTCATCTTTTGAAAATGACAACGAGACAATTTCATATGACTCAGTGTACAGCGAATAATTTCTCATATCTCAATGTAGCGGAGATGAATTTGAGATAAAAATACTCCCAAGCAATGAATGGTGTTTGCTTTTCAAAATTATCTACTCAACAGCAACTTGTTCGTTTTACTCTATCTTCAATAGTCTTGAAATACAATAACATGAGGGTTTAGCGAAAACAGTTACCAATTAATGGTTTTTTGCAGGCCTTTGATACAAACAAAAGAAGTCGTCCGTTTGAGTCATTCGTTGAACTTAAAATAATTTCGTTTAACTTTGTGGACGATCTAATATGCGCAGCGATGTATTATTACAAACTCAACAAAGCCCTGCCTAGTTTAGCCCAGTAAGTCTGGTTTTAGACTATGGAAAATATCTAATTGAGGTATTACTGTCAATTTACACAATCTCTGGGAATGGAAATGGGAGTTTGATTTTTAAATCCAACCCAACCATGTCCATAAATGCTGAAGCTAGAGGTATTTTAAATTTAAATCTAACGTCTACAAATTCAATACAATGTGTTGTAAGTAAATTTAGCTAAAAATTATACCAAAGTCTAAACATTGAAACACTTAAAATAAGTGTTTGTTTAAAAATTATCCCAAATTGGGTCATAAACAAGCCAATGCACACGCTGCCTTTTAACGCCAAGAGGGGAACGAAACTTGCATATAATTTAAGTATACAATTACTCTCATAGGCATTTGTATTCTCTAAGATAATGATATTTATAACCCAAGTATAAAAAATACTATCTAAACAATTGTTTTTTCACTCTTATCATTTCTAGAATCGTTTCAATTCATTGTTGAATTGTACGTCTGATAAAACATCATAACCTCGGACTTCACCATACTCAGAGGTTGTAGGCATAGGTGTGCGAAAGCTCAAAAATTAACAATGGATACGGATCGCAAACATATCACTTCGGAAAGTGTAAACAGCTCCCTCGACTTACCCATGGACGCCTATAGTCAAAACTCTAATGACGATTTGAAACCCCGCAAACATCGTGTCTACAAATCAAAAGTTTTCATTATTGCCATTTCATTTTCATCGATTTTACTCTTGGTTATGACTGCAGCCTTTATTGTGCATTATACCGTTGGTTTTCCTTCGTCCCTATTGCCGGAAGAGGGGGAGAAAGAAGCTTTAATTATGGATATGCCAGAGGAACAACGTGAATGGGTTGAAAGTGGACTTAGGGAATTGAAAACAGCTGTGCATAGGGTTGACAATAAAAGAAGAGCCAAAAATGTGATATTGTTTGTGGGAGATGGCATGGGACCCAATACTGTGACGGCGGCAAGAATTATGGGCTTCAAGGAGGAGGGTTTAATGTCTTGGGAAAAGTTTCCCGATATGGGTCTACTGAAGGTAAGTAATATACCGATTTTTTTGTAGGAAAATATTTCATTCCATGATTTTTGTTTATAATTTCAGACCTATTGTGCCAACAAACAAGTACCAGATTCATTCTCCACAGCTACTGCTCTCTTTTCGGGTATTAAAATCAACTATGAAACAGGTGGTGTAGATTCTTCGGTTAGCTTGGGCAATTGTTCTGCCTCTTTGAATCATGAACATCATGTGCAATCTATACTAAAATTGGCCCAAGATGATGGCAAGCTCACTGGTTTTGTAACTACCACTCGGGTTACACATGCCACACCGGCTGCTTTGTATGCCCATACACCAGATCGTCGCTGGGAATGTGAGAAGACTATGCCTGCCACAGCCATAGGGGAGGGTTGCCGGGATATCGCCCGTCAACTTATTGAAGATCCTACGGGACAAAAAATCAATGTCATTATGGGTGGAGGCAGACAAATGCTGGTCTCCAATGTTACAGGTTCACTGGCAGATCCCATAGATACATGGTCCTGCAAATCGGCGGATGGCCGTAATCTCATCAAGGAATGGGCCAGCGTGAAAAAGGCCAACAACGAAGCCTTTGTAGTGGCCCAAAACACAGGCGAATTGGAGGCCATAGATGCCGAAAATACAGATTATGTTTTGGGCATCTTTGCCAACGGTCATTTGATGTATGATTTTGAACGCGATACCTCGGCCAAAGGCATGCCTTCATTGAAACAAATGACCTTAAAAGCTTTGGAGGTTTTAAGAAGTAAAAATCAAGGCTTTCTTTTGGTTGTAGAGGGTGGTATGATTGATCAGGCCCATCATCGGGGAACTGCTCGCAAGGCCCTCAATGAAGTTTTGGCTTTTAACGAGGCCATTAATGCTACCATCAATGCTTTGGGCAGAGATCTCAAGGATACTTTGGTTATTGTGACGGCAGATCATTCACATACCTTGAGCATTAATGGACATGCGGCAAGGGGTACAGATATTTTGGGAGTAGCGGGTAATTCCAAAACCGAGGGTACTCCCTATACCATATTGACATATGGCACCACATATCAGGGTTTTCAGGCTGATGAGAATGGCATGCGTGTTGATCCTACGCTTCATGATACAACCGATTGGGAATACACACAACAGGGTGCTATCAATACAGATGAGAATTATCATGGAGGCAGTGATGTGACAATACATGCAACAGGTAAGTGAGGGAATGAATATGGGGAAATTCATGAGACAATTAATTTATTTGTTTTTGTATTCTTTCTTTTCAGGTGCCATGTCTTATCTTTTCCATGGAGTCCATGAACAATCCTATGTGGCCCATGCTATATCATATGCTTTGCGAATTGGCCGTTTTCGCGACAGTTCCATAGCGGAAAGTCTAGCCGAATTTTTACCAGCATAAAATTTTGGATTTAGTTGTCTAATTTTTAGGACTTTTCCTGGGAGCCTTTATAGAATCTTGTCTTGAATATTTATAGTTTAGTTAATTTTTAATATAATTAGTTGCTAAATAGGCATATTTGTGATAACAAGAGCTAAGTAAAATTTTTAATTTATAAATGAAAATAGTATTTAAATTTTAATTAATTATTTTTAATTTTTCTAGTTAAAATAAATATATTTTTGTAATCACGAAATCAATTGGTCCAACTAATTTCTTTTTATTAAAACTGCTTTAATCCGGAAAATGATAATATAAATTACATAGTGATTTTGAAAATTATGTTGAGAAATTATATTTAATAAAAAAATAACACAATACCAGACATGAAGCAACTTAGGGGGATAGTATGGAAAATAATTAGGGATTTTGTAAGTAGCAAGGAATTCCTGACTTATATTTCTTTTTCGAGGTTACTTTTAAGTATTTAGAGAGCATAACAATCCGATTACTGGCTTAGGTGTATGTCCATACTGGCATGGAGCGTATTAATTACCGCAACCTCTTTTCCACCTTACCTTGTTAAAAAATTATAACAATTTTTGAGATCTTAATAAATTGTTTTTGTTGTTCCACTTCAGTGGGTTTATGATTTATGATGGGTCTATGTTAGGGGTTTCAAAGTTTTAAAGATTCTTTCGCGGATATTCTTTGTTAGTTCGTTAACGCGTTAACACTTTTCAGTGTTATCTTCCCAGAAGGTTTTTGAATCTCAAGCTAATGTACAAAAGACATCTGTATACCAAATTGCATTGGAATCTGAACTTTGTCCCAAAAACAGAGCCTAAACTAGTAAAAAAAAGTATGGAGGGGCTTAAGTCGGGCGATGCCGAAATTTTGATACTCTACTCCACGCAAGCTTAATCTTCAGAATTAAAATTGACATTAAAATTAAGTGTAGAATTTCCCTACATATTAAAGGAGTCGTAGACAAATCCGTTCTGCAAAATTTTGAGAAGATCTGTTGACTAATGCGTTAGCAAAGTCTCTAAAATTGAAATTCCGTGGATACTTTGGAGCTATATCTAAATCTGAACAGATTTTAATGAAATTCACTAGCGGTTAAAAGAGTCATAAGAAGAGGAACCCCTGTGTCAAATTTTATGAGGATCGTTTAAGAAAAGACCAAATTATTGCAGTATTGCTAAAAATCGAACGAAATGTATATATATTACTTTGAAATTCAACAGCTATGACAGAAATTATAAGGGAATTCTTTGTACCAAATTTCGTGTGAAACGGTTAACAAGAGACTACATTAGTGCAAAATTAGTCAAAATCGGACGAAAATATATAGGGGAACTGTACCCAAATGTGAACCGATTTCAACCAAAACCCACACCTTTAGTAGTTGTCGCAGAAGAAAGCGTATTGCAAGTGTTTGAAAAGATCAGGTGATAAATATCGGACAATACATAAATATGGGAGCTATATCTAAATCTAAACCAATTTTTATGAGATTCACAAGTCATCTTCCGCAAAATTTCGAAAGGATCGGTTAATAAGGAGCTCTTTATTGCATTTTTTTCTCACAATCGGACTAACATATATATGGATGCTACTAAGTTTGTAATACCCTGTACCACAGTAGTGGTTTAGGGAATAAAAGTATATTTAAAATCATTAGCCCTATTTTCGGATCATTCTAGCCGTTATAAAATGGAAAACAATAGCCATTTCATTACCTCCAATATTTATAGAGGTTCAACTGATTCTTGTTCAAATAAATTGCGTTTTTTTTAAATACCAACAAAGTAATTTTGTGCAATATGCAAAATATTTATTCCAGCATGCTATTAATCACACAAAATGGCTTGTGCCATCACCTTATTTTCAAACAAGTTGATTCGTGCATGAGCTTGATAATTAAAATTTTGTAATCAAGCTTAAATTGTTTGAAGTTGAATTGAAATTGAAATTTGTTTGGTTATTAAATAAATAAATAAACATATAATAGAACATGCATGTATCACTTACCTTCTACATATCGCCTTAATATTTTTTATTGAAATAAAGTACAATTAATTTCAGCTGCATCACATCAACTTCGCTTCACTTTGTCACTTTAAACACTTGCACACAAACAATGGGGCCAAATCAATTGTAAGCTTTATCCAACTTTTATCCTTATAATTGTCCAATATGTTCCATAATTTGGATTTCTATCTCTTTATTCATTAAATTGTTAAATCACTGAATGGCAAATTTACGAGTTGTACTGTTGCGCTTACTGCAATAGTACAATGCCGCCAATATTTGCTATTATAACGCCGTTGAATATTTAACCTATAACAGCATTGCCATTTAAGACATATTAACCCAGGTGGTGAACAGCAAAAAGCTGAGTAAAATTTTTTCTCGCGAAGTGCACTGACTTTCAAAAAAATTTGGTTGAGTGTTTACATTATAGTTAAGAACTATAACACACAACCAATGAAAAATGACGCGAACTAGTAACATACCCAAAATCAGTGGCTAGTGACACTGGTTTTGACTGATAGTGCAGTAAATATTTTGTTCTTGGACAACTGCCACTGTTTTATGGTCTATTTTCTAAACAGATTCACTTTGTCAATTTTATTCCATTGTGATATCACAGTAGTGACATACCAGGCCTCTGTTGGGAATCGAACCCGCGACCTTCGCACTGGTTGTTGTTGTAGTAGTGTGTTGTACACTAGAGCGACAGCCCTTACCGGTGAAGGAATCCATCGGGTGAATTCGGTACGTACAACCGGCTGCCATGGGATTGATAATCCGAGCACGCTACCAACTCGGCTACCGGGGCGACCTACATGTAGTGTTAGTGTGCCACAATTCATACGTTAAAATACCATATGATCTGAAAAAAAAATTTTGTTGTTTTTGTTTTTCAACCATAAGCTGTGCTTTGAGATTATCTCGTGACTTGTGATTTTCTCGTAAGCTATTCAGAAGTAAAATGGTTATCGGGTGCGTGAACTTGTGTCAACATGAATTGTTCGTGCGTGAGCGGGAGTTATTAAAATGTTTGTCCCGTGAGTGTGAGTGAAAAATTACTCACGTGCACATCTCTAATGTCAACAGCTGATAACAATCCCTTTGCCCAGTGCATATTTGGCTGTCAAATACATGCAGTCACAATCGTTCGTTCTTGAATGCTGTAACAAAGTGTTGGTGTTTATAAGCTTAACTAGCTTTAGTTTTCATATTAAATAGATAAATAATAATAATTATTTTAATTAATTGATGAGTTTTTCAATTACTATAAAGGAAATGCTAAACACAACAAAGTGATTTAAGAATACCAAAAAACTGAACGCTTCTCCAACATATGTCTCACAATAAATGGCACAAGCATTTTGATCAAACAGCCGGGAATATAAAAAAAGATAAAATGAAAAGCTAAACAAGATAAAATGTGAAATAAAAAGTAATTTAAAAAATATGTCGATGGATTTCAAGTGAATATAAGAGTTTTTGTTTATAGTTTGAGTTAACAAATGATTAGATCATTTGCTTGTTGCCTGGGTGTTTGTGATTTTTTTTATAAGTGAAATTACGGTGGTGCACAACGCAGCAGGCAATAGAAAACAATGGCATCAGTACCCAATAACAAAAGGCAATAGCAACAAACAAACTAATAATTCATAATAACAAAAAATGTATTAAGAATTGCATGACATAACCACCACCGGTCTGTCTGTTTGTCTTGGGTTATTTTATTTTGTGGTTAATGGTCTTTTTATTTCATTGGGTGATTGGATATGACACCTTGTAAGAAAACACTTAGCCTTTTTTTTTTGTACGGAGCCAGACGAAGTTGGAGGGTGGGGATGAGATTAAATGTCTGGCGCTGATAACTGCTGACTGGCAAAAGCAACAACAACAGCAAGTACAGTTTTATAGGCCTGAAAAATAAATAATAATAATAATCATGTGATGATTTTTGTTAATTATTACAACATTCACTACCAAACAGAATAGGGGGAATGTAATTTGTTATAGTTTTTCTGTTTACAATAGCTGCAAAAGCTACCGCAATTCTGACCTATTTTTTTTTTTTACTTTTGCGTTTTTCTTGCTAAAGCAAAAATCTGCTATGTTGTAATTTGTTGTAATAACTTTTTGGTGTCTCTTTTTGGCGTTCGTCGTATAAGTAAAATATACACACATTCATACTAGGTGGTACGTGGTTGAGATGTATTGCATTGTTGTTTGGTTCATACTAGCATAAGTTGTTGTTGTTTTTGACACGTTTGTGATTGCATAGGTGTAGTAATTAAGTAAGTACATACACACACATATATTGCTCATCTATCCACCCACATTGGTGGACTCATTACTCTCACTTTTTTTTACCGTATTATTTGACATTGTGAACTGTCAGTTGGGCCATTGGTGAGAGAAGAGAGCCTTAGGAGTCTTGTTATTTCTCCCCAAAATGACATCTTATTTTTGGCTGCCCTTTTGTGAGGCGCTTTTGGCATATGTTTTTTAAGCCTTTGGGTGGGTTTTATTTTGATTTTTTGCTGCACCACCCATATGACTTCAACTGCTGGTCAATGGATACGTTAATGGTAATTAAGTTATAAATGTAATTATCAAAATAAGTAAGGGACTGAAAAACGAATATATTACCAGTCTTAAGGGAGTTTTTGCATAGGGGCAATACCAATAAGCATGCATGGACTTGGGTCAGCAAAGACATTCAATTTGGGGCGAAAGTGCTTATAAAGCGTCCCTACGACACCAGCAAAAAGTATCTATATATATTAGATTCGTAATCATTTGTTATGCTGGGTTGTGAGTTTTCAACCGGTGACTTGTTTCTAACACTTTATTTACTCAAGTTAAATGACTCAAAAGCAATTGGAGTGATTTATAAACAAAACTAATATTTTAAAAAATTCCCATATGCTTCGAAAATCATTTTCCCATATAATTTGAAAACAAATACAACTTGATGGACGATTCATGTGCATGTGGCATGAGTTCATCTGTGATGTGATAATTCTATGAATGGCGAAATGAATAATATCAGCATTTTAATTGTTATCGGGTAAATCAAAAGGCTTAGAATTACGTTTCATATGGGCATGAAATGACACGTGATAGCACAACACTCAGCGTTTGTTAAAGATCACGAAAAAACTACTCCCTGCTGTAACAAAAAAAAAAATATTTACACCATTAGGATGACAAATTTGAAAACCGGTTTGAATTTGTTGTTAAAATAGGCTAACTTTTTGTTACATTCAAACCAAGAGAAATTTGTTCTGTCAAGTTAACAACACAACAGTAGAGTCAATTGTTCAATAATCTTGATATATTGATATGGGTGCTTTGGCATGATTAATTATGCAAACTCAGAGTAGTAAGTAAAGAGTAAAATTTAGCATACTTTGCAGTCGAAATGTTTAAATTTTAATAAAGCTAAAAGTTTTTTTTTTTCTTGAATTTCTAACACCAAGTTTTGGAATGTTTTACGAAGCCTGAATTTTACTCATCGAAGTTGTTGTTGTAGTAACCCTGATTTGACACTAAGAAGACAGTCAAACACTAAGAAGACAGTCAGACAGGAGACAAAGATCCTACCAGTACGAAGACATAATGACATGTTGTCTAACCAATACGTTTTGGGCTGTTATCGCAGAGACCATTCAAATCATCATTTTGTGGGTAGGTATCACCCGCCCAAAAGCCTTAAGGTAGATCGCTACAAGAGAGAACCTCTGGATCAAGCGGCATATCAATCGGGTCTAGACAACATTCATGCAGACACGTTAACAGATGCGGTGATTACCTATCGGTTGAATGTAGTCCTTGGAGAACGACCGCCTCCAGTTGCGCAATGGCAAACAAGAGTAGTTCTGGTTTAATTACGTTCCGGCAGATGCAGCCGGCTCAATTAATACAGAACAAGGATTGATGCAGACGTGCAAGATGTATGTCTCGATTGTGACTAGGGACCACACCACTCCACTCAGACCCAGATCCCTCTGGACGCTCCCCATCTTAGTCGCAGAGTTCCTGGACCTGGACACTTAACAGAATCAAGCAGACGAAAGATAGAATACAACAAAGCGCTCTGTTTTTTGCGTTTCTGCTTTATTCCCATGCCCGCGTCTTGAGATAATTGTATCCGCTCTAAGTTTCAGTCTTTCTTGTTTGAGAAAACCGCCGGGGGTGTTTTTCGAACTACAATTTTTCTAGAGTCAAAAATGTAAAAGTAAAAAGATCACTTGATTGGTTCTGCCCTGTCTGATTCGGAGAAGTTTTTCTTCAAATATATTAATATATAATATGACTAAATGACAGTTGATGTCATCCTACAAAGTCTTACAAGTTTTCAGACAAATCCAACACAGACATGGATTATATAAATATCTTTTAATTTGGGCTTGTTTTCACTTTGGTATAGAAATCCTTACTTATTATACCCTCCACCATAGGATGGGGGTGTACTAATTTCGTCATTCTGTTTGTAACTCCAAAAAATATTAGTCTAAGACCCCATAAAGTATCTTTATTCTTAAACGTCATGACATTTTAAGTCGAACTAGCCATGTCTATCTGTCTGCCCGTCCGTCTGTCTGTCAAAAGCACGCTATCTTCCGAAGGAGCAAAGCTAGCCGCTTGAAATTTTGCACAAATACTTCTAATTAGTGTAGGTCGGTTGGGTTTGTAAAAGGACCATATCGGTTCATATTTTGATATAGCTGCCGTATAAACTGATCTTGGATCTTGCCTTATGGAGCCACTAGAGTGTGCAATTCTTATCTGATTTGGCTAAAGTTTTGCGTGAGGTATTTTCTTACGATTTCCGACAACTGTTCTGAGTACGATTGAAATCGGTTCATAAACTGATATAGCTGCCATATACTGATCATGGATCTTGACTTCTTGAGCCTCTATAGTGTGCAAATCTCATCCGATTTGGCTGAAATTTTGTATGAAGTGTTATGTTATAACTTCCAACAACTGCGCTATGTATGGGTCAAATCGGACTATAAGCAGATATAGCTAACATATAAACCGATCTTGGATCATGAATTTCTTGAGCCACTATAGTGTGTAATTCTCCTCCGAGTTGGCTGAAATTTTGTACAACGGGCAAACTAAAATGATGCATGTCAAGTTCTTCGATCGAAAGCCAAGCTTTTGTACAAACTAATTTTCCATTATGGAGAGTGGAAAAAGTTACAGAGAAATTGTAGAAAATTGCGCTCGCAAGCCAGTCCGCATAGTTTTTAGTCTATGATATTCTCCGTTAACACAGATTGGTCCATATATTTTACAAAGGATTTCCTCTCAATACAAACACTATATCCTCTGCTGTCAAAAGGTTCCATGCATAACGCAAACAATACAAATTTTGAAAGCAAAACGAAGCATGCAGCATTGTATTATACTCACAAACACATTCAAACGATTAAGCTATACCAATCAATATGTATTTCGTTATATAACAACTCTCTTTGACGTTATTGGTCTAGCCACTAGTCTGTTTAAACTCAAATTTCCGCTTTATCTATATAAGGTTAGGTTAGCTTGAATAAAGGGTTCAGATATTAATCCACCCATGCCACTATGGACATACACCTAAGCCAGTAATCGGCTTGTTGTGCGCTCTAAAAACACAAAAATAACCTCGAAAAAGAAAATTTTGTTTCCATTTCCCCTGTCTATATAATATAACTTTCTTTCTTTGAGAGACCAGTTGGAATGCAAGAAGAGAATACAAGTTTGCCATTTATCACTATCTCTTTAAACTATATTATTGTATTTTATTTCTTTTAATATGGTAGAATTTTACAGTTGGTAATAGACTTTACTTTTTTACGTTGCATGGCAAAAGTCCACAGGCAACTATTGAAAACATTATAAACTTTTATGCGAAGAAATGCAAAGTCATAAGTAGCCCATAAATTAACTTTCTATTAAGGAGATTATGCAAACACCACATCTAATCTCTTTGACATTTATTATACCCTACACCACTACTGTGGTGCAGGCTTTTATAACTTAGTGTATTTGTTTGTAACACACAGAAGGAAGAAACCTAGACCCATTGATAAGTTTGCCGATCGACTAAGAATCACTTTCTGATTCGATTTAGATATATCCGTCCATGTTGATTTGTGAACAAAGTACAGGTCCCAATTTGCATGCAATCATCTTCAAATTTGGCACCGGCATTTTTAAATAGCCAAGAGACGAAGCCTATTGAAATTGGAATAATGCGGTTTAGATTTGGATATAGCTCCCATATATATATTCGTCCAATTTGCACTAATATTGCAATAATTTGGTCATTTGTTTACCGATTCTCTTGAATCGAAGCAGGAAAGATTTTCTAATGACTCTTGATATTACTGATGAATTTCATATAAATCGGTTCAGATTTGGATATAGCTCCCATATATATATCGCCCGATTTTCACTTTTAGAGCCACTGCAAGCGCTTTTATTGACCAATCTTGCCAAAATTTTGCACAACGTTTTCTTCGATAACTGCTACAACATCTAAGAAGTTTGACCGAAATCGGTACAGATTTAGATATAGATTTCATAGATATGTTTGTCCAACTTCAATAATGGGGTCATTTGTCAACCGATAGTCACGAAAATTGGCATACGATATATAAATCTCTTATGACAATGCACCTTTTTTGTTAAATTTTACAAAAATCGGCTAAGATTTTTATTTAGCTTACGTATACATATAAACCACACATATAGCCGTAGTTATTACAAGTTTCAAGACATTTGCTTTAAATTTGATACGATGTTTTTTTTGTAAACCATCTGAAAACCTCCATCGAAGTCCTCTAAATACAGTTCAGAATAAGATATAGGTCCCAATTTTCACTTATAAGGCTGGTGTAGGGTATTATAATGTCGGCTCCGCCCGAAACATACGTATGTTAGAATTAGAAATGTGTTTTAATTTCGTTCATCACTAATTGTTGAAGTTCAGTGATGTCTACTCTCATATCTTATTTTGTCCTCAAAAAAAAAAAAAATAAATAAATAACGGCGCTATTTACAAGCAAAATACTATTTGGCAACCCCATCGTATGCAAAGAGGATTGAAATGACAGAGATATTTTTGTGCTCTCGAAATTAGAAAGCAAATGTCAAGCATATACAGCGGTCAAAAAAAGTATTCATCATTAGCAAAATTGATAATAAATTCACTTATTTTGGGTAATTGAAGAAAATTTAAAGTAAACAAATAATGCAGTTTTATGCAATAGTTTATTTTTCGTAATATGTTTTAAAATAAATTCAAAAAATAAATTTAATTAGCGCAAAAAATGCAATTTTATATAATAACACCAAAAACAGAACAAAAAAAGTATTCATCATTGATGTGCTATCATCAAAGTCAAATTCAAATATTATTTGGGAATCCCCCTTTTCTGTTTTATTTAGTAAAGGAGGCTTTGCCCTTGACAGCAAATATTTAATTTCATTGAAAATATAGTTTTTGTCAAAATGGGTCGTAAGCAAAACGAGGTTTCTGATGAGGTAAAAGTTTTGATAATAAAACACCACAGGAATGGTTTAACTCAAAAAACTATCAGTGAAATATTAAATAGACCACGATCTACTATACAATCCATCATCAGAAAGTGGACAGAAACGAAAACTGTTGACAATAAACCAAGATCTGGTCGACCAAAAGCACTTTCAGTTGGAGATGTGCGTTGGCTAGTGCGGCAAGTTCAGAAAACTCCGAAGACAAATGCGACCATTCTTCGTAAAAACACTATGGAATATTTAGGGAAGGAAGTTACTACACAAACAATTCGAAATACACTCAAAAGGCATAGTTACAGAGGAAGAACTGCACGTAAGAAGCCCTTTATAAATAAAATAAACCGAGTGAAAAGGCTAAACTTCGCAAAAATGTATGTAAAACAGCCCGAATCATTTTGGAAAACAGTCATTTTTGCAGACGAGAGCAAGTTTAATCTTTTTGGGTGCGATGGAAAGGTCATAGTGTACAGAAAACCAATACAGAGCTTGAAGAACGAAACACAGTTGCTACTGTAAAACATGGTGGAGGTGGTTTAATGGTTTGGGGGTGTATGGCGGCTTCAGGAGCGGGAAATCTTGAAATTATTACTGGAGTAATGGATCATAAGTATTACATTGACATTTTAAAGAGGAATTTAAAAGATAGTGCTGTAAAACTTGGGCTTGGTAATAACTTTCAATATTATCAAGATAATGACCCCAAACATTCTGCTTTAAATACCAAGATGTGGATGCTGTATAACTGCCCCAAAGTCATTAAAACTCCTCCTCAAAGTCCCGACTTGAACCCAATTGAACATCTTTGGGAACATCTCGAACGCAAATTGAGAACGCGCAATTTTTCGAGCAAGAGTCAAATGCAACAGGTGATAATGGAGGAATGGACTAATATAGACCAAAATATAACCGCTAAATTAGTCCAATCGATGTCAAACCGTTTAAAAGAAGTTATAAGACGCGGTGGTCGAATAACAAAGTATTAATTTTTTTAAATTATGTTATTTATTTTTTTGTTTTTTTGCAATGATGAATACTTTTTTTGTTTAATTTTTTGTGTTCAGCTGTAAAATGGCCCTTTTTGTTCCAATAAATACTATTTTTTTCTTTAAAAACAATGAAATTGTGTACATATATATCACACAAGCACTACTGCATCATTAGTTTAATATGTTTTTATTCCAATTGTCTTTTGTAGACTTATTAAAAAAAAAAACATTGAATGATGAATACTTTTTTTGACCGCTGTAGGTGCCGGTAATAATTTTATTTTTCTTCAAAGGAAGCAGCATTGCCGAGAAAATTAAAAAATCAAATTTACAACAAAAAGAAAGGAAAGAAAGATACACATATTGGAAGCTAGGACTGCCGAAACCCCATATACGTGCATTACGCCATAGTTTCCTTTATGAGAAAGGATATGTATTTTTACTACATGCAATTTAGAGCAGAAATCTGCTTGCGGCATGTTCTTAGAAAATTGTCGATTATCTATATTCACAAGCGCCACCAACCAGTATATGTGCAAAGTTCAAATTCTTTATCTATATATAATTTATCTATGAGACTATGAACGAAAATGTGACTAACACCCACTTTTTTATCATGAACAAAGCAAAAAATTGACGTTTCAACTTTTCGTCAAAAATTTACAAAATCTTCTAAATAAAACACAACTATTTGCTACAAGTTTTCGCAAACTATTGCGATCAATATATGATTATTTCTTTGTATTTTCATAAAGGGGAGGAAATAAGGCAAGTTCTCAATACAAAATTGGCTCATTTTTATATCAAACCACCCCGCTATCTTAAGGCCATTATGGCAATTTTTTTTTATTAAATTTCAAAAGTTTCCGCATTGCCGTTAATTTTCCCCTTTTTTGTATATGAATTAAAGCTCAAAATGGTCTATATATCCTAGCCACCTTGTATCTCTGTGCAGTTTTTTCGCTTTGCACCTTTCTTTTCGATTATTCAACTTCAAAAACGATTATTCGACTTTTTAATTATAGAAAGTCGACTTCAACTTCTCAACTTTTTTACACAAAAATTCAACTAATCGACTGGTCGAAAGTCGACTTTGGGATTCCTATGTTGCTTACGAAATAAGGTGGCGTTAAGGTGGTGAACTCGAGCGTCATGGCAACACAGAATGACGCTCGAGTCTAATCATAAAAGTTAAAAATTCTTTAACTTTAGCTCATCGCTTTTCGGCTGCAGCCAAGACATTTATGTCGCAACTGAAAAATAGCTGTGTATAGTACAAGATGGCGACAAACATTGATTTATAATTTTGGCCGAATTTTAACCATTTTTGTCTAATAAAGTACATATGTGCTGTAATTGATCGTTTTTATTTGCAATTAATTTTATTTCATGTTGCACGGAGCTATTAAAGCATACATTCTCATTCGGGGTTGCAAGAAAAAATTCATCAATGCCTATTATGTCACCCTGTTACGCAAAAAAATTTCATTTGAACTGCGTACCAACGAAATTATAAGTAACGGCACCAGTAACGAAAATTTTGTTTAGGATTTGTCAATGCATTTTTTAAGGTAACGAAAATTTCGGCAGAGGTGCATACTGCGCTTTAAGAGTTTGTTAATTTATGTTATTTAGTTATGCATTTCACACCGAGGCATTAATTAATTTATTGCACATGAATTACATTGTAAATAAAAAACTTTAAAACAAAAAAAAAAAAAAAAAACCTACTAAAATCCATTTTTTCAGTTGTGCCTTACTTTCCATTTCCCATCATTAAGTTGATCTTATCAATGATTTTTATTCTATTTAAAAACTTTTACTGATGGCCCCATTTAAAAAAATTTGACCCATACCCACATGCACACCCCACTCAATAAGTGTGACAGAGGGAGTGTGTGAGAGAGCAGAATACAATTTTATGCGACAAAGGCATTAGAAAAAGTATTATTGGTGGTTAAAGATTTCATTTAGCATATTAAAAATAATGTTATTTACCAAACCGGGTTGCAGGTACATAGGTTTGTACTTATACAATATGTCCCATATAGAAATATTGCTCTGCTCTCTATACATACATACATATATGTAAGTATGTACATAGGTATGGTGTTAAATTAAATTAGACAAACAAATGATAATATTTTATTAGAAATCATTTAACACTTTGCTTTTATATGTACATTTGACGTTTTAGGTTTTTGTTTTTGTTTTGCTGCCGGCTGGAGATAAGGAACTTTTAGCAAGCTAAGGGCAAATTTCTCAATAGCCGATAACCTATATAAAATTGAGAGAATGCAATTGTAGGTACTTAAAAACTTGATTTCAATGCGAAAGACCCTTATAAAGTCGTATTTTTTTATCATGCAAATGATAATTAGTTGCCATTTGTTGTGTGAAGTAGAACGATAACTATATTTCTCAGCTGTCTGCGAATTGTCTTTGAATGAATGTGCCGTGCACAAATGGCAATGATAGATGACGGAGAGGAAGAAAAATGTGAGCAAACCTCCTATAAAATAAAGATCGTTTTTAAAGAGATTCTCTAGCGCCTTTACATGTGGCTCTCAGTTTGTTTATTATTTTAAAAATTTGTTTTTTCTTGCTTTTAAATTCCTAAAAATAGAACAAATATTTTTGGAAGATTTAACATAAATTTTGTCATCTTGATAACTGCATGCTTATATTGTTTATGCAACACATGTAAGTGGGGGGAAATTTTAAAAATTAAGAATAAACGAGAAAGAATTATA
This sequence comes from Stomoxys calcitrans, assembly GCF_963082655.1. Lineage (NCBI taxonomy): Eukaryota > Metazoa > Arthropoda > Insecta > Diptera > Muscidae > Stomoxys > Stomoxys calcitrans. The sequence continues at coordinate 21,022,144 of NC_081555.1, read as the reverse complement.
AAACAAAATAAATAAAAGAAAAAAAAAACGAAAATAACCAAATAAATAAAAATATATATGAAAAAATGTAACATAAAGCAAGTAAGGACGGGCTTAAAGTCGGGCAAAGCCGACTTTTAGACACCCTATACCACATTGCAGTATGCAGGTTAAGTGGTCGAAAATACAATTGACTTAAGTTTGAAATGCATAATTTCGACAAAAAGAACGCCGCTGAATGCCTGGGTGAGAATCTTGGCGTAGACATCGGAAAAAAAGTCAGCGATGATTACCGCCTCCTTATGGTGTCAACATTTGTGAGGTACTATGCCCATTGACCAATGCCGAACGTGAAATGAATTGTTCATCGAACTCGCCTCTCAATCTATTGGTACGCGTGCTGTAAGGCATGTGGCACAGTCTTGTTGAAACCACATGTCATGCAAGTCAAGTTGCATTTTGGGCAAACAAAAAGTTGGATATCATCTCACGGTAGCGCTCACCATTTGAAGTTACGTTACGATTCGGATCATCTATGAAGAAGTACGGTCTAATGATGCTACCAGCCCATAAAACGCACCAAAATGTGACTTTTTCTGGATGCAGTGGTAGCTCTTGCAATGCTTCTGGCTGATCTTCATTCCAAAATTGACAATTCGGCTTATTTACGTACCCATTGAGCCAAAAATCTTCTAACCATAAAATGGAAGAAGCGCGTGATGAACTTTCTTAACAGAGCACGCATATTGATAATAAAATTCAATAATTGCAAGCGTTGCTCGTTTGTAACACGATTTATGGTTAAATTATAGAGCAAACTGAAGATGTTTGACAGTGAAAAGAGTTATTTCAAAGTATGGACCGTCAAGTCAAGAAGTCATAGAAAAATATCACCTCCAAAATTTTAGGCAAATCGAGTAATAATTGCTTTCTCTAGAGACTCAGGAAGTCCAACTGGCAGATCGGTTTTTATGACCCGACTAGTTAAACCGGACCCGCCTTTGATTTAAACCCCTTATTGGGAAAAGTCAGCAAATATGTCCGGTTTGGGATATGGACCCTAAAAATTATGGTGAGCAAATGCGTCCTATTTGGGGGTTGTTATGAGGGTGGTGTTTGAGCCCCATATTGCAATGATCAGCAATTACGTCCTATTTGAGTAGTGATATGGGAGTGGGGTGGCCCCATAGACACTTTTCCCGAATATTGACATCAGATTCGTGCTTTGCTCCCAAAGACCTTTCATTTGAGACCCATATTGCTATCGTCGTAAATTTGACCTCTTTGGGGGGTGTTTTTGGGGAGGGGCGGCCCGCCAAACACTTGATCCCACATTTAGATATCAGATTCGTATTTTCAATCCAAACCGACCCACACTAACATGTTTTCAGCAAAATTTCAAGTGCTTTCGACAGATAGAAAGACGGACAGACATGACTTAATTTATTCAGATCTTCGATCTACCTTCTTGTGTCTTCTACCTTCTATCAATATTACGATGCATAACAAACGGAGGCCACCGTAGCGCATAGGTTAGTGTGCCTATCTATGACGCTGAACACATGGCTTCAAATCCTGGTGAGAACATCAGAAAATAAATTGCAGCGGTGGATTTGTGAAGTACTATGCCATTTAAAAATTACTCCGAAAGAGGTGTTGCACTGCGGCACGCCATTCGGACTCAGATATAAAAGGGAGGTCCCTTTAGAGCTGGCAAAATATCGATGGCACTATCGATACTATCGATATTTAAGTTTTTGACTGAATATCGATTGATATTTTTCCGATAGTATCCATTATCGCAAAAGTTAAATTTTTTGCAAAACTAAACAAAAAATAAGCAATCCGACGCTGAATGTATCTTTTAAGGCACATTGCGGCTATAGAGGGCGCAATTTTCATCCGATTACGCTAACATATAGTAAAAATAGGTGATGGGATATAAAGGATAGTACCGACACTATCGATATTTATTATTAAAACTATCGAAAATATCGAATGTTCTTCAACTTGAATCGGACAGCACCCCTGTTCCGTAATGAAATGTTCATGGGCAAGTTTGCATTTTGCAAACGGATATCAAAAATTATTTAAATGTTGTTAGTGCCCACTACTATTTTCTAATTTTGTTAAGTGATTTTTGCAAAAAATTTAATTTACTTTTTATCATTTTCTCGACTTTTTTTAATGTTTTTCCCCACTTCCTTCAATTTTTATGACCCTTTTTTACACAGACATTCTCCTACATAAACTTTTTCATTAATCATTGGAAATTTAATGAGAATAGCAAAGATCACCAATGCACTTTATCTCATAACCTTTTACTTTCTCTCTCTCTCTCTCTCAATCTACCAGAAATATAAGAACTCATTTAAATTTGCCGGGTTGGTATTTTGTATTCGAATTATTTTCTATTGACAGCTAAGCATTTTGCTGCTTATCTATGCTAACTTTGATTTGGTCCGGTTTGTGGCGGAGTGGGGGCCGGTTTTTCAGTGCATGTGTACCCTACACCTGCATTGTCATGGTGTTAAATTATGGTTTGTTATTGTTGCTATTGTCAATTCTCTTGCCATTGTTTGTGGTTGCTGCTGCTCTGCAATTGTGACGAAAATACGTTTGCCGCTTGATTTTCGTATAATATTGAAGAAGAAGACAGCGACGCCTATCTCGTTTTTTGTTCAATGTGAAATGTCTACTAGTATGTGTGCGTGTGCGCTGATTAAAAACCAGCTGAGTGAGTGCGGACAAGTCTCGTGAATGTGCGCCTTAAAAACAAAAGGGTCGTTGTTAGTTGCATTTAACCGTTTGTTGTCATTAGAAAACGGAGATTGTGACTATACGATAAGCTGCCGCGAGTTTTGTAATAATATATAATACCGAGACAAATATTTAAAACGAATATCAGCAACTTGTATATAAAAAAAAGAAAAAAGTGTTTGTTTTACTAAAAATACAAGTGTTTACCTATGTACCTATATATGTTTTGTTTTCCAGAAATTCCCAAATGCATTTAAGCAACATGTGTTGAATCAAATACGCTCATTCAAAAACAACAACCTCAAATTCTATCTTCCTATTTTTATTTGTTCTTCGTAAAAGACTAACAAAAAATTCCAGAGATTCCTTAAATAGTCCATAACGCAACAAACAACGAACTAAGCTTCCATTTGTCGTCATTTTGTCTCCACAAAAGTCTGCCCACCTTCTTCCACCTTGTCAACAAATTGTTTTGTGGTGTGAGTTGTAGTGTGTGTCACAATGGTTGCTGCCGGCCTAAAACAACAATTACGCGGCAATCGTTGTTATGTCTCATTGGCCTGTTCCATAGGCTCTATTAGCCTGGCTGCTGGCAGCTTCTTGCAAATACCCAATACCACAGATCGCATATCCTTTCAGCGTGGCCTATTTCTATCTTCATTGGGTTTCATCTATTTCATTTCATTGACGGATTTCTGCAACAAATATTTGCTGGAGACAAGTCATGGCATTAAATTTCGCAAGAAATACCGGCTCATGATGTCAGATATCTTGGATATGACCAACAAGTAAGTATCACATAAAAATTAAATAAAAAAAAACAACTATTATCTCAATTATTCTTGCCTTCTGGGGTTGCAAATATACAAATGTCCAATTCTACCCCTTATAATGTGAAGCAAACTAAAATGCTAAATATAATAACAAACGTGACTTTTTATTTTTTTTTACAATTTGTAAACGAAATGAACGTTCATGTTTAAAATACAAACAACAACTTTGGAAATAGTTAAATGGCTATGTGATTTCACAGTGCTCACCGTTGGTTGTTAGGCAGAACATTTTATTCAATTTTGTATCAAAAATTATTTAACGATTAGAAAAAAAAATGCTGTAATGGAATTTTCCCTTTTTCTATTGTGAATTGAGTGCAACTCCATTGTTTGTGTTGAATTGCGTATGTTGTATCTATCTTTCGTGAAAAATAACGTATACGCCCCAATGACAAATGCTGCCAGTAAGCACAAAACCTTAAATCGCCTAAAACAAAAATCACTACTATACGAATTTTTTAAAGCAGTGGCCGAATTACCGCATACGTGAACAAGTAAAATCGTTCGAAATCTCTCTATTGTGAATTAAGTATTTCTTTATTGATCAGAATATTTTGAAATTTAAGAACGCGTATATTTAAATCAGGCATTATTTATAAAAACTTGGACATACAAATTTATGTACAATTGGTATAACACCGAGAGATGAAATTTCATTCGATATGACAGCGCATTCCATCATGCATGCGGTAATTCAGCCCCTGTTATGCTCTTGCAAATGCAAATTCGCCCATGAATATTCCTTTAAGGAACAGTGACAAACTTTTCACATATAAATGTGTGCTCTCCCATTTATGTTTAAGCTCAATAATAAGGAACCTCCTTTTTAGAACCTAGACGAAACGGTGTGCCGCAGTACGACACCCCGATCCGAACTACTGCATACTTGAACGAGTAAAATCGTTAAAAATATTGTGAATTATGTATCTCTTTAATGAACGGGAATTTTTTGAAATTTAAGAACTCGAATGTTTAAATCGAGTCTATTGATAAAAATGTGGACATGAAAATATTAAACCTTTATAAATTTTAAAAATAAACCTATTTTTACCAGCGTTGGTGAAGCGAAAAGTGATTGCAATAATTAAGTCATTATATCCCGACTCAACGGTAAATGGTTAAAAACTTATTATATCATTCACAATAGATGAGTTGGCCACACACTTAATTGTGGAAAACATACCACGGCAATATTGGGGTTACAAACAAAATCACAATATTATAATACCCCGTGCCACAGTACTCTCTATGAAGACATGAAATGAAAAAAGTGTTCATTTCTTTTTCATATGATAACATAATGACAAAATGTCTTTTTGTTTTTGTGTTTTCCAAAAACAGGAATCAGATATGCCGGTATAAAATTTTTTTAATTTTTGGCAGCACTTAGCATTGAGGATGCCAATTTGTCCTCTTTTTACATTCATTCTTTGTTTACGTTTTCTTCTATTTGATGACATTTTCAATCGGCAGATTTGACATCCTGAATGATGTTCGTGGGGCCTATACACTTTATGATTTCGCAAATGACCTAACCTTCTATTAGTGAATCCTGCAGATATGCTATGAAATCATAAAAAAACGTTTCATTTTGTGTTTCATAGAAATAGAATTAAGACCCTGGTGCTATCTATTAAAAGCTAACCTTTGACAAAATATTCATTAAAATATTCATTTGATGGAAATATCGGTTTGCATGCAACCACTCATGATATCTATCTGATATCTTATCATACTATTAATGGAATATATTCTAAAATTATAAACATATACACATACACAAACACGCGGAGGAAATTGTAATGTGTAGTTAGGGGAGTAGATCCAAGATACGGGTATTGTAATATTGCCATTACGCCTTATCAGAATAATAAATGAGCAAACAAATATGAAGCGCAGACAAAAAGGTCATATACAATATTTATAGTATATGAATAAAAAAATTAATGAAGTAAGAATCAATCAAATCATGAAATTAATGTAACGAAAACAAAACGTGAATAGGTCACATGAAGATAAAGATTGTTAATACAATAGAAACAAATAAAAAATACTTAAACAATGAAACCTTAATAAAGATTCAACAAGTTGATAACTTTAATTTAACTCGAAAAAAAATCAAATGTTGTGTCGGCTGATTGCCGTCCGCAACCTTTTACTAGTGATACCTCAAATAAAACACAAAATCAATATCAGGATACTTCAATAGAAGGTAGAACCATTTGCCGAAAGCAAAAAGTGAAAATGCCCCATGAACGTTATGATATGATACTGTTTATAAATATATTAATCTCTAAGAAAGTCCGGTTCGATGACCATAGATAACAGCTGTACATTGCCAAAAAAACAATCAATTTTAGTTTTTTATTCTTTTTATTTTGCGAATAATAGATGTGTTTTATTTTAGTACTACATAGTGCAGTGCAATGAAATTTGTATGAAAATAACAACGAAGTTCTGTATAAATTACCAGTGCAGAGTCTCAATTCTCTTTCTATGAAGACATGAAATGAAAACAGGTAAAAGCGTGTTAAGTTCGGCCGGGCCGAATCCTATATACCCTCCAATTCTCAAGTTCTATGAATTTCTTTTTCAAATATGTATGAGCTATATAATGTATTAATCGATATGGATCGTACTTGTCATGTCGTACAAGTCATAGAAAAGTATCACCTCGAAAATTTCAGGCAAACTGAATTATAATTGCGCCCTCAAGAGGCTTTTAAAGTCAAATCAGGAGATTGGTTTATATGGCAGCTATATCAGTATATAGACTGATTTAGACCATACTAACCATAGTTGTTGAAAGTCATAGTAAAACGATATGTGCAAAATTTCATGCATCTGGCTTTACTCCTTCGAAATTTAACGTGCTTTCGACAGACAGACGGACGGATTTTATTTATAAATTTTATAATTATTTTCATTTTCTTTTTCTCGATTTTTTTGACTGGTTGCCAAATGGCTTTACCACTTCATGGAAAACAAACAAACTTGTACTGCAAACCTTTTTGCGTTTTCTTTTTGCCCTTCATGGCTTGTCTGCCCATTATTAAAATAAAACACAGCAAATGTTTTTGCCGATTTTCTTTTTATAGCCTAGTAAGAGTCACAATCCCAACAGCTGTTTATAAAAAATGCCAGAAAACTTCACAAATTCCGCTAGTAATAATAAATGAATAACCACGGGTGAAAATTGTTCGGTTATTCTTCGAATCGAAGCGAAAAATTCTATGGCGTCGACCCACTATTGTGAGTCAATTAGTACTCTTCTTTTGATTTTCTTCTGATTTGAATTATTCCAAGAACAATCAGTGTCAAATTCTGCCTATTGTGAATGTTAACAAATGTCAGTAAAATTTTTTTCTTTGACAAATTGCAACATATTACATAACAAAGCATTATTTTTTGTTTTTAGTTCACAACTTTATAAAATAAGGCTTTAAATATTCAAATTTTATATATTTTATTAATTCAATTTGAATTTGCACAAACGAACATTACAAACAAGTTAGAGAAACCCAAACAATAATAAGTTTGCCAAGCCTAATGATAAAAATTAAAAAAAAGAAAACACTATACGTCGGCTGATCGCTTGGCCTTACCTTGTTGAGTAAATCCTTGCTGCGTTCCCATCCGGGTCTTCTGTGATCTGGGTGAACTTGCGAACGTACTTCTGGTATCTCTCCTGAGGTTTGTTGAGGAAACATGATGGTTCCGATGGGGGGTGCCACAGGCTCCGGCTTACGTAGGTCCATGCTTGCGTAGAGAATTGCTCGAGTATCTCCACTCCTCATGTCTTTGTCTTTTATTCGTGTATAACCTCTAGTACGAGGTCTCACAATTTCTTTTTTCTCCCCTTTCTCTTTCTAGAGTACCACAATGGCCCAAATTGGCATCAAAGTGAACTCACCTTTGGTGGGCGACCCATTCAACCTAACCTATCCTAGGACATAGAAATTTATATGCCAATGGTATGACACCCATTAAATACGAGATGAAATTTCATTCCATAGCTCCCATATATACCGATCTCCCGATTTTACTTCTTGAGCTGCTATAGAGCGCAATTATTATCCGATTTGGCTGAAATTTTACACAATGACTTCTACAAGGTCTCCAACATCCTAACCAAGGGCAAAGAACCTGACAAATGCGATCCATGGTGGAGGGTATATAGCATTCGGCCCGGCCGAAATTAGAACGCTTTTACTTGGAATCTTCTTTTTATTTTGCGAACAATGTGTTTACCTCTATTTTTGTATAGCCTAGTAAAGGTCACATTCACAACAGCTGTCTAGGAACTATTCACAATAAAGCATTTCGTGATAAGCTAAATTAAAATTAAGTTAAATTTTGGCCGGAAAATTCGTTTGCTCCGTATAAATCAATTCGTTTGCTCGAAAATCGTATTCTAATTACTACCAATATTAACGCTATGTGCGTTAGGGCGTGCTGTATTCTATTAGAACATAACTAAAAGAAAAATGATGAAAAAAGGTTACAGTTCACTTATAGCATTATATAAGTGAACTTTTTTCCAGCATACTAAATTATTTAGAAACCACAGTGGTTTGCCAATCACTTAACACTTCATTTAAGTTTTTTTATTTTGCGAAATTCATGTTTTGCCATCACAACAGCTGTCTAGAAAAAATTCACAATAGAACATTTCATGGGACTTGACCGCTGGTTTATAAGTATGGCTCATTTTGCTGTTTCACTTAATATCGATTAAACAGTAGTTCAAAATCAAATGCGTTGTAATACAAAGAAAGTGAACGTACTTGCCAAATGCGATTCGTGTTATTGGGGATATGTTACATTTATCCCGGCAGAATTTTAATCGATTTTTTCTTTGTTCCAAATATAATTTTGAAATTCAAAATATCATTATAATTATGTTGGCTGTTTGAAAATAATGAAAATCAAACATGTTTAATAACTTTCCCTATTATATAGGACCACATTTTTATTTTTTTTTTATTTCCATTGGCCAGCAAGTGTACTTTGAAATTTAATTATTTCTTAAGAAAAACAAAATGAACAGAAATATTGTATTTATTGTTCATGATTATTTGAACTGCTTAATTGAAAAGTTAAATTATCAAGTTTTTCACAAAAAACAGTATGGATGGCAAGGCAAAATAAAAGCATACATATGTAGGCACAGAAAGCATCAACAAAAAATTTTATGTTGTTTTATATGAAGCTCAAAAATTTCTATAGAAAGTTTTCTCAACATTTACACCGGCATTCACAAAACGTAATGTAGCTTTGAAATAGGTTTATTCAACAGATTTCCTTTATATAAATGTGAAAAGTTTTGTGAGTACGGCCTTTTTAAAGAAAATGTTATCTTATATAGAGAATTTTTGTATGTAATTGCATTTTATTATTTAAAAAGTTCTAGTATTTTTTTTTTCGTAGCGTTCTGGCGGTTTTAAGCAATTTCCTTAGTTATAGCAGGTCATTGCACGCTATGATCAACCATGTTTTATTGATATTTATCTTTTCATTCAACTTGTTATGGTCTATTAAAACATTATAGTCATTTTTTATCTAACAACCGTTGAATGTGACAAATATTAAAAAATGTTATGGCTATTTTGCTCGATGTTCTCTAACACTATTTCTAAATTAATTATCTGGTCATTAGATGACACTAACAATGTTTACAACAAAATATTTTCGAAAATTTATGACTCTAACCACCAGAGCAAACGAAACGTAAAATACGATTTTAAATGACATTAGAAAAAGTCGTCATGTCAATGTGATAAATTTATTTAGACAGCAGCACTGCGCTTAATCGATTGTTTACCCATTAAATAAACATTTAATTTTGAGATTATTTTAGTCATCTAAATAGACTGTGTAAACAATTGAGGTGGGTAACCTAAGGTAAATACTTAGAATAGCTCAAACAGCCTTAGTAATTTACTCATTTTCGTTTTTTATTTTAAATAAATGCTTTGCATTTTCTTTTGTTGTAGTTACCTTAGAAACTGAAACCAGATTTGCATTTCAAAGCAAAATCCAAAAACAAAACGAAAGCTTTGAATATGCATGCTTTCTAAAGGGGCTAAGGTCACCAATGCCATTAAGAAATTGACTCTTACGAGTACAAATGGGGAAAAAGTTCTTTGACGTAGTAGTCGACCATAAAAGGTCATAGCATATTTTGTTTTAGTAATAACAAGTAAGAGTGTGCTAAGTTCGGCCGGGCCGAATCTCATATACCCTCCACTATGGATAGCATTTGTCCAGTTCTTGAGTATGAATATGAATAATGAATAAGAACTATTATGCTATTGGAGCTATATCAAGTTATAGTCCGATTCGGACCATAAATGAAGTGAATGCTGAACATTGTAGAAGTCAATGTAATATGTCAGTCCATTCGGATAAGAATTGCGCCTTGTAGGGGTTCAAGCAACATCGGGAAATCGGTTTATATGGGAGCTGTATCAAGCTATAGATCGATTCAGACCATATTAGACTCGTATGTTGAAGGTCATGGGAGAAGCCGTCAGTCATATCAGATGAATATTGCGCCCTCTAGAGGCTCAAGAAGTCAAGATCCAAGATTGGTTTATATGGCAGCTACATCAAAAAATGACCGCTTTCGCCCATTTACAATCCCCACACTAATAAAAAGTATTTGTGCAAAATTTCAAGCGCCTAGCTTTACTCCTTCGAATGTTAGCGTGCTTTCAACAGACAGACAGATGGACGGACGGACATGGCTAGATCGACTTAAAATGTCATGACGATCAAGAATATACATACAGCGGTCAAAAAAAGTATTCAACATTCAATGTTTTTTTTTTTAATAAGTCTACAAAAGACAATTGGAATAAAAACATATTAAACTAATGATGCAGTAGTGCTTGTGTGATATATATGTACACAATTTCATTGTTTTTAAAGAAAAAAATAGTATTTATTGGAACAAAAAGGGCCATTTTACAGCTGAACACAAAAAATTAAACAAAAAAAGTATTCATCATTGCAAAAAAACAAAAAAGTAAATAACATAATTTAAAAAAATTAATACTTTGTTATTCGACCACCGCGTCTTATAACTTCTTTTAAACGTTTTGACATCGATTGGACTAATTTAGCGGTTATATTTTGGTCTATATTAGTCCATTCCTCCATTATCACCTGTTGCATTTGACTCTTGCTCGAAAAATTGCGCGTTCTCAATTTGCGTTCGAGATGTTCCCAAAGATGTTCAATTGGGTTCAAGTCGGGACTTTGAGGAGGAGTTTTAATGACTTTGGGGCAGTTATACAGCATCCACATCTTGGTATTTAAAGCAGAATGTTTGGGGTCATTATCTTGATAATATTGAAAGTTATTACCAAGCCCAAGTTTTACAGCACTATCTTTTAAATTCCTCTTTAAAATGTCAATGTAATACTTATGATCCATTACTCCATTAATAATTTCAAGATTTCCCGCTCCTGAAGCCGCCATACACCCCCAAACCATTAAACCACCTCCACCATGTTTTACAGTAGCAACTGTGTTTCGTTCTTCAAGCTCTGTATTTGGTTTTCTGTACACTATGACCTTTCCATCGCACCCAAAAAGATTAAACTTGCTCTCGTCTGCAAAAATGACTGTTTTCCAAAATGATTCGGGCTGTTTTACATACATTTTTGCGAAGTTTAGCCTTTTCACTCGGTTTATTTTATTTATAAAGGGCTTCTTACGTGCAGTTCTTCCTCTGTAACTATGCCTTTTGAGTGTATTTCGAATTGTTTGTGTAGTAACTTCCTTCCCTAAATATTCCATAGTGTTTTTACGAAGAATGGTCGCATTTGTCTTCGGAGTTTTCTGAACTTGCCGCACTAGCCAACGCACATCTCCAACTGAAAGTGCTTTTGGTCGACCAGATCTTGGTTTATTGTCAACAGTTTTCGTTTCTGTCCACTTTCTGATGATGGATTGTATAGTAGATCGTGGTCTATTTAATATTTCACTGATAGTTTTTTGAGTTAAACCATTCCTGTGGTGTTTTATTATCAAAACTTTTACCTCATCAGAAACCTCGTTTTGCTTACGACCCATTTTGACAAAAACTATATTTTCAATGAAATTAAATATTTGCTGTCAAGGGCAAAGCCTCCTTTACTAAATATAACAGAAAAGGGGGATTCCCAAATAATATTTGAATTTGACTTTGATGATAGCACATCAATGATGAATACTTTTTTTGTTCTGTTTTTGGTGTTATTATATAAAATTGCATTTTTTGCGCTAATTAAATTTATTTTTTGAATTTATTTTAAAACATATTACGAAAAATAAACTATTGCATAAAACTGCATTATTTGTTTACTTTAAATTTTCTTCAATTACCCAAAATAAGTGAATTTATTATCAATTTTGCTAATGATGAATACTTTTTTTGACCGCTGTATATGCTTTATGGTGTCTTAGACGAATATTTCGAGGCGTTACAAGCAGAATGACGAAATTAATATACCCCAATCCTATGGTGGAGGGTATAAAAACAGGAAACTGATTTTTAATTTTATTACAAAAAAATTTTTAATTTATATACAGAAATAAATAAAAAAAAAACAAATCGGCATCGGTACAAAAATACTTGTCAATCGTTTTGTAGGAAATTTTTATTTCTATGAAAATTTCTTTTTAAAATTTTATCTCTAGAAAGTGTTTTAGTAATTTTATTTGTATAAAAATTTTGTACATTTTATTTTGTGGTTGGACTTCGATTCAGCTTAGACCAATAGGTTTTATGTTTATATAAGAATCTTTTGTCATAAGTTTGCCTATGAAAATTTGAATGGAAATATTAGCTGTGTTTTATTTTAGTTGTATCCAGTGCAAGTGCATAAAATATCAGGGCAACGTTGTACCGATATCGATAACATGCAATAACAGAATTTGTCGAATTGAACTTAAGAAAGCCAAGCAGAAAATTTGCCCCAAAAGTTTTAGAAAAAAATTATTCGTTATTATTTGTTTTTGTATAGCGTTTTCGATAACAATATTTATCGATTTTGATAACAAATTTATTGAATTTTTATTGTTTCTGTTCTATTGGATAACAAAATTTATCGATATATAAACATAATCAGCAACAATAACAATATAACAACTTTTTATATCGATAGCAAATAATATTGAAAATGAAAAAAGCAGAAAATTTTCCCCAAAAGTATTAAAAAAATAAATTATTCGATTACAAGATTTTTTGAAATTTTAATGTCTCTTGCTGTGTTTTATTTTAGGCCAATGCAGTGTAAGTCAGATAACTGTTTAGAATTCCAGTGCAAATTTTTACTGGATAGATAGCGATATCATGCGATAAAAGATATAATAACTAATAACGTGCGCCAATCATTCTATTGAAAAATGTAAAAACTTTTCGTATTTTTAAAATTATATGCAATTTTTCTCCCGTAATTTTAAAGTTACTGATGCTTCCAAAGAGGTGGTTATCTTAATTTACTTTTTGAACCCTTCTAACCTTTTTGGAAAATCTTTCAATAACTCAGAACTAATTCGTGCTGTAAAAAAATCACTTGATAACTTAATGAAATGAGTTAGAAGCGTGTCGGCATGCTTGCTACCAACAATATTTACTTACACCCACTGCTCCATTGCCAACGTCATCTGAGCGTTGCTCCTTTGGCCCTCAACATTGTTGGCTTTTTATTGATTGCGTTTTTTTTTTTATTAATTTTTTGGTAGCTATTACAGACAAACCCCCTTCTAGTCTAGCACTCCCATTTGTTTGCCAATGTTTTAACAACATTTTCATTACGGCCAACAAACTAATTAAACGGTCTGTGCTTTCTTCGGACTCTTGTAAAATTTGGAGGAGTGGTAACTTTTACTATGTAAAAATAAAAAAAAGAAGCAAATATAATAACCACCCGCCGCCAAGAGAGCATAGCGTGACTGGTACGCATTTTTTATATTATTTGGACATGACCGGTATTGGCTAAGCTGCAGCAGCAGCAGCAGAGGCATATCCTTCTAATTTTGAAGGTAATAATCCACACGTTGCAAACATTTGATTTTTAGTGCAAATTTGCATGATATAGAAAGATTTATCGAATGACTTACAAAAAAATAAAAACTGTAGTTTAAGTTTTTTTCAAGAAAACAACGAAGATTTTAATAGCAAATTTAAACGTTTGTAAGATTAAATTAAACTAACAAAATATTTATTTGTTTATATTAAAAAAATTTGAAATACAATTTTAAGGAAATTATAAATAAACATGGACATTTAATCAAAGTTTGTTTTTAAATAAATTATTATCGGCAACTTGACCAAATTTTAATTTTTCTAGATATATTATAAAAGTAAAATTTATCGATTTCGATTTTATATATTTATTGATTTCGATAACAAATATTTATCGATAAAAATATTTATCGATAAAAATATTTATCGAACAATTTTCGGAGACATAAGGATATGAAAAAAACAAACAATTTTCCGATAACTTTAAAATTTATATATAGAAAGCAAATAACATTGTTACAATGTATTTATTGTGACTGTAATGGATTTTATTATAGCCAAATAAAGCTTATATATTTCGGAAAATTAAGAGAAAACTAATTTTTCCATAAAAATTTTTTTGAAATTGTTGATTTAACTATAAGGAAATGTATCAACATTTTTATTGTTTCCGATAACTCAAAAATCATATATCATAATCATATAATGGCAAATCTTTGAAAGAAATGTGTATGTAATAAAATTTATTGAAATATATATTTTAAATATTTCCGATAACTTAAAAATCATATATAATAAATTATTATAATGTAATATAATCAGATGTAATCACAAAACTGAAGAAAAAACATGTATCTTCAATCGAATTGACGTTAGTCTTAATACAATTTTCTTTCCAAAAACAGTTTCTAATGTTTTTGATCAAATGATAACAACATTAACCGATAAAAGACTTATTTCATATTTTTGTATTAAATAACAATAGTATTGAAAAAATTATCCATTTAGATAACAAAGTATATCGATTTTTTTATTTTTTTCTATTCTATATGATAACAACATGTATCGAAAAATAAAAATATAAAAAGAAATTAGTAAAAAATTTATTGTTCACAATATTTTTTTCCGATAATTTGAGAATCATCGATTTGTCGCTAGCAAAAATATTGATATTCAAATATAATGTGACTCTAATCGATTTTATTATAGACAAATAAAATTAAGTTATTTGTAAAATTTTCCGATAACAAAATTTATCGAAAATTTGTTGGTCTATAATAAAATGTATCAAAATTTATATATTTTCTATTTTATTAGATAACAAAATTTATTGAAATATACAAAAATGATGACAACAAAAACATTTGAAAATTTTCATCGTTTTAGGCATCCTTGTATTGCATGTCCTCAAGTTGAATATGAGCATTGTAAAATTCCACAACAGTTTCAAATTTCTTTAGGTAAATTAAATCCTGATTCATTGTCTTGGTCTTATCTTCTCTTTGGAGAACACATTCTTTAGTACCAGAGGAGGAGTTGGACAAAGGATACCCCTGACATAGGGAATGCAAGCGTAACTTAGATTTTACAAAAGTTTTAGTAAGCCTTTGAGCTTCTGGATTGTCTTCATTTTTTGTAAATTGGAAAGGTTTAAAGGAAAAGGAAATAAAGGAAATATTTAAAGGTAAATTTAGCTTACTTTTCAGTTTATGTTTAGATTTTCCATGGGTTTTTACTTTAGTGAAAACTTGGCGAAGGTATTTTATTGAGTTAACCTTACCCAGTTCATGCAAAGGGTATTTAAACCAAACTCTTCCCATGGGCTTAACATAATTTTTAAAATTTTCCTCAAAGTCCTTTCTTTCCGTAGTTATCTCAGTACTAGAACTTCTCATTGCTTTTACGGGTTTCATCAACCAGATGGTTAAAGGTTTATGGCCCGCCAGATAGTTTTTGGACTTTTTATGATTTTCACGAAATTTGGAAATTAAAGGTGATCTTACTCTTTCTGTATGCTTCCCAGCAGAAGACTTTTTTTCTGCTTCCAAATCGGAATTTCTTTCCTTGAATGTGGTGACAATATAGGAAAATATAGGCCAATTACATTTTATCTGGCCCTGATTAGCTTTACCATCAACCCTAATGTCCTTTTGTTGCAACTTTCCTCTTTCACAAGCACATTGAAACTTTGTATGATTTGCTTTTTCGCATATGGCACCTGCTGGTTCTAGTCCTAATCTTGTTAAATGTGTAACTGTCCTAATACGTACGGGTTGGCCATGATGATAGATTTTCTTAATATTTTGGGCAATCTTATTGTGACGACATTTATCAGGCGGTTCGATTTGAAAATCTTCATTATTTAATAATTTGGACATAACTAACCAAAGATCGTGTCAGACATTTCCTGAATTTATTTTTTGTTTTGATAATGTCAATTTTAAGGGATATAAGGGTGGGGCGTAAAAGTATTGAAAAGACATATCGAAATCAAGGATTCGTTTGATTGATTATATTCTACGTGTTTTATGTTAGTTCAGATGTGCTGGATAGAATTCCAGTGTAAAATTGTACCGGATAGTAATCGATGTCATGCAAAACCAGCTGATAGCACGTGATTTGCACTGCATAGTAATTAAATAAAACAGCAATTGTGTGGAAAAAATCGAATGAAACTAAAATTATTTTTCTTTGTTACCTTAAAGTTGTCTATTATTTTTTATAACTTTAAAGTTATCGAAAAACCGATAACAAAAACTATAAAAATTAAATAAAAACTATATAAAAACAAAATATGACAATAAAACAATATTTCTAATGTTTCATAAATGATCGATATTTCGATAACACATGTTATCGAAACGTATAGTTTGAATGAAAAAACATTTAAATGAATAATCAAATAGATAAACACAAAACAAATCGAATTATAAATTGCTGTATACTGCAATTTATATTTCGATTACAAAAGTTATCGAAATAAAATGTTATTTTACACCAACATTTTTAATAAACCTTATAATTTCTATTATTTAAAATATATATTTTCTACTTTATTTTTAATATAATAGAATTAATGAGAAATTTAGTAAAAAACATGTAATCGAACTAATTCGAATTGGGAATTCTTATTTATTTTTCAGAATTTTTTAATGATGAGTGGTGATGAGATGAAAAAACAATAAAAAAATTTATTAGAATCAGGTATCCTTCTATAAATTGAATGAAAATTGAAAAAATATGTTTATAACTATATAAATTATAAGTGTCCCGGTAGTTGTGGGTTCGATTCCCAAGAGAGGCTTTGGTCTGTCTGGCGCTACTGTGGTATCACAATGAAGTAAAATTTTCTAATTTTCTTGTTTAAACACGACAGCCACTCTTACCTTAACACCTCTAAATATTTCGATAAAAAATTATCGTCGTAGTTGATAACAATAGTTATCGAATTTTATATTAAAAATAAATGTTATCGAAGTTGATATTTCGATAACAATAGTTATCGAAGTTGATATTTCGATAGCCATAATTATAGTAACATAAAATATTTTTCATACTTAAAAGACGTTAAAAATATATTGTGTGCTAAAACAAAACAGCCAAATTACAAAACGTCAATTATATAAAAATATATTTTCGATGGTTTGGATTGTATTATTAACAAAAGTTATCGAAATGTGTCATATTCTTGATATTTAATGGTATATAATGCATTTATGCATACAAAGGGGACAGCAAGATTACAAAAACGATATGTCGAATACAAAAGTTATCGAAATAAAAATTTTATTTTGTTTGAAAATACTAACCTTTTTATTTTATAATTTGTTTATATGCAATTCCAATTCTCTTCAAGGGTGATACGTTCAATACTTTAAGATTTATAAGAATTTTGTGAAAACTTCGTTATCGGATTTTTAAATTGGGTATCGATAATGTTATTTATGTGCGATAGTTTTTAAGTAGTTATTATTTCGATAACACATTTTACAAGAATTTTGTGAGAATTTCAACAAAGGATTTTAAAATTTTGCTATCGATTTTTTTTACTTATTTTCTTTTTCGATCGTTTTTGTTTTTTGTTTCTGCAAATTTCCCCATGACCATTCGATGAAGAAACAGAGGCAAACTTCTCACAATCAATGAGTGCTGTCCCAATCAAGTTTAAGCTCAATGATAAGGAGCCTTATTTTTATAGGCGAGTCCGAACGGCATGCCGTAGTGCGACTTCTCTTTGGGGAGAAATTTATACATGGCATGGTTTCTCACAAATGTCGCCAGTATAAGGAGGGGATAACCATCGATGAAAATTTGTTCTGATGTTCTCGCCAGGATACGAAAACAGGCGTGCAGCGTTATAGGCGGACATGCTAACCTCTGCCCTACAATTAATTCGATAACACATTCTTGTTCATCTGTGTTCATCATGCCCACCTATTAAATGCTCGTTTTAGCAACCTGATGGAGTTCTTAAAAATATCTAAAAGCGTTGTATTACCCTTTACCAACGCTGGCGACATTTGTGACTCCTTTAGCCAAGTTAAAAACTTCTCCATAAAGAGGTGTCGTTTTGTGGTATGCCGTATGCAGTTGGCTATAAAAGCAGGGTCAGCTTGTCGTTTAGTAAAAACATGACTTGCACCAACCGCATTAATGTGAAAGACGCTTACACACTATTTATTGATTTTATATTATATCGATAACACATGTTATGGATATTTTTAACTTAATTAAAATTTTCCATTTGTTATCGTTTTCTGTCTTACTTTCACTCTATCCTGTGCAAATCTGATGGATAGAATTCCAGAGCATAAATTTACTGGATAGTTATCGATATCGTGCGATCACAGCCGATAATACGTTATCAGTACCGCATGGCACCAAAAATAAAACACAGTTTGTTTGTTTATTTACATCATTGTTATTTTAAAATGATGTAAATTGTTTAAAATTGTTATTTTAAATTTAATCGTTATTATTATACAGCCTTTCGTTATTTGTTTACTTTAATTTATTTTTCCTTGTAATGGGGACTTTACATGACACATCATGGTGCGACACATGTAAACATAGTCAAAAATTAAATTATAAAAAGAGAAAAAATGTTTGGCAAGTTAAAGAAAAGAAAAATCGATAAATTATTTTTGGCAAAAGCTCATTGTGTGTACGTGTTGATTAACACGTACACACAATGAGTACGATCATGATGTGCCATATAAAAGACCTATAAGAAATAATCAAGACTATTTTTTTGTTATCGAACAAAGTACACCTATATTCAAAATCCTGACAAATTTTCCAACAATCCCAAAAAATATTTCTTTTTGACACCATTAGTTTACTATTTTATTTTTCAAAATTTCCCATTTTTTCTGCCGCAAAAAAACAAAATGTCCTTACAGGCTACGAATAAAATTGATGGCCATTGGTCTAACGATAACCAAAGCTTGAAGATCTCCAAACCACCAACAGTACCACCAAAGCCACAAAAGAGCCAAATGAGAAAAGAGGCAGCAGAAAATAAATATTCCAAGGATTTTAGAGTCTCCAAAAGTCAAACTTTTTCCGATTTATATCAAAATTCCCAAAAGGAACATTCACAAATCGAACTTTCTCAAGATGCCGAAAGCGAAGAAAATATCTCTTTAAGATCTGCAAAGGCAAAAGATACTGAAGTTTATGACTTGAAGGATTGGAAAGGTTCCCAAAGTCAGACATCTCAAGTTTCACAACAACATGTCAAAAAGAATCTGTTGCAAACCAAGCCCTCTGAAGAGAAAAACCTAGATGTTGAAAAAACAGAAAATTCAGCTTCTACATCTACAAGCACGGATGGATGGGAAGTTTATAAAAAGCCAAAGAGTAAAGCCATGAAGGAGGGTATTTCCCGATTCACTACTAAAGAGATGAGTAATTTACTCTTCTCCGCCAGTGTCAATAAATCTCTAGCTTTGGAAGAATTTCAAAGACTAAGGGAGTTTTTGAAAACTTTAGCTTTGCAGGATGGGGAGAAATGTTATTACAATTTAAAACTGTTATATAATGAAGGGATTTTCAATGAAGATTCCTTAAGGGCCATTCTAAGAATCCTAATGAAATCCGAGGAGGAATGGTCTTACAAGGGAAAAAGCTCCTTAATAGTTACTTTGTTTCTTTTGAAATATGGCAAAGACTTAAAAACTTCTTGGAGCAATAATTTTCATAAATTACAACCACAAGATTTTGAAGCTCTGCAATTATATAGGGAAATCAACAAACTTGGCCAAAAACCTTCCAAAAGTTGTTGGAATTTCATATACATCTATAGCTTTTTGGAAAGTCTCAACCATGCGTTAGAAGATCATAAAATTGAAGAATATTTTCAAAATTTAAAATGCCAAGCTGTAATGGATCCCAATAGTATACAATACCTTATAGACTTCTGTGAGAAATGGAAACCCCAAAATTGGTTTGCCTTGAGCTTAGCCTTAAAAAAAGGAATGGAAATTCCCATTAAGAGAAAATCTCATGAGACCAAGGTAGTCCACCATTACAATACTCATGCCTTTCAGCAGGTTATGTCCTATCTGCTTAGAGATGGCCTGCTAAATGATAAAAGGTTGAATGTTTTGGAGGAGTTTCTTAAAAATCTCACCACCATGGAGGATGAAGAGGAAATCTGCGAATATTTAAACACCTTAAAACGACGCCAAGCTTTTGATAATAATGACTGCTTATATCTCATTAGCTTATTGTATAAAAATTTGGTTTTAGACACTCTGCAGGTTCGTCAACATCTACTGCAGATACTTTGCAAATTTATGGATTATAAAAAGTCCTTGGGATCTATGCAAAAATTTCCCTCTATAACAAAATATATGAAATCAAGGAGCTCCATGATGTCCTTTAGCTCAAGAAAATCTCAATACTCTTATGATGCAATCACAGGCAATTATTGTTTGAAATCTTTGAGAAGCTCAAATCATGGAAATTCTAGGAAATTTTTTAAAATTGCCTCCTATGATGAAGAGTTGTCTAACGAAGAACTTCCATGTGACAGCAAATCCACGAGAGGGAAAAGCAAACTTAGCAGAGTACTAAAGCTCCTAATGATTTCTATAAAATTTATACAAACTTTGAAATTCTATAGGATGCCGTTCAGGGATTAAAAGGCATTTTCACAAAAAAAAAAAAACAAAGAAAGTAAAAATTCTAAATTTTTAAACTTTGTTATTTGAACGACTACTTTTTTTAAATGCTTTAAATATTTAAATAATAAAATTTCTTATATGGTTATTTATCTGCAATTGTATCCTCCTTTAGATTTAAGATTTCAAGCTGAAAGTTTAAAATTTGATGTCAAAAACAAAAGACTTAAGAAACGAGCTTCACGCGTGTGTACACAAATTATGGTTGATTAGTATTTTTATACCCACCACCAAAGAATGGGGGCAATAAAGCTAACCTTTCCCTTAGGCAAGGGTTATAAAGCTACGCTAGCTCTAGGAATAAAGGGAAATAAAGCTAACCTTTCCCTAAAAAAAGGGTTTTGAAGCTACACCTTCCCTAAATATAAAAAAGGGTAATAAAGCTACCCTTTCACTAAGGAAAGGGTAATAAAGCTACCCCTTCCCTAAGGAAAGGATAATAAAGCTACCCTTTCCCTAAGGAAAGAGTAACAAAGCTATCCTTTCCCTTAGGAAAGGGTAACAAAGCTATCCTTTCCTGAGAAAAATTAAAAAAAGCCACCCTTTCCCTAAGGAAAGGGTAATAAAGCTACCCGTTTTCTAGGGAAATTGTAATAAATCTACACTTTCCCTAAGGAAAGGGTAATAATGCCACCCTTTTTCTGAGAAAAGGGTAATAAAGCTACCCTTTCCCTGAGGAATGGGTAATAAAGCTACCCTTTCCCTAAGGAAAGAGTGACAAAGCTATCCTTTTCCTTAGGAAAGGGTAACAAAGCTATCCTTTCCTGAGAAAAATTAAAAAAAGCCACCCTTTCCCTAAGGAAAGGGTAATAAAGCAACCCATTCCCTAGGGAAAGGGTAATAAATCTAGCTTTCCCTAAGGAATGGGTAATAAAGCTACCCGTTTTCTAGGGAAATTGTAATAAATCTACACTTTCCCTAAGGAAAGGGTAATAATGCCACCCTTTTTCTGAGAAAAGGGTAATAAAGCTACCCTTTCCCTGCGGAATGGCTAATAAAGCTACTCTTTCCCAAAGGAAAGGGTAATATAGCTACCCTTTTTCTAAGCAAAGGGTAATGAAGCTAACCTTTCCCTTAGGAAAGGGTATTTAAGCTACACTTTCTCTAAGAAAAGGGTAATAAAGCTACCCTTTTTCTAAGGAAAGGGTAACAAACCTACCCTTTCCCTAAGAAAAAGGTAACAAACCTACCCTTCTCTAAGGAAAGGGTTATAAAGCTACAATTTCCCTAAGAAAAGGGTAATAAAGCTACCCTTTCCCTAAGAAAAGGGAAATAAATCTAACCTTTCCTTAAGGAGAGGGTAATAAAGCTACCAATTTTCAAAGGAAATTGTAATAAAGCTACACTTTCCCTAAGGAAATGGTAATAATGCTACCCTTTTTCTAAGAAAAAGGTAACAAAGCTATCCTTTCCCTGAGGCTATTAAAGCTAATCTTTCCCTAAGGAAAGGGTAATAAAGGTACCTTTTTTCTAAGAAAATGGACATAAAGCTTCCCTTTCGCGGATGAAAGGGTATTTTAGCTATCCTTTCCGTAGAGAAAGTTAATAAAGCTACCCTTTCTTTAAGGAAAGGGTAACAAACCTACCCTTTCCCTACGGAAGTGGTAATAAATCTACCATTTCCCTTAGCAAATCGTAATAAAGCTATTCTTTCGCTAAGGAAATGGTAATAAAGCTACCCTTGCCATAAGAAAAGGGTTATAAGGCCACCCTATATGTAAGGAAAGGCTGACAAAACTACCCTTTCCCTAAGAAAAGGGTAATAATGCAAATGTGAGTGAAGATAAATTCCGAATTTAACTAGTGGAGACACAAACCACTGACTTAACAGTCCTCTGTTACTGCCATTAGCAGAGCACTGTTAAGGAACTTTGTAGGCAATTAATTAATAAAAAAAAGGATTTGTTCATAAAAAGGAAATTTCAAAACACAAAAAACCAAAAAAAGATCTAGAAAATAATAAGGTGATCCAACATTAAAATTTAGTTCCCTCAATAACCGCAAGAGGTACTAACAAGATAAAGAAGATTGTAAAATTGATTGATCCACTGTGCACAAATGGAAAATAGTAAGGCGATGAGACCGGTCTCAAATGAGAGCTAGGGAAGCCTAGTTTCTTATACATATGCACATATTTTCCAAATAATCGTCTAACTA
Source organism: Stomoxys calcitrans (assembly GCF_963082655.1). NCBI lineage: Eukaryota > Metazoa > Arthropoda > Insecta > Diptera > Muscidae > Stomoxys > Stomoxys calcitrans. Next base: position 20,999,210 of record NC_081555.1, on the reverse strand, counting down.
TCGAATTTTTGAGAAAAACTTGAAAAAAATCGCTACAAGACCTCAAAAATCTATTTTGCGTGAACCACTGTGCAAAAATGGAAAAAGTTGATACTTTGAAACCGGTCTCAAACGACAGCTTATGAAGTCTAGTTTATAATCCAAAAGGGCCTATATTCCAAATAATCGTCTAACTATCGAATTTTTCAAAAAAAAACTTGAAAAAATTCGCTACAAGACTTGAAAAATCTATTTTGCGTCAACCACTGTGCAAAAATGGAAAAAGTTGATACTTTGAAACCGGTGTCAAACGACAGCTTATGAAGTCTAGTTTCTAATCCAAAAGGGCCTATATTCCAAATCATCGTCTAACTATCGAATTTTTGAGAAAAACTTGAAAAAAATCGCTACAAGACTTGAAAAATCTATTTTGCGTCAACCACTGTGCAAAAATGGAAAAAGTTGATACTTTGAAACCGGTGTCAAACGACAGCTTATGAAGTCTAGTTTCTAATCCAAAAGGGCCTATATTCCAAATAATCGTCTAATTATCGAATTTTTCAAAAAAACTTCAAAAAATTCGCTACAAGACTTGAAAAATCTATTTTGCGTCAACCACTGTGCAAAAATGGAAAAAGTTGATACTTTGAAACCGGTCACAAACGATAGCTTATGAAGTCTAGTTTCTAATCCAAAAGGGCTTATATTCCAAATAATCGTCTAACTATCGAATTTTTGAGAAAAACTTGAAAAAAATCGCTACAAGACCTCAAAAATCTATTTTGTGTGAACCACTGTGCAAAAATGGAAAAAGTTGATACTTTAAAACCGGTTTCAAACGACAGCTTATGAAGTCTAGTTTCTAATCCAAAAGGGCCTATATCCCAAATAATCGTCTAACTATCGAATTTTTGAGAAAAACTTGAAAAAAATCGCTACAAGACCTCAAAAATCTATTTTGTGTGAACCACTGTGCAAAAATGGAAAAAGTTGATACTTTGAAACCGGTTTCAAACGACAGCTTATGAAGTCTAGTTTCTAATCCAAAAGGGCCTATATCCCAAATAATCGTCTAACTATCGAATTTTTGAGAAAAACTTGAAAAAAATCGCTACAAGACCTCAAAAATCTATTTTGCGTGAACCACTGTGCAAAAATGGAAAAAGTTGATACTTTGAAACCGGTATCAAACACCAGCTTATAAAGTCTAGTTTCTAATCCAAAAGGGCCTATATCCCAAATAATCGTCTAACTATCGAATTTTTGAGAAAAACTTGAAAAAAATCGCTACAAGACCTCAAAAATCTATTTTGTGTGAACCACTGTGCAAAAATGGAAAAAGTTGATACTTTGAAACCGGTTTCAAACGACAGCTTATGAAGTCTAGTTTCTAATCCAAAAGGGCCTATATCCCAAATAATCGTCTAACTATCGAATTTTTGAGAAAAACTTGAAAAAAATCGCTACAAGACCTCAAAAATCTATTTTGCGTGAACCACTGTGCAAAAATGGAAAAAGTTGATACTTTGAAACCGGTGTCAAACGACAGCTTATGAAGTCTAGTTTCTAATCCAAAAGGGCCTATATTCCAAATCATCGTCTAACTATCGAATTTTTCAAAAAAACTTGAAAAAAATCGCTACAAGACCTCAAAAATCTATTTTGTGTGAACCACTGTGCAAAAATGGAAAAAGTTGATACTTTGAAACCGGTGTCAAACGACAGCTTATGAAGTCTAGTTTCTAATCCAAAAGGGCCTATATTCCAAATCATCGTCTAACTATCGAATTTTTGAGAAAAACTTGAAAAAATTCGCTACAAGACTTGAAAAATCTATTTTGCGTGAACCACTGTGCAAAAATGGAAAAAGTTGATACTTTGAAACCGGTCACAAACGATAGCTTATGAAGTCTAGTTTCTAATCCAAAAGGGCCTATATCCCAAATAATCGTCTAACTATCGAATTTTTGAGAAAAACTTGAAAAAAATCGCTACAAGACCTCAAAAATCTATTTTGCGTGAACCACTGTGCAAAAATGGAAAAAGTTGATACTTTGAAACCGGTGTCAAACGACAGCTTATGAAGTCTAGTTTCTAATCCAAAAGGGCCTATATTCCAAATCATCGTCTAACTATCGAATTTTTCAAAAAAACTTGAAAAAAATCGCTACAAGACCTCTAAAATCTATTTTGTGTGAACCACTGTGCAAAAATGGAAAAAGTTGATACTTTGAAACCGGTGTCAAACGACAGCTTATGAAGTCTAGTTTATAATCCAAAAGGGCCTATATTCCAAATAATCGTCTAACTATCGAATTTTTGAGAAAAACTTGAAAAAAATCGCTACAAGACCTCAAAAATATATTTTGTGTGAACCACTGTGCAAAAATGGAAAAAGTTGATACTTTGAAACCGTTCTCAAACGACAGCTTATGAAGTCTAGTTTCTAATCCAAAAGGGCCTATATTCCAAATAATCGTCTAACTATCGAATTTTTCAAAAAAAAACTTGAAAAAATTCGCTACAAGACTTGAAAAATCTATTTTGCGTCAACCACTGTGCAAAAATGGAAAAAGTTGATACTTTGAAACCGGTGTCAAACGACAGCTTATGAAGTCTAGTTTCTAATCCAAAAGGGCCTATATTCCAAATCATCGTTTAACTATCGAATTTTTGAGAAAAACTTGAAAAAAATCGCTGCAAGACCTCAAAAATCTATTTTGCGTGAACCACTGTGCAAAAATGGAAAAAGTTGATACTTTGAAACCGGTGTCAAACGACAGCTTATGAAGTCTAGTTTCTAATCCAAAAGGGCCTATATTCCAAATCATCGTCTAACTATCGAATTTTTGAGAAAAACTTTAAAAAATTCGCTACAAGACTTGAAAAATCTATTTTGCGTGAACCACTGTGCAAAAATGGAAAAAGTTGATACTTTGAAACCGGTCACAAACGATAGCTTATGAAGTCTAGTTTCTAATCCAAAAGGGCTTATATTCCAAATAATCGTCTAACTATCGAATTTTTGAGAAAAACTTGAAAAAAATCGCTACAAGACCTCAAAAATCTATTTTGCGTGAACCACTGTGCAAAAATGGAAAAAGTTGATACTTTGAAACCGGTGTCAAACGACAGCTTATGAAGTCTAGTTTCTAATCCAAAAGGGCCTATATTCCAAATAATCGTCTAACTATCGAATTTTTCAAAAAAAAAACTTGAAAAAATTCGCTACAAGACTTGAAAAATCTATTTTGCGTCAACCACTGTGCAAAAATGGAAAAAGTTGATACTTTGAAACCGGTGTCAAACGACAGCTTATGAAGTCTAGTTTCTAATCCAAAAGGGCCTATATTCCAAATCATCGTCTAACTATCGAATTTTTGAGAAAAACTTGAAAAAAATCGCTACAAGACCTCAAAAATCTATTTTGTGTGAACCACTGTGCAAAAATGGAAAAAGTTGATACTTTGAAACCGTTCTCAAACGACAGCTTATGAAGTCTAGTTTCTAATCCAAAAGGGCTTATATTCCAAATAATCGTCTAACTATCGAATTTTTGAGAAAAACTTGAAAAAAATCGCTACAAGACCTCAAAAATCTATTTTGCGTGAACCACTGTGCAAAAATGGAAAAAGTTGATACTTTGAAACCGGTGTCAAACGACAGCTTATGAAGTCTAGTTTCTAATCCAAAAGGGCCTATATTCCAAATAATCGTCTAACTATCGAATTTTTCAAAAAAAAAACTTGAAAAAATTCGCTACAAGACTTGAAAAATCTATTTTGCGTCAACCACTGTGCAAAAATGGAAAAAGTTGATACTTTGAAACCGGTGTCAAACGACAGCTTATGAAGTCTAGTTTCTAATCCAAAAGGGCCTATATTCCAAATAATCGTCTAACTATCGAATTTTTGAGAAAAACTTGAAAAAAATCGCTACAAGACCTCAAAAATCTATTTTGTGTGAACCACTGTGCAAAAATGGAAAAAGTTGATACTTTGAAACCGGTGTCAAACGACAGCTTATGAAGTCTAGTTTCTAATCCAAAAGGGCCTATATTCCAAATCATCGTCTAACTATCGAATTTTTGAGAAAAACTTGAAAAAATTCGCTACAAGACTTGAAAAATCTATTTTGCGTGAACCACTGTGCAAAAATGGAAAAAGTTGATACTTTGAAACCGGTCACAAACGATAGCTTATGAAGTCTAGTTTCTAATCCAAAAGGGCTTATATTCCAAATAATCGTCTAACTATCGAATTTTTGAGAAAAACTTGAAAAAAATCGCTACAAGACCTCAAAAATCTATTTTGCGTGAACCACTGTGCAAAAATGGAAAAAGTTGATACTTTGAAACCGGTGTCAAACGACAGCTTATGAAGTCTAGTTTCTAATCCAAAAGGGCCTATATTCCAAATAATCGTCTAACTATCGAATTTTTCAAAAAAACTTGAAAAAATTCTCTACAAGACTTGAAAAATCTATTTTGCGTTAACCACTGTGCAAAAATGGAAAAAGTTGATACTTTGAAACCGGTGTCAAACGACAGCTTATGAAGTCTAGTTTCTAATCCAAAAGGGCCTATATTCCAAATCATCGTCTAACTATCGAATTTTTCAAAAAAACTTGAAAAAAATCGCTACAAGACCTCAAAAATCTATTTTGTGTGAACCACTGTGCAAAAATGGAAAAAGTTGATACTTTGAAACCGGTGTCAAACGACAGCTTATGAAGTCTAGTTTATAATCCAAAAGGGCCTATATTCCAAATAATCGTCTAACTATCGAATTTTTGAGAAAAACTTGAAAAAAATCGCTACAAGACCTCAAAAATCTATTTTGTGTGAACCACTGTGCAAAAATGGAAAAAGTTGATACTTTGAAACCGTTCTCAAACGACAGCTTATGAAGTCTAGTTTCTAATCCAAAAGGGCCTATATTCCAAATAATCGTCTAACTATCGAATTTTTCAAAAAAAAACTTGAAAAAATTCGCTACAAGACTTGAAAAATCTATTTTGCGTCAACCACTGTGCAAAAATGGAAAAAGTTGATACTTTGAAACCGGTGTCAAACGACAGCTTATGAAGTCTAGTTTCTAATCCAAAAGGGCCTATATTCCAAATCATCGTCTAACTATCGAATTTTTGAGAAAAACTTGAAAAAAATCGCTACAAGACCTCAAAAATCTATTTTGTGTGAACCACTGTGCAAAAATGGAAAAAGTTGATACTTTGAAACCGGTGTCAAACGACAGCTTATGAAGTCTAGTTTATAATCCAAAAGGGCCTATATTCCAAATAATCGTCTAACTATCGAATTTTTGAGAAAAACTTGAAAAAAATCGCTACAAGACCTCAAAAATCTATTTTGTGTGAACCACTGTGCAAAAATGGAAAAAGTTGATACTTTGAAACCGGTGTCAAACGACAGCTTATGAAGTCTAGTTTCTAATCCAAAAGGGCTTATATTCCAAATAATCGTCTAACTATCGAATTTTTGAGAAAAACTTGAAAAAAATCGCTACAAGACCTCAAAAATCTATTTTGTGTGAACCACTGTGCAAAAATGGAAAAAGTTGATACTTTGAAACCGGTGTCAAACGACAGCTTATGAAGTCTAGTTTCTAATCCAAAAGGGCCTATATTCCAAATAATCGTCTAACTATCGAATTTTTCAAAAAAACTTGAAAAAATTCTCTACAAGACTTGAAAAATCTATTTTGCGTTAACCACTGTGCAAAAATGGAAAAAGTTGATACTTTGAAACCGGTGTCAAACGACAGCTTATGAAGTCTAGTTTCTAATCCAAAAGGGCCTATATTCCAAATAATCGTCTAACTATCGAATTTTTCAAAAAAAAAAAAAAAACAAAAACTTTAATTGAATTAATTATTATACATTTGTGGATTAATATACGCACCATCTTTTCAACCTAACCTGCTTTTGAGTTTCTGAACTGTATGTTTTTTTGTTATTTCAGAAAAGACAATTTACAACTTTTTGGAATACCTCAATTTACCTTAATATATTTATGCGAACTATTATTCATGTAGGTTTTTTCAATGCTTTGAAGTTTTACATCGTAAATATTTAATTGGTTTTTTACCTTTTTAACATAAAATTTCCTAGCCTGGGTTTTCAAAAGCAATGAAAGATTTTGAATCCTTTTACATTTTTTGAATGAAAAGGTATGAAAGTTAAGCTGAGTACCTGCGTAAGCAATTTGACCCATTTGCAAATATCTTGATCATGTGTGGTGAAGGATTCCAAACACGTGTATTGAGTTTTTACATCAGCAGGTTTAATACTTTTTATCGTGAAATTTCCCTGCCTGCATTTTTTAATGAGGTGGTATGTTAGTAAAGTTTTTACCTGTGTACGCGACTTGACTCAAATTTTGCAAATATTTTGATCTTATTGGATTCTACCTGGCATTGAATGGTATTTTTCCTATCTTTAAAATTACATTTTGGTTTCGATACCCTTTTCAATTTCTAATCTGTGTTCGATCAACAAAGCGAACAGTTGTAATTTGCAAAAAAATTAAAAATCTTCTTGTGAAAAGTCTTGTGGCGAATTTTTTCAACTTTTTTTTTGAAAAGTTCGATAGTTAGACGATTATTTGGAATATAGGCCCTTTTGGATTAGAAACTAGACTTCATAAGCTGTCGTTTGACACCGGTTTCAAAGTATCAACTTTTTCCATTTTTGCACAGTGGTTGACGCAAAATAGATTTTTCAAGTCTTGTAGCGAATTTTTTCAAGTTTTTCTCAAAAATTCGATAGTTAGACGATGATTTGGAATATAGGCCCTTTTGGATTAGAAACTAGACTTCATAAGCTGTCGTTTGACACCGGTTTCAAAGTATCAACTTTTTCCATTTTTGCACAGTGGTTCACACAAAATAGATTTTTGAGGTCTTGTAGCGATTTTTTTCAAGTTTTTTTGAAAAATTCGATAGTTAGACGATGATTTGGAATATAGGCCCTTTTGGATTAGAAACTAGACTTCATAAGCTGTCGTTTGACACCGGTTTCAAAGTATCAACTTTTTTCATTTTTGCACAGTGGTTGACGCAAAATAGATTTTTCAAGTCTTGTAGCGAATTTTTTCAAGTTTTTTTGAAAAATTCGATAGTTAGACGATTATTTGGAATATAGGCCCTTTTGGATTAGAAACTAGACTTCATAAGCTGTCGTTTGAGAACGGTTTCAAAGTATCAACTTTTTCCATTTTTGCACAGTGGTTCACACAAAATAGATTTTTGAGGTCTTGTAGCGATTTTTTTCAAGTTTTTCTCAAAAATTCGATAGTTAGACGATTATTTGGAATATAGGCCCTTTTGGATTATAAACTAGACTTCATAAGCTGTCGTTTGACACCGGTTTCAAAGTATCAACTTTTTCCATTTTTGCACAGTGGTTCACACAAAATAGATTTTTGAGGTCTTGTAGCGATTTTTTTCAAGTTTTTCTCAAAAATTCGATAGTTAGACGATGATTTGGAATATAGGCCCTTTTGGATTAGAAACTAGACTTCATAAGCTGTCGTTTGACACCGGTTTCAAAGTATCAACTTTTTCCATTTTTGCACAGTGGTTCACGCAAAATAGATTTTTCAAGTCTTGTAGCGAATTTTTTCAAGTTTTTTTTTGAAAAATTCGATAGTTAGACGATTATTTGGAATATAGGCCCTTTTGGATTAGAAACTAGACTTCATAAGCTGTCGTTTGACACCGGTTTCAAAGTATCAACTTTTTCCATTTTTGCACAGTGGTTAACGCAAAATAGATTTTTCAAGTCTTGTAGAGAATTTTTTCAAGTTTTTTTGAAAAATTCGATAGTTAGACGATTATTTGGAATATAGGCCCTTTTGGATTAGAAACTAGACTTCATAAGCTGTCGTTTGACACCGGTTTCAAAGTATCAACTTTTTCCATTTTTGCACAGTGGTTCACACAAAATAGATTTTTGAGGTCTTGTAGCGATTTTTTTCAAGTTTTTCTCAAAAATTCGATAGTTAGACGATTATTTGGGATATAGGCCCTTTTGGATTAGAAACTAGACTTCATAAGCTGTCGTTTGAGAACGGTTTCAAAGTATCAACTTTTTCCATTTTTGCACAGTGGTTCACACAAAATAGATTTTTGAGTTCTTGTAGCGATTTTTTCAAGTTTTTTTTGAAAAATTCGATAGTTAGACGATTATTTGGGATATAGGCCCTTTTGGATTAGAAACTAGACTTCATAAGCTGTCGTTTGACACCGGTTTCAAAGTATCAACTTTTTTCATTTTTGCACAGTGGTTGACGCAAAATAGATTTTTCAAGTCTTGTAGCGAATTTTTTCAAGTTTTTTTGAAAAATTCGATAGTTAGACGATTATTTGGAATATAGGCCCTTTTGGATTAGAAACTAGACTTCATAAGCTGTCGTTTGACACCGGTTTCAAAGTATCAACTTTTTCCATTTTTGCACAGTGGTTCACACAAAATAGATTTTTGAGGTCTTGTAGCGATTTTTTTCAAGTTTTTCTCAAAAATTCGATAGTTAGACGATGATTTGGAATATAGGCCCTTTTGGATTAGAAACTAGACTTCATAAGCTGTCGTTTGACACCGGTTTCAAAGTATCAACTTTTTCCATTTTTGCACAGTGGTTCACGCAAAATAGATTTTTGAGGTCTTGTAGCGATTTTTTCAAGTTTTTTTGAAAAATTCGATAGTTAGACGATTATTTGGAAAATATGTACATATGTATAAGAAACTAGGCTTCCCTAGCTCTCATTTGAGACCGGTCTCATCGCCTTACTATTTTCCATTTGTGCACAGTGGATCAATCAATTTTACAATCTTCTTTATCTTGTTAGTACGTCTTGCGGTTATTGAGGGAACTAAATTTTAATGTTGGATCACCTTATTATTTTCTAGATCTTTTTTTGCTTTTTTGTGTTTTGAAATTTCCTTTTTATGAACAAATCCTTTTTTTTATTAATTAATTGCCTACAAAGTTCCTTAACAGTGCTCTGCTAATGGCAGTAACAGAGGACTGTTAAGTCAGTGGTTTGTGTCTCCACTAGTTAAATTCGGAATTTATCTTCACTCACATATAATGCAACCCTTTCCCTAAGTAAGGGGTAATATAGCTACCCTTTCTAGAAGGGAATGGAAATGTTAATAAAACTTAAGGGAATAGTTCCAAAGGTACCCTTTTCTTAAGGAAAGAGTAATAAAGCCATGCTTCACTTAAGGAAAGAGTACTAAAGCTACCCTTCCCCCAAGGAAAGGGTATTAAAATTACCCTTTCTCTAAGGAAAGGGTGATAAAATTACAATAATGAGAGGGCACTAAAATTACCTTTTCCATAAGGAAAGGTTACTAAAATTATTCCCCTCCCCCAAGGAAAGGGTATTAAAATTACCCTTCCTCTAAAGAAATGATAATAAAGTTCCCGTCCCCTTTAGGAGAGTGTACTAAAATAACCTTCCCTTTAGGACAGGGAACTTAAATTACACTTCCCTTTAGGAGAGAGTAAGGGTTCTAAGAAAAGGGTTCTAAATTACCCTTCCCTTTTGGAAAGAGTGCTTAAATTACCCTTCCCCTAAGAAAATGGTACTAAATTTACTCTTCCCCCAAAGAAAGTGTGCTAAAGCTACCCTTCTCTAAGGAAAGGGTACTAAAATTACCTTTCCTCTTAGGAAAGGATACAAAAATTACCCTTCCTTTTGGAAAGGGTACTAAAATTACCCTTCCTCAAAGGAAATGGTACTAAATTTAGCCTTCCCCTAAAGAAAGCCTGCCAAAGCTACCCTTCCCTAAGGAAAGGGTACTAAAACTGCCCTTCCTCTAAGGAAAGGGTACTAAAGCTACACTTCCTCTAAGGAAATGGTACTAAAATACCTTTCCCCTAAGGAATGGCTACTAAAAACACAATTTAGCTAAAGAATAGATATTAAAACTAAATAAATTTTTATGAATTAATTAATTTTTCCGTTTATTATCTTTTTTTTAATCTATTATTATCACCAATCTCTGCTATTTTGTTTTTTCATTGCCATCAATGTGTTTACAAAAGCAAGGAAGTAAATCTATCAGCACTTCAAAATGGTTTCCTTTAATTTTGATTTTCTGGCCATTACACTTTATGGCCTTTCTTCGGAGATAGTGCTCCAGTTGGAGGAAACAAGCAGAAGGCAAAGCATTTTCTTCATGAAATCGTTTTAAAAATTGTTTTCTTTGCTCTTCTGGCATTGCCTTAAGTATTTCCACAAATTTTAGCATGTACAAAAATTGTTGAACACTTAATTGCTTTTTTTCATGGTTTTCCATTATATTTCTGAAGTAGGCCAATTCATAAGGATCTAATTCGTCCTGTGGTGGTTTCATGAACAGTCTTTTAGGCTCGAAATAATGTCGACTATTGTAAATGTCCTTTCCTCGATACATGGCATGGTTAATGAGAGGAATAAAATTTTCAAAACTTTGATTTGTTCCTCCAGATAAAACATTTTGAATAGTAGTCTTTATATGGGTAAGAATTACATAATCGGAATATCCGGGATGTTGAAATAGTTTCTTTTCTATTAAATATCCCAATTTTTCCGATTTTAATACAAAGCATAATAAGTGAAAGCTATCATCTTTGCTCCAATTTTTCATGTGAGGGGGGTATCTCATATACTGATATATCAAATGCTTGGGATTGGTTTCCTCCTTTGCCAAAGTTGGATCTTTCTTGGGCCCATTAATTTCTATTTTATACACATAATTGGCAGTGGATTTTTCTTGGGCCTTTAGAAACTCAGACCAATAGTTATCCGCCTTGTTTTTATGGTTTTTGAAATGTTTATTTTTCTTGGTATTATCATTTTTGAACTGGCAATTTGCCATGGAACTTAAAGGCACTTCAGCGGTAATTTGTGCAGTCTTGTCGATAACTTGTTTGATGGTATTTTGAAACATGTTTTTATTTTGAAAGAAATGTTAAATTTTTAGGAAAATTTTCGAAAAAGTTGAAAGAAATAATGAAAAATAATAATTTTGAATGTTATGACAAAGAAGACACATAATAATGAAGAATTTTTAACTTTGATTAAAACTCTTTCGAGCCTTAATTAAATGTGTGCACCGGTATTCATAAAACTTAAAACAGTTTTATAGCAGTTTAATTTGAAAGTTCTATAAAGCATGACTGTCAAATAAGTCTACTTAAACGCTGCTTTAAGTTTTGTGATTATGGGCATTAATAATTTGTTTGTAGTACTCTTATATAGAACATATATATCAAAATTTATTTTCATCAATTCACAGCCTTCTTTACATCCGCTTGAATAAAACTGCATTGGAAGGAATCATGTTCTCTCAATACCCTTTGCCCTTTGTTGCATTGATTTTCCACACCTTCACAACCTGCCGTTTCTTTGTAGAAATTTTCCATACCATATATTTCCATACCATACCATTTTTTGTTTAGTGTGAAATTTGTTCCCTTGAAATATTCAGCCTTAAAAGTTCTCTGCCTAATTAATGATTGCGTATACTTGGAAAACCAGTCTTTCACAGAATTGCGATAATCATTTTGCAATGCCGCCAACCAATTATCCACATTAAATTTTAGAGAGTTAGTCATCAAAGAATCTGAGCCAGCTGCTTTGAAAGAATCAAGAAATTATGGTTCATGAGACTTTAGAAAACATTTGAAATATTCTGGAGTACAATGTCGTTGAAAGCCTCCTAATGTGCCTACTTTGTTGTACTCCCCATTTTTATATTCATTGCAATTTGTGAAAATTTTGTATATGGAACAATCGATGCAGCTAAATGGTATTGCTCGCCACTTTTGAGTGATATGACAAAGAAGACACATAAAAATGAAGAATTTTTAAATTTGATTAAAACTCTTTCGAGCCTTAATTAAATTTTTACACCAGTATTCATAAAACTTAAAACAGTTTTATAGCAGTTTAATTTGAAAGTTCTATAAAGCATGACTGTCAAATAAGCCTACTTAAACTCTGCTTTAAGTTTTGTGATTATAGGCATTAATAATTTGTTTGTAGTACTCTTATATAGAAAAGATATATCAAAATTCATTTTAGATTTCCAAATTTTTCCAATTTTTCCAATTTTTGTTGTCACAGCCTTCTTTACATCCGCTTGAATAAAACTCTGCATTGTATGGAATCATGTTCTCCCAATACCCATTGTTGCATTGTTTTCCACACCTTCACAACCTGCCGTTTCCTTGTAGAAATTTTCAAAGTCTTTCAACCATTTTTTGTTTAGTGTGAAATTTGTTCCCTTGAAATATTCAGCCTTAAAAGTTCTCTGCCTAATTAATGATTGCGTATACTTGGAAAACCAGTCTTTCACAGAATTGCGATAATCATTTTGCAATGCCGCCAACCAATTATCCACGTTAAATTTTAGAGAGTTAGTCATCAAAGAATCTGAGCGAGCTATCTTGAAAGAATCAAGAAATTCTGGTTCATGAGACTTTAGAAAACATTTGAAATATTCTGGAGTACAATGTCGTTGAAAGCCTCCTAATGTGCCTACTTTGTTGTACTCCCCATTTTTATATTCATTGCAATTTGTGAAAATTTTGTATATGGAACAATCGATGCAGCTAAATGGTATTGATCGCCACTTTTGGGTCCAATAGCTATCACTGGGTTTTGAACAACTATGGCACATGACTTTGTTTGTTGTTATTCAAATTGACACTTATAAACTTGGATCTTAGAATTTCGATAGATGATAAGTTTAAGGTAATGTGAGCCAATAAATATTGAAAAATAAACTTTTAATCAAAAATTAAGTTTAAAGGATTGCCAACATTTAAATAGCTTTTTTTATAAAGGGGCATCTTTGTCTCTATTCAAGTGCTACTTCATAGCATCATGGTGTCATCCAACATGACACCTTGTCTTTGTCATTAACACTATGCTCATTCACATTTATGTCCAAAATCCTAAATTTTTGCAAGTAGAAGCGTGCTAAGTTCGGCCGGGCCCACCACCATGGATACGTATGAAATGTCTATCAAATCAGCCACATCTTCTTGGGGTCGTAGAAGTCTAATCGGAAGATCGGTTTACATGTATGACAGTCACATCAGGTTACAGACCGTTTTAGACAACACTTACCACGGATGTTGAAAGTTATATAATGTGACTCGTGACTTTAGATGTCAAAACGATATAGGAGCTATATCAGGTTATAGAACGATTTGAACCATACTTATCATGGTTGTTAGAAAACTCAAGAAAAATACACTACATGCAATATTTTAGATAAATCGAATAACAGTTTCGGCTTCCAGGGGCTTACAAAGTGAAGTTGAAAAACCATTTCATATGGGAGTTGTAACAATCTCTGAACCCATATGGCCCATTGGCAATACCCAAAGACCTAGATCAATAAGTCTCTGTGCAATATTTGAAGGGGATATCTTTATTCGTTTCACTGCTATTGTGATTTGTGCAGACGGATGGACGCGCATTGCTAGATCTACTTAGAGTTTTAAAACGATCAAGAAAATATAGGTTCGCAGATCAATATTATATGGAATATAATATGGAAAGAACATTTCATCCAACTGCTTGTGCCCGACGGTGGCAGCGAAGAGGATACCGCAGAACCAATCCCTGATGATGTTATAGAATGTTAACCTCCCAGTCAGAATGAGGTCCAAGTAGAAGTGACCCGCCGGCTGAAGAACAACTAGGCAGCAGGAGCCGTTGGGTTACTCGCTGAACCATTTAAGACCGGAGGCAACACGCTGATTAGGCGTATGCATAAACTTGTCTGCGGATGGGGTGGTCCTCCAGACATTTATCCCTCAAAAGGTATCAACATCGTGCTCTACTCCCAAATATCATTTATTTAAACTTCATATTGCTATTGGTCTAGGATGAGTTTATGGGATGAGGCATCCCTAAACACTTAGCCCCAAAATTGAATATCAAATTCGTTTTCTTATCTCAAATACCTTTGATATGAGACCCATATTGCCATGATTGGTAAACTTGTCCTCATTGGCTGCATTTTGTTGGAGGGGCGGATATAAGACTTATATTCAACTCCCAAATAACTTTTAATTCAAACCCAGATTGCCATGACCTGTTTGAGGGGTATTTTGCGGAAGGGGTGGACCCCCAGAAACTTGGTTCCGAAAGTGGGCATCAATTTCGTGTTCTTCTTCCCAATATCTTTTATTTAAGCCCCATAGTGCCTTGGTGGGTAAAAATGTCCGATTTATTGGTGTTTTGGGGAGTGGGGTGGTTCCCCAAACGCTAAGCCCTGAAAAATGGCAGCATCATGCTCTATTTTCAAATATCATTTATTAGAACCCCATATTGCCATTGGTTTAAGGGGAAAACATGCAGAAGCTGGGAGGACATCGAAGAAGAAGAGACTATAGAACACCTTCTGTATGTGTGTCCCGCACTAGCAGTCAGAAGGAGTTACACTTTAAGTTCTCATTTCTTGGAGAACCCGAGTGATTTAGCGGATGTGAACTTTCACAAGTTATTGAGCTTTTCAAAGCGATCTGGATGATTCAACGGTAAGAACGAGAAGGCATCTTTCTTCTTCTGTTTCTGTGCTATCACAATGAACGAAAACGTCTAAATAAGTCTGATGGCAGACTGCCATTTAAAACTAACCTAACCAAAGGGGAGTTTATGGGATCGGGCGTTCCCCTAAATATTTGGGCCCGAAATTAGTTATCAAACTAGTTTTCTGATCACAAATACCTTTCATTTGGGCACCTTATTGAAATAATATGCAAATATGTCCGACTTGGGGGTGGGACCTAAAAACTATCAATATCGTGCTCCATTCTCTTTGAGCCCCAAATTGTCTTGATGAGCAAATACGTTCTATTTGGGGGTTGTTATGGGGTTGGGACATCCCCAAGGCAGTTATTGCCGAATGTTGATATCAGATTCGTGTTGTACTCCCAAATATCTTTCATTTGAGCCCCGTGCTACCATAATAGGTAAACAACGTGTTCTACTCTAAAATACGTCTCTATTTGGGGGGTGTTATGGAGGTGGGGAGGCCTCAAAGACACCTTTTCCGAAAGGTTGATATCAGATTCGTGCTCAACTCCCAATGGCCTTTCATTTGAGCTCCATATTGGTATGGTCGATTAATTTGTCCTCTTTGGGGGGTGTTTTGGGGGAGGGGTCCTTAGTCCAAAATTTGGATATCAGATACGTGTTCTACTCTCAAATACCTTTTATTTTAGCCCCATATTGCCATCGTCGGTAAATATGTCCGATTTAGGGGTGTTTTAGATACTAAGGTGGTCCCCCAAACACAAAATTGGATATCGGATACGTTTAAATACCTTTTATTTGAGCCCCATATTGTCGTCCCGATTGGTCTATATATATTTGTAGGGTTTTGGGGTGGGGCGGTCCCCCTAGGTAACCTCCTACCTGAAATTTTTTTAGATTACCATAAGGGACATACAAAATTTCTCTGGCGTTTCTGAAAATTAGGGTAAGCGAGTGGGTCCTCGCCCCTTCCGATATCAAAAAATCTAGGACCCTTTTTTCACCGCGATCTGGCGTTTCTGAAAATTAAGGTAAGCGGGAGGGTCCTTCCCCTTTCCGATATCAAAAAATGTTGTTCCCTTTTTTCACCACAAGAAACCCGTTTTTTTTTCAAGAAAACCGGTTCAGCCGTTTTCGAGCTTATACGGAACAGAAAAGACATAATTTGGAAACATTTTATTTTTATAAAAAATGTTTCATTTCGTTTTTTTCTAAGTTTATCCAAATTTTTATGTCTATACAAAATTTTTTTTAAATTTATTTCTATACGAAATTGTGTCAAGAAATGTAGGCCATAAAGGGCAACCCTCTTACTTCAAAATTTTAATAATTTATAAAATTTATAAAAAAAATCCTCTCAAAATTGGCATCACAACAATTTAAAAAAAATTGCTAGAAAAATTATGCGCAAATCTTATTCTCTAGATAACCAAATATTTGTTGATAAATTCAAAAAAACTAATTGTTACAGCGAGCTCACCTCTCGCATACTCTCAGCGTCCAGAGGCGAATACTATGGACCGGCCGAGGGGCAATATACAAGTCATTGGCACTATCAACCTAAGGAAAAATGCAAATGTATTAACAAAGAACTATGTGAGGCCATAAGCAAAGATTTGTATGTGGCCGCCTCTAAATCGAGTTGCTACATTCAAGATCATGCCACGGCCTGGTTCAATCAACAGCAACAAATGAAAAAGCTAAAACAGACCCTTGACTCTATGTCAACAAAGCAGCTGAAAGATTTTCAATGTCAATATCATGGAAAATTTCCATTTCAATCACCACCGGCAGGATGTTTGGACTTGAAAAAGCCCATACGTTCAGTACCCTGTGTTCCATTTAAGATAAGCAATGCCAAACAAATATCCCCAGAATTTTTGCAACTTCTAAGGCAACATGATGCGCGTCAAAGGGAGAGAAGTATTCTATATTGTCTGCCTAAGGAATATACCGCAAGAAGGCTGACATCTAAGCATAGAATACGCGATGGTGACAATGCTCCAGCCAATGAGAAAAGAAAAACAAACAAAGAATGCCTGGAAAGGCAGGAAAAATCGTCTCTAGTGGGTAAAAATCAAAATTATCCTGCCAAAGGCAATGATTTTAATTGTCGACCCATTTCCCAGAGAGGTTTAAGATATTTTGCCCGCAGCCAAGCTAGAATGATTAAACATGAAAACAGGCAAACTTCTGAACAATGCAGTCAGGACACATATCCCTTCATCTACCAACAACAAGAAGTAAAATCAACAAAGGCAAAATCTTCTATGGAATTAAAAAAACCCAAAGAGCTTGGCTTTCTGCGGCAAGGAAACACACATGTTGCTTTCAATAATGTGAGAAGTGCCAACAAAGAGTATCAGCTAAACCCCTAAAATTTCCCCAAATTCTTTGTTTGGTTTATTTTGGAGAAATCTGGTGTGCGACCCGTTAATTGCTCTTTTGCCCTAGAAAAATCAAATTTTCGATTTTATTTGGATAATAAGTTCTTTGGAATTTCGTGGAAAAACAGAATGTCGCAAAAAGACACGCCCCTTGAAGAGGATGCATAGGTAAGAGTCACTGGAAGCTAGCTTTTCCCTTTAAGAAGCTTTCCCTTTAACTTTTTGGGCAACCCAATACTAACTCGACCGGGTCCGTTCCGCTGTGACTTATTTCACTCTCTAATACCTGGCGCCTCATCTGGCCAATATTTTCACAGCGTGCCAAGGGCTTGCATATACTCCGATAGCCTGGCAGGAGGCAAGGGTGGTGTTTATACCCAAGCCCGGCAAGGCAAGTTATGCGACACCAAAGGCCTAAAGACCCATAAGCCTTACGTCCTTTCTACTCAAAACCATGGAACGTATTGTGGATTCCATGATAAAGAGTAGGACATCCAGCGAACTGCTTAAATACAAACAGTATGCCTATGTAATAGGAAGGTCGGTGGGGACTGTGTGCATAAAATAGAAGAACCCGTATTTTTGATGCACGCTGGTTAAGTTCTTGAACGGGCCAAATCGGACCATATTTGGATATAGCTGCCATATAGACCGATCCCCCGATAAAGGGACTGAAGCCCATAAATGCTTTATTTTCCATCCGATTTCGCTGAAATTTGAAAGAGTGAGTAGTTTTAAGCCTCCCGACATCTAACCGAAATATGGTTCGGATCGGACTATATTTAGATATAGCTGCCATATGGACCGATGTGCCGATAAAGGGTCTAATGCTCATAAATGCATTATTTTTTATGCGATTTCGTTGAAATTTGAAACAGTGGGTTATATTAAGCCTACCGACATCTGACCTAAATATGGTTCAGATCGGACTATATTTAGATATAGCTGTCATGTAGACCGATCTGCCGATAAAGGGTCTGAAGCCCATAAGAACTCTATTTATTACCCGATTTTGCTGAAATTTTAAACAGTGGGTGGTTTTAGGTCTCCCGACATCCGTCCCAAATATGGTTCGGATCGGACTATATTTAGATATAGCTGCCATACAGACCGATATCCGAAGCCTTATTTTTAACCGATTTCGCTGAAATTTAAAACAGTGAGTAGTTTTACGCTTCTCAACATCCGACTCAAATATGGTTCAGATCGGACTGTATTTAGATATAGCTGTCATATGGGCCGATATGCCGGTTAAGGGTCTGAAGCTTATAAAAGCTTTATCTTTTACATGATTTTGTTGAAATTTTAAACACAAAATTCAACAGTGGCTTATATTTGTTAGACCACCCAATGTCCGTGCCGAATTTGGATGCAGCAATCCGAGGTGGTGGGTATCCAAAGTTCGGCCCGGCCGAACTTAATGCCTTTTTACTTGTCTTAATTTCATTAAGTCCCATATAGCCATGGTAGGATACTTCCCATATAGCCTACCATGGCTATATGGTACTGTTTGGGGGAATTTTGGGGTTGAGGCGGCCCCATGAGTATTTAGACCCAAATTTGACCCATATTCGTATTCTAATCACAAATACCTTTCATTGATACCCATATTGTCCCGATTGGGCCACTTTTGATTTTGAGTGGTATTTTTGGCATAAGGGGGAGGGTCCGCGCCCATTCCGATATCAAAAAAATATATAGCCTATGTTTCCTTCCAGACCAACCTACTCAATTTGTAAACATTTCAGGTAATTAGCTAAACAAACAAACAACCCGACAAACACAAAATGATTTTTATATAAAAGATTTTTTGAAAATTTTTGTTTTAGAAAATATTATCAAAATTTAAATTTTATAGAAATTTTTTTCAAATTTATATTTTTATAGTAGATTTTGTCAACATTTTATTTTAAAGAAAATTTTGTCAAAATCTTATTTCTATGGGAAATTCTGTCAAAATTTAATTTCTCATCATCTCAATGAAAGAAACAAACAAACCGGCTTATAAGCCCATTAGGGGCGTTTTTTGGGGCAGGGGTGACCCCCTATACTTCGACCTGAATCCAGACCAACCTACTCAATTAGTGAAAATTTCAGATAATCAGACAAACAAACAAACACAAATTGATTTTTATACCCTCCACCATAAGATGGGGGGTATACTAATTTCGTCATTCTGTTTGTAACTACTCGAAATATTCGTCTGAGACCCCATAAAGTATATATATCCTTGATCGTCGTGACATTTTATGTCGATCTAGCCATGTCCGTCCGTTCGTCTGTCTGTCGAAAGCACGCTAACTTCCGAAGGAGTAAAGCTAGCAAATACTTCTTATTAGTGTAGGTCGGTTGGTATTGTAAATGGGCCATATCGGTCCATGTTTTGTTATAGCTGCCATATAAACCGATCTTGGGTCTTGACTTCTTGAGCCTCTAGAGTGCGCAATTCTTATCCGATTGGAATGAAATTTTGCACGACGTGTTTTGTTATGATACCCAACAACTGTGCCAAGTATGGTTTAAATCGGTCTATAACCTGATATAGCTGCCATATAAACCGATCTGGGATCTTGACTTCTTGACCCCTAGAGGTCGCAATTATTATCCGATATGCCTGAAATTTTGTATGACGGATCCTCTCATGACCATCAACAAACGTGTTTATTATGGTCTGAATCGGTCTATAGCCCGATACAGATCCCATATAAATCGTTCTCTCTTTTTTAATTCGTGAGCCCCAATGGGCGCAATTCTTATACGAATTGGCTGAAATTTTACACAGGTCTCCAACATATAATTTAATTGTGGTCCGAACCGGACCATATCTTGATATCGTTTTAATAGCAGAGCAACTCTTTTCTTATATCCTTTTTTGCCTTAGAAGAGATACCGGGAAAAGAACTCGACAAATGCGATCCATGGTGGAGGGTATATAAGATTCGGCCCGGCCGAACTTAGCACGCTTTTACTTGTTATTTATAAGATTTTTTGAAAGTTTTATCATAACTAATTTTTATAAAAATTTTCGTAAAACTTTAATTTTATAGAAAATTTTATCAAAACTTATTTTTATGAAAAATGTTATTTCCATAAATTATTTTGTCACATTTTATTTTAACAAAAAATATTTTTTTACTCACAAAATTGGAGTTTTTTAAGACGATTTCATTCATTTCTTTTCAATTTTCTTGTTGTACAATAGCTATGTTGGCATTATTGCCAACTATATTATGAGTACGAGTATTTGTTTGTCACAACATCAATTGTTCTATTCTCCACTTATTTGATTCTGACATCATCAATTCGAGTGCGTTTAAAGGATAATTTTAGTTCATCTCGTAATGCATTCTGTATCCTTGAAATTTGTTTACTCGCACCAAAAATTGCGTAATTTTATTTATAGCGTTTTCGAAAGAGACTCTTGTTTATATCCCAATTTTGGCATTGACCTCAATTGGCAGCATGCCAAAAAAAAATGAAAATGTTCTTTTCATAGTGCACGCATCATTTACTCCTTAAAGTATGTCGTATATATTTTTTTTTGTTGTACTTTATTATGGTCAAAATGTGTTGCCAAGATGTGTTGTGTGCTAAAAAGAAAAATCTTATGCGTGGGTTTATAGTCATGGGTGTGAATTATAACACGAAACGTTTTGTAGCTGTCTTAATAAACACATAAAAGTAAAAGCATACTTTTAGGCTAAAATGAAAATATGCGTTTTATGAGAGCATAGTTGTATGGATGTAGTGGGAAAGAGCTATAAAATTAAAGTGCAATTTTTGGGGACATGGATGGAATTTTTCCATTCCAAGGAAATTCAAAAATATTAAATGAAATTAAATTAAAAAATAAAAGAAAAAATTAACTATAGCTAATAAAAAATGCGAGCCACTAACGGTTTGCAGGCAAGTTTGAAAATTTTAAATAAAATTAAAAGTATTATAAAGTTTTAAGAAATATTGGAAAATTAAAAATTTGTGGGGAATATAAAAAAAAATTAAAAATGTTTAAGAAATATAAAAAAATAAAAAAAAAACTGAAATATTATTATCAAGTAAAAGCGTGCTAAGTTCGGCCGGGCTGAATCTTATATACCCTCCACCATGGATCGCATCCGTCGAGCTCTTTGCGCGGTATCTCTTTTTAGGCAAATAAAAAATAAATAATAAGAACTGTTATGCTATTGGAGCTATATCAAGTTATAGTCCGATTCAGACCATAAATGAATTGAATGCTGAACAGTATAGAAGTCATTGTGTAATATTTCAGTCTATTCGAATAAGAATTGGGCCTTGTAGGGGCTCAAGAAGCAAAATCGGGAAATCGGTTTATATGGGAGCTGTATCAGGCTATAGATCGACTCAGACCATATTGGACACGTATGTTGAAGGTTATGGAGGTCATGGGAAAAGCAGTTGTACGAAATTTCTGCCAAATATTGTAGAATCAGAATTGCGGCCTCTAGAGGCTCAAAAAGTCAAGATCCCTGATCGGTTTATATGGCAGCTATATCAGGTTATTTACCTATTTGCGATATGCTTAGCACAGTTGTTGAAAGTCATAACAAAACAATGCAATCAAAATTTCAGCCAAATCGGGTGACAATTGCGCCCTCTAAAAGTTGAAGAAGTGAAGACCCAAGATCGGTTTGTATGGCGGCTTTATCGGTTTATATGGCAGCTATACCAGATTATAAACCGATTAGCACCATACTTATCACAGTTTTGGAAAACTAATACAAAACATCACGTGGAAAATTAAAGCCAAATCGGATAAGAATTGCGCCCTCTAAAAGCTGAAGAAGTCAAAACCCAAGATCGGTTTGTATGGCAGCTATATCAGGTTATAAACCGATTTGCATCATACTTGGCAAAGTTGTTGAAAAGTATTACAAAAGAATTGTGCCATCTAGAGGCTCAAGATCGGTTTACATAGCAGCTATTCCAGGTTATAAACCGATTTGCACCATACTTGGCACAGTTTTTGAAAACTATAACAAAACACTATGTGCAAAATTACGCCCACATCGGATAAGAATTGCGGCCTCTCAAAGCTGAAGAAGTCAAGACCCAAGGTCGGTTTGTATGGCAACTATATCAGGTTATAGACCGATTTGAACCATACTTAGAAGTCAAGACCCAAGTTCGGTTAACATAGCAGCTTTATCAAAACATGGACCGATTTGGCTCATTTACTATCCCAACCGACCTACACAAATAAAAAGTATTTGTGCTAAATTTTAAGCGCCTAGCTTTACTCCTTTGAAGTGAGCGTGCTTTCGACACACAGACGAACGGACAGACGGACGGGCATGGCTAGATCGACTTAAAATGTCATGACCATCAAAAATATATATACTTTATGGAGTCTTAGACACATAACACAGAGGGTATAAAATTGTTTAAGAACAGTTAAACAAAAATTTAAAACAATTTATATTCAATAAAAAAATATTGTACTTGATTTTTGAATTTTTTTTAAGCCTCTATTGAAACTATGTATTAACATTTTTCACCCATCTCTCTTTCCTTTTACAGAATTGTTTCCGCAATACAGGCTTCCTTCTCATTCCTGGTCGGTTTGATTGTCTGCAAATCGACATGCAGCAAAACCTTCGTCTATGCCTCACATTGTCTTATGGAGGGCTATGGGTGGTTTGGTACAGCATATTTCATGTATGACATTTGGTCCATGTACCAGGTGCATACACAGAAAATTGCCGACAAACTTAAGCTAATGAAAATTACCTCCTCGGCCTCGTTTACACCCAAACCCATAGCAAATGGCCAGTCGAATGGTGGCCTCTATGATAAGCATATTGCGCGTACCTTTGGAGCCAATGGTAAACGTTTGAAAGCGCTGGCCGAAAGCACCGATACCAATGGCAATGATGATATGCAGCATATACGTCATCATGAGGATGAAATCTATGATTATGATGGTGAGACAGTACAAATACCAGAGAATGGCAAATGGGGTTTCTTTAAGTATCTCATAACACATCCGGTAATGATGATTCATCATATATTTGTGGGCACAGTGGGATTTTTGGTAGTCACTGTAAGTAGAATAATGCCCCCTCAGTCTTAGGATCATTTCAATTTCAAATGTCTCTTTTTTTTCCCCGCAGTACATTCGCGGTGGTGGCCATTGCATTTACAGTTACATGTTTATGATGGAATTCTCCACTCCATTTGTTTCATTGCGCAGTATTCTAAGCACCTTGGGTCTGAAGGAGACACGTACCTATATCATCAATGGCCTGGTTATGCTATTCTCCTTCTTTGTGTGTCGCGTCATCATGTGGCCCTATGTCATGTGGCGCTATAGTGT
Organism: Stomoxys calcitrans; assembly: GCF_963082655.1. Lineage (NCBI taxonomy): Eukaryota > Metazoa > Arthropoda > Insecta > Diptera > Muscidae > Stomoxys > Stomoxys calcitrans. Next base: position 20,975,946 of record NC_081555.1, on the reverse strand, counting down.
GGAGATAAATGTTACATTTTTACAGGCCATTGTGGGTTTGCCCATTGGTTGTATTTTTGGTATTTTGGTGTTGTTCCTGCCCCAGTTATATTGGTTCTTTTTGATGTCCAAAGGGGCCATGAAGGTGAGTTATGTTCCATAGAAAATAAATGTTGACATGAAATTTCCTATGGACAAATTTGTAAATTTTTTTAGAAGTAAAGTTATAAAAATAATTTTCTATAGACATTTTTTACAAAATTTTGAGAAATTTTTCTATAGAAAAAAACTTTCTATAGAAACAAAATTTTGACAAAATTTTCTATTGAAATAAAATTTTGACAAAATTTTCTATAGAAATAAAATTTTGACAAAATTGTCTACAGAAATAAAATTTTGACAAAATTTTCTATAGAAATTAAATTTCGACAAAATTTTCTATAGAAATTAAATTTCGACAAAATTTTCTTGATGTAATGTTTTTTTTTAATTAATTGTTTAACTAATTTTCTTTTGTAATTCGCGTTTTTAATCCCCTTTGGGAACACTTTTTTTATTCCTGCTTCAAATTTACTTTAATTTGAGTACCATATTGCCCATATCCCTTATCACACCGTCCGAGTGGTAAAGAGAGCTTTGGAATGCCTAGTCCCTAATCCTTTAACGGATTTCATATTCGTGTTACTTGGTTCGTTTTACAGGAACCTTCAGAATAGGATAGTTTGAAAAGAGGGTGTGGATTCTAATTCGCCCCATGCCACTATGGACATGCATGTAATCGGTTGTATCGGATTTGCCAGTAATCGACTGGCTGTGCGCTCTAATTCCGCTAATAAACACCTAAGAAATTTTATGTCAGGAATTCCGTGCTGCTCACAAAATCTCTCATTGTTTTCCATTCAATGCTCCGAAGATGATTCAAGTCTGGTAATGTATCACCGTCTAAGTGCCGGAGTCTGTAAGCAGCGAATGCCGGGCATTGACAACATCTCGTCGTCTTCCCCACATGCGCTACACACACTGTCACTTGCCACACAAATTCCGCATAAGTGCGCACGTAACCCTATGTGACCAGTTATGATACCGAGAGCCTTGTTGACCTTCTTCTGATATCCCATTTTCTCACAATCTGTATCCCTACACAGAACTTTCGTTGTCCTACCCACCGTTTCACTGTTCCACACTGCTGCGCGTTCGTCACCCATGGATTGCGTCGCCTAGATAGGCTTCATGTTCCCCAAGGATACTAACGACAATCCTCTGGCATGTACGGCCAATTCGTCTGCCTTTTCGTTCCTCCTTAACCTTCTTTCGCTCGGCAACCA